>NC_064618.1:97988499-98310422 GCF_023898315.1 Schistocerca nitens | reverse complement strand
CATAGCCAGTCTTTTCATTTCTGGATATTTGTCTCCTTTTATATTGTTCAGCATATGATATCTTCTTTTCCCTCTTCGCCTTTTTCCCTCCACCATTCCCTCTATTCCTTCCTTCAATAAACAGTCCCTCCTCAAACAATGTCGAACCCAGTTCAGTTTTCTCTTTCTGATAACTTTCAGCATGTTTCTTACTTCTCCAAGTCTTCTGAATACTTCTTCATTCCCTATTCGGTCTTCCCATTTCACTTTTTTCATTCTTCTCCATATCCACATCTCTAGTGCCTCCAATCTTCTTTCATCTTCCTTCCTCAATGTCCACGTCTCCCCACCATACAGTGCAACGTTCCAGATGTGACATTTGGCAAGTCTTTTCCAGGGAGATTGGGTTTAGCGTGCCGTCGTTATCGAGGTCATTAGAGACGGACCACAAGCTTGGATCGTGTCAAGGATGAGAGAAGAAATCGGCCGTGCCCTTTCAAAGGAACCATCCCGGCGTTTACCTGAAGTGATTTAGGGAACTCACAGGAAACCTAAATCTGAATAGGTGGACGCGGGTTTGAACCGCGTCCTCCCGAATGCGAGTCCAGTGTGCTAACCACTGCGCCACCCCGCTCGGTAGAAGGTGCCTTCACTCATGGGGATGGATATTGGGCGATATGTCTCTGAATGAAAGGTAGCATTTTTATCAGTGACTGGATGGTGGGAATTGGCTGCTATTACAACTTCTGTGATGGTAAGTTTCCCATAAATCTTGAAAGTACCACATCAGTAGAATATTACGTACATCAGTGTAGCGCGTGTTTTCATTTATAATGGTTAATTGGTTGATTTTGGAGAGGGGACCAAACAGCGAGGTCATCGCTCGCATCGGATTAAGGAAGAATGGGGAAGAAACGCGGCCATGCCCTTTCAGAGGAACCATCACATCACATTCGTAATGAAGTAGGAAGTATTAGAAAATTTAAATGCCATTCTTCGAAATAATGGTGACGTTGTCACTGAGATTCCCTGGTGGGCAAGTTTAGAGAATCGGCACTTGAGCGTCAACACGGAACAATTCCTGTGTCTCTACAGTATGCCTCCCGCAGGGACCGGGAAGAAAAGAAGTTATAGAGTGGGCGGAGGCATTTTTCCTACATTTTAGGCGTCTGGGACATGGCAGAAGGTCACTAACGCTGGTTTCAAATACCAATAATTCCCCCCCCCCCACCTCCCACCCACGTTGTGGCACCCCCCTTGAATCTTTAAAGAATCACACACCCAGCGACAAAACGGTTTCAGCCGTCTCGTCGCTTTATAAATGAGATTTTGTTTTAAATAAACTGTCGAAAAAAGAAATGCAACACCTTCCACGACTAGGTCATTGTACTGACAAGTGAGGTGAGAGCTAATTCATCACTGTACAAGTATACGATAACAAATTCAGACCAAACGAAGCACACATGTCATGGTAAATGGTGTCCGGATAGTCCCATCACTACAGTGTCTCGCCCTCTGGTGGCAATGCAGGAGTGTACAGTCGCATGCAAACGATCACTGAGGTGCCCAGTGGCATCCTGCGATAGACTGTGTCCCAAGCATCTTGCACGTGTTGCTGCAATTCGAAAACGATTCTTGCAGCCCCTCGACAGCACGAGTATGAAAGTTCCCGCTTCAATGTGTCCCATATGTGTTCAGCTGGGGAGAGAGCTGGTGCTACTGCTGGCCAGAGCAGTTGTTGTACACCACGAAGAACACGTCCCGCCGCAGCAACCGTATGCAGACGTACAGGGGGTATGCAAAATAACGTGAACTGTGATAGTAATAGGATGGTTGTGTTTGACGGTCAACAATGCAGGTAAGGCTAGTGACGCGCTCGACTGTGCGTGTTCAGTACGGACTAGGCATCAGTGCAGTTTGTTTACGAATAGTACGCACTCCGTATTTGCATTCAGAGGGTAGTCGAGCGGTTCTAGGCGCTACAGTCTGGAACAGTGCGACCGCTATGGTCGCAGGTTCGAATCCTGCCTCGGGCATGGATGTGTGTGATGTCCTTAGGTTAGCTTTGTTTAAGTAGTTCTAAGTTCTATGGGACTGATGACCTCAGAAGTTAAGTCCCATAGTGCTCAGAGCCATTTGAACCATTTTGCATTCAGAGGTCGAGGCCAACGTGCAATGAAAGACCTAATACACTTCCACAGAGAGCAGGTTGTGGTGGCCCGATTAGCTGGAGCATCAGTAACCAAGAAGGCCAACTTATTCAATGTTTCGAGCAACTGTTTCATGACAGCCTACACAAAAGAAGGAAAGACATCATGGTGTAAACGTAATAGTGGGCGCAAATCAAATATAAATCACAGAGATTGTCGTACGTTAACACGAATTGTGTCGAAACAATACAAACCTACGGCGGCTAAAGTGACTGCAGAGCTCAATAGCCATTTTCGAGACCCCGTATCTACCGACACTGTCCCTCCAGAACTCTATAAAGCGAATATTCATGGACGAGCTGCTATACAGAAATCATTAGCGACGACAACCAACGCAAAAAAGCGTAAAACATGGTGTCATGACCATAAATCCTGGACGGCTGATCAGTGGAAACACGTCATATGTTCCCACGGGTCAACGTTTTCGTTATTTCCAACATCGGGCCGCCTATACGTGTGGAGAAAGCCAAAAGAAACCAACAATCCGGATTATTTGATTCCAACGATCAAGCATGGAGGTGCAAGTATGATGTTGTGGACAGGCATATCATGTTATTCTGCTGGTCCCACCATTACAAAGGCCGTCTTACCGCGAATGATTATGCGAACATTTTAGGTGATCAGGTGCATCCCATGATACATATGTTGTTCCCCAACAATGATGCCATATTTCATGACGATAGTGCATGTATTCACACAACCAGGACACTAGTATCCTTGTATGAGGAGCATGCAGCTGAACTGCAGAGTCTTCCCTCGCCAGCACAGTCCCTTGTGGGAGGTGTTGGAGCGCAGACTCGGGAGCAGGTTTTCGCCTTCCTCGTCACTACAGAAGAGGCTCTGATCGAAGAGTGGCATAACATTCCATTGGAGAATATACAACCATTATATGCCAGTATTCCAAGAAGAATCGCAGCTGTATTACGGAGAAATGGAGGTCCAACCGCAATTAAGTACGCATGTTCACATTATTTTACCTATCCCCTATACACTCTCTTGCTGAAAAAGCACGTAACCTTCCAGTGGAAGAAATGGAAGTAGCGCGCGGATAGACTGAGAAATGTAGCGGGCAATAGTTCCTTTACACTGCGGAAACACCAGATGTGGTCGCGAGGTGTAACTATTAAACCCTACACCATGAAGCCCGAGAAGTGGGAGCTGTGCCTCGTGGGCCAAAGCACTGTAAAATAGGCAGCTCAACAGATCTACGCCACACACGTGTACGTCCATCACTCGCGTACTGAAGACAACAGAGCGACATTCCATTCTTCAGTCAATTCTTTCACGAACCAGAGCATCCGCGCTTCTCGGCGTCCTGCCCGAGGCCAACGAGAGTCTTTCTCGTTGGTCCTGCCGTCGTGCCGTCACTGGTAGCCGGGCCCGAGGCTAGTAGACGGTTCCCAATAGTCCCTTACGACACAACAGGAGCAACATCCCTAGATGATGTTTGGTCAGTCACCCCTGCTTCCACAAGCGTCCATCTTGACGTGCGTCTGTACTACTCGGACGTCTACAACCCGATCTGTAGGTGCAGACAACTGCTGGAAGAAGCGATTCACCAAGTATACACTATACCTATGATACGCAGCATTCCGTGATAAGTCCGCTCAGCTTCCCGCAGGTTCACAACGCGACCCCGTTCAAATGGCTGAAGCTGTTCAAGTACGCACTCGTCCGCGGGACATGGTTGAACCCCAGAATGAATGTTCCACACACTTCTCACCGCAGTTACTGCCTGCAGAGTCAACATAGAGGGCGCAGAGACAGGCTTCCAGGGCACCATTTGGTCGCCGATGACCGCGACAAGTGAATCACTAACACCGCAGACCCTCAGTACGCACATATTATACCCTGGTACCACAAAAGAAGAGGATAATCCGTGGTGTAGGGGTAGCGTCTTTGATCAATAATCTAAAACATCCTGGTCCCAGGTTCGGATCCCGCTACTGCTTAAATTTTGATTAATAATCAGCATTGGCGGCCGAAGACTTCCGGCATAAGAAGTCACCCTCGTTCTGCCAACGACCTTGTCAAAAAGGGCGGAGGAGCGGACAGAGGTTCAGGGCACTCTCTTGTCCTAGGGGTGGGAAACTGCCACTAAAGGCGGAAGAATCAGCAGTGATCAACGACATGAGGATGCAGAAGGCAATGGAAACCACTGCATTAAAGACACGTAACGTGCATCCATGGGACATGTGGCCTGTAATTGAAGAAGTGTCATGATGATCTCTCCATTGACAAAAGATTCCGGAGTAGTCCACCATTCGGATCTCGACGAAGGGACTGCTAAGGGGGGGGGGGGGGGGGGGGAGATGACCATAGGAAAAAGATCGAATCGGGGCGTGGAATGTCAGAAGCTTGAACGCAGTAGGTAAACTAGAAAATCTGAAAAGGAACATGCAAGGGCTCAATCTAGATATAGTAGGGGTCAGTGAAGTGAAATGGAAAGTAGACATGTATTTCTGGTCAGATGAGTATAGGGTAATATCAACAGCAGCAGAAAATTGTATAACGCTAGCAGGATTCGTTATGAATAGGAAGGTAGGGCAGAGAGTGTGTTACTGTAAACAGTTCAGTGACAGTGTTGCTCTTATCAGAATCGACAGTAATCCAACACCAACACCGGCAACGATAGTTCAGGTATACATGCCGACGTCGCAAGCTGAAGATGAAGAGATACAGAAAGTATATGAGGATATTGAAAGTGTATTACATTACCTAAAGGGAGACGAAAATCTAATAGTCATGGGTGACTGGAATGCAATCGTAGGGGAAGGAGCAGAAGAAAAGGTTACAGGTGAATATGGTCTTGGGACAAGGAATGAGAGAGGAGAAAGACTAATCGAGTTCTGTAACAAGTTTCAGCTAGTAATAGCGAATACCATGTTCAAGAATCACAAGAGGAAGAAGTATACTTGGAAAAGGCCGGGTGATACGGGAAGATTTCAGTTAGATTACATCATGGTCAGACAGAGATTTCGAAATCAGACACTGGATTGTAAGGCATACCCAGAAGCAGATATAGACTCAGATCACAATATAGTGGTGATGAAGAGAAGGCTGAAGTTCAAGACATTAGTCAGGAAGAATCAATACGCAAAGAAGTGGGTTACAGAAGTACTAAGGAATGACGAGATACGCTTGAAGTTCTCTAAGGCTATAGATACAGCAATAAGGAATAGCTCAATAGGTAGTACAGTTTAAGAGGAATGGACATCTCTAAAAAGGGCCATCACAGAAGTTGGAAAGAAGAACATAGCTGCAAAGAAGGTAACTGCGAAGTAACCATGGGTAACAGAAGAAATACTTCAAGACAAATGTTGATGGTGTTGAGACAACAACCAGCCACAATTTATTTTCAGATCTTTTATTTAAAAGGTACCGTTACCGGTTTCGAATCATTACGATTCATCTTTAGACGGTTTTCATGCTTTCATTGCAACATGTGGTGCGTTTTTTTACAGATTAAATGTCGTGAAATGTAGGTTTGGAGTGGTTCTTTTTCATAGTTTTCGTCCAACAGATGTGAATACTTCATTTGATCGATGAAACGAGAAAGCGCAAAAATGTTCCGGGAAACTCAGGAATACAGAAATACAAGTCACTGAGGAGTGAAATAAATGGGAAGTGCAGGGAAGCTAAGACGAAATGGCTGCGTGATAAATGTGAAAGAATTTAAAAAAATGATTGTCGGAAGGACAGACTCGGCAAATAGGGAAGTCAAAACATCCCACGGTGACATTAAAAGCAAGTGTGGTAACATTAAGAGTGCAACGGGAATTCCACTGCGAAATGCAGAGGAGAGAGCGGATAGGTGAAAAGAATACATTGAAAGGCTCTATGTGGGGAAGATTTGTATGATGTGATAGAAGAGGAAACAGGAGTCAATTTAGAAGAGATAGGGAACCCGACAAGTACGAGGATTGTCGAACAATCAGCTTAACAACTCATGTATCCAAGTTGTTGACAAGAATAATACACAGAAGAATGGAAAAGAAAATTGAGGATGTGCTAGATGACGGTCAGTTGGGGTTTAGAATAGGTAAACGTACGAGAGAGGCAATTCTGACGTTGCGGTTGATAATGGAAGAAAGACTACAGAAAAATCAAGACATAGGAATTGTCGACCCGGAAAAAGACTTCGACAGTCTAAAACTATGCAAGATATTCGAAATTCTGAGAAAAACAAGGGTATGCTAGAGGAAGAGACGGGTAATATACAATATGATAAAGAGCCAAGAGGGAGTAATAAGAGAGGACGACCAAGAACGAAGATCTCGGATTAAAAAGGGTATAAGACAGGGATGTAGTCTTTCCCCACTACTGTTCAATCTGTACATTGAAGAAGCAATGATGGAAATAAAAGAAAGGTTCAGGAGTGGAATTAAAATTCAAGGTGAAAGGATATTAACGATACGATTCGCCTATGACATTGCTGTACTGAGTGAAAGTGAATAAGAATTACATGAACAATCTAATGAGTACAGAATGTGAACTGAGAGTAAGTCGAAGAAAGCCGAAAGTAATGAGACGCTGCAGAAATGAGAAAATGGAGAAACTTAACATCAGGATTGATGGTCACGTAGTAGATGAAGTTAAGGAATTCTGCTACCTAGGGAGCAAAATGACGAATCACGGACGGAGTAAGGAGGACACCAAAAGCAGACTAGCAATGGCAAAAAGGGCATTCATGGCCAAGAGAATTCTACTAATATCAAATATCGGCCTTAATTTGAGGAAGAAATTTGTGAGAATGTACGTCTGGAGTAGAGCATTGTACGATAGTGAAACATGGACTGTGGGAAAACCGGAACAGAAGAGAATCGAAGCACTTGAGATGTGCTGCTTTAGAAGAATGTTGAAAATTAGGTGGCGGCTGAGCACACGATCGTCACCAAACGACGCGCGCAAGACATCTTTCACGCGTGTAGCAATGTGGGGTGGAGCGTCATGCTGCATAAACATCGTACGTTCCAGCAGGTGTTTATCAGCCAGGCTGGGGATGATTTGATTTTGTAACATATCGGCGTACTTCTCAACCGTCACGGTAGCAGTTACAAAACCAGAATCACGCATTTCCTCGAAGAAAAAAGGCCCGATAACGGTAGATGTGGTAAATCCAACCCATACCTTGACTTTCTTGTCGTGCAATGGAGTTTCCACGGCAGTTCTAGGATTTTCGGTAGCCCAAATTCTGCAGTTGTGGGCGTTGACAGACCCTCGGAGCGTGAAATGAGCTTCGTCGGTCCACAACACGTTACTCAACCAATCGTCATCTTCCGCCGTCTTTTGAAATGCTCACACTGCAAATGCCCTCCGCTTCACTAAATCACCAGGTAACATTTCTGATACCGATAGATTTTGTATGGATAGCATCGGAGGGTACGCCTAAGTGCCAACCAAACAGTAGTGTATGGAATGCCGGTGCGACGTGCGACTGCACGACAGCTGACTTCCCCGTGCATAGACGACCCCGCTACAGTCTCCATTTCTTCCTGGTCTCAGCAGCATTACGCCTTGTGCTCGGTCGGCCACTACGGAGTCTATCGTCTATCGTCTAAACAACCCGTGGCTTCGAACTTCGAAATCATTCTCGCCACAGCTGCATTTGTCAGCGGAACTTTACCCGTTCGAATCCCCTTCCTATGGCGATAGGATCGTAACGCTGAACTAGCACATTCCCCATTCTGATACTACATCTTCTCTAAAAGCGCCTTTTCAGGTAACATCAACATGCTGCGACTGCTAGCGCATCTGATTCTCTCTCTCATTACACGATTGTCATGCGCAGTCACTGACGTTTTGCTGTCCAGCGCCATCTGTCGGACATTTTGTTTACTTTCTTTTTTTTTTGGTTCTAATAAAACCTCATGTCATTCCAAGCATGTGTGTCAATTTTTACCTCTCTATCTACATTATTCCATGGTTTATTAAGTTTTCAAATTTATACTGACTTTTTGATCACCCGGTACTTTCGCAGGTACATTCAGCGGCACATGTGCGTACTACCTACAACATGTGTTGCGCATAAAGATAGTAGTGAAGAAGTACCATATAAAAACGTCACGTTTTACTGCATGAATAGTGAAAGTGTACTACGCCATACTCTTTGTTCTTTCATCAGTTTATGAAGAGCGTGAGCGAGAAAAATTTGCAAACGGTTTGAAATTACGTCTAAGGTTCGTTCGAAGTCACCAAGTGCCAATTATTCTCAAATATTGAATGAATATAGTATGGGTATTCTTCGGGCCTCGAGCCATATACAAAGTTCCTAACTTTAATATTTCACTTATTATGTTACGCTTAACGCAAGATTAATAAGTGGATTATGGAAGCAATTTAAATTTTTAAATTCGCTCAATAATTGTATGAAGTACTGAAAATCACATCTGCATTGCTTCTGGAAACCACTGCATAGGCAGCTTGCAACCGGAAGTGTGTTTAGTGACCGTTTTAGCGTTTAGTAACATGGACTTTAAGCCTTTTCATTTGATCGATGGATGGTGGTTATCTCTGAAACGGCAGATTTTTGATAATACGGTTGTTTTTTTTCCTAATCCAGTTTAACCTATTAAAAGCACTCAAGAGTAACTAGCTTCTGAAATAAACGATTTTCGGTTTTTTATTCCTGTTATTTCCGGTAAAAGAAGTGGGGAACGAACATAGACTGAAAAATTCTAAGATTCACTCGGAATTTTGCATGCTAGGTTTCAAGATAAGTAGAATCAAAATATTAAATTAAATTGAGAAATACCTTTGACAAACTATAAGAATATGGAAGTAAAAGGAATTCAGTTACGAAGAACACGTGCAAACAAGACAATCATAAAATGCCTGCCATTTGCAGATGACTTGGAAATACTCAGCAACTGAAGAAGCTCAAGAAGCCCTGGAGTATTTACGTGAAGTCTGTGCTAAAAAGGGGTTACAGAAGAACAACAATACACAAGTCATGCACGGAAAGTACAGATTGGTTAACAGAGTGGAAAAATTCAAGTATCTTGGAGAACACATACAAATAGGAGGATCAAACAAAGCATCCATACAGAACGAACAGAAAAACTTCGTAAAGCGTACAAACTCACATGGACGCGCTGCAGTGAAAGAATCATCTCAGGACAGGCGAAACTCCGGCACTACAAGACAGTTGTAGTACCAGAAGCCCTCTATGCATCAGAAACGACCACAATTGCGGCGGCAGGCATCAAGGAGACAGAAAAGATAGAAAGTAAAATCCTTCGAAAAATTTTGGAGCATTACATAGAGATGGTATATGGATGAAGAGACCAACCAAAGAACTATACGAACATGCAGACAGACTCACAGACATAATCAGAAAACGTCGATCAACATTCTTTGGGCACACACACAGAATGAACAACACCAGACTCACAAAGGGGATTTTTGATGTAGTCAACAGCTCTATTAAAAAAAAACCAACTGGTTTCATGAAATAGAAGACCTAAAACAAGCAGGAATCAATAATGGTAGATGAAAGAGTCAAATTCAGAAACAAATTTATGAACACGAAATTTGAAGTATAAGAAAGGAAGAGATCAGGGAAAATATGGAGAGAACAAAGGAAACACGAACATAGTCAAAGAATAAACAGGTTTTGGGAAGAGAACAAGAAGAAAACATGAAAAAATGGGAAAATTTAATAATCATGTAACATTCAAGTCCAATCACTACCTTATGGGCAAATATGTATAATAATAATAAAACTGAGAAATAAAAGAAAACTTACACCGTCCACCGTCCGCTGTTTTTCTCGAAAAGTGATATGACGCTGAATTCTACAAAAAAGCTCCAGAATTCTTCTATTGTTTCTAATCTTTTGAAAGTCTGGTCAAAAATCATATTGTAACCAAGAATAATACCACAGTCTGGGCATTACGAATAGTTAGTGCTAAAGGGCGAAAACTAGTGTTGAAAAAGTCTGCTTTTCGTGCTAAGTTGTCCGTTGCCTCTAAACTGCACCAATGTCTTCACTGAATTCGACCTGGTATAGGTCCCAAACACTGGAGCAGTACTCAAGAATAGGTCGAACCAGCTCGTATATGTGGTCTCCTTTACAGGTGAAGCCCACATTCCTAAAATTCTCCCAATAAACCGAAATCGACCATTCTCCTTCCCTACTTCAGTTATCAGATGCTCGTTCCACCTATTATCACTTTGTAACGTTAACCCTAGATATTTAAACGGCTTGACTGTGTTAAGCCATACACTAGTGACCCTGTATCCGAACATTACAGCTTTGATCTTCCTCTTCATCCGCATTGACTTACATTTTTCCACATTCAGGGCTACCTGCCATTCATCAAACCAACTGAAAATTCTGTCTAACTCGTCTTGTATCTTCCTATAGTCACTCGACTTCCACACCTTACCGTACCCACGGCATCATAAGCAGACGACCGCAGATGGCTGTCCACCCTGTCAGCCAAATCATTTATGTATGTAGAGAACAACAGCGATTCTCTCGGACTGTCGGCCAGGGTGGGCGAGCGGTTCTAGGCGCTTCAGTCCGGAACCGCGCTGCTCCTACGGCCGCAGGTTCGAATCCTACCTCTGGCATGGATGTGTGTGATGCCCTTAGGTTAGTTAGGTTTAATTAGTTTTAAGTTCTAGGGGACTGATGACCTTAGAAGTTAAGTCCCATAGTGCTCAGAGCCATTTGAACCATTTTTTTCTCTCAGACTTCCCTGAGGCATTCCCGACGATTTCCTTGTCTCTGATGAACACTCGCTGTCTAAGACAACATAATGGGTTCTATTACTTAAGAATTTTTCGAGCCACACACATATCTGTGAACCTATTCCATATGCTCGTAGCTTCGTTATTAGCCTGCAATATGGCAACGTGTCAAATGCTTCCCGGAAGTGTAGAAATATGAAATCTGCCTCTTGCCCTTCATCCATATGTGAGAAATGAGCAAGCTGAGTTACGCACGACCGATGATTTCTAAAACCATGCTGATTTGTGCACATATGCTTCTCAATCTCAAAAAAGTTTATAATTTCGAACTGTTCGCTCTTCCAATTTTCTATAATAACCCAATATTTCAAAGCAATGGAAGTTTTAGGAATAAACGTTACTCGTTTTTTTTTTTAAAGTTTCATTTAAAAACCAAATTTTTTTTCACCGCTGCTATGTCAAATTGATAACCCGGATTTTTTACCCGGTAATTAGGGTGAAAAATAAGGGAAAAACATTTATTGTAACCGACACTAAGCAAATAGCGATGAACGCTGGTTATTCAGAATAAAATTTCGGTATCGGGCTTAACCGGGCAGATTTTCCCCGTCGGTAATTGATCGCCAACGCTCAGCAAATTAGTCACGCGACAGGGACGCTCCCCCGACGTCTCTTCAGCGCCCCCGTCGGCAACTACTGGTCTAGACGGCAAGTGAGCGCCCGGGTAAGTACGTAAATAACACAGTGCGCGCGACCGGCAGGCGGGCAGGTGACGGCTCTGCCGCTGAGTGGGCGTGAGCTGGGCCCGGCGCCGCGTTCATTCATTATTCATAGCGCCGGGCGTGTCGGCCGCCGACGCCGGAGTGGCTTTGCTGGTTTTCTGTCGCCAGCTGTCTGTCTGTCTCTCTGCCTGCTGCCGCCCCTGCGCGCCGATAGCGGCCGGCCCACGGCACCGTCACACCTCGCACAAACACACCAACCCACAATGCTACTGCCGTCCCTTATTACCACACTTTCGCGCAATGGGCGTGTGGTGTAGCGAAACACTGACAGGCTGTCAGGACAGGTTATATGCCAAATGGGGCCTTCCTCTGCATCTGCAGCTCGAAGAGTCGAGGTGCAAAGTAGTTCCGGGTACCTTGCAGTAAGACATGTGTAAAAAATAACGACAGGAATAAATTAACAGGAAAATTCTACGAGATTGCTCATTAACTTGTCGATACTTACAAATATGTTTGTTCTAGTAATTAAATTTAATTAAAAATAGTAAATATTCAAGTAGCTTGAAATTCACTAAAACGTCATGGAAATACAGATAATGTTTAATTAAATAATGGGACCAGTGGTCAAAAAAATATAGATTAAAAATTATGTTTGAGTAGGTGTCGAAACGACGCTTTATATACAGGGTGGTCCATTGATAGTGACCGGGCCAAATATCTCACGAAATAAGCATGAAACGAAAAAACTACAAAGAACGAAACTCGTCTAGCTTGAAGGGGGAAACCAGCTGGCGCTATGGTTGGCCTGCTAGATTGCGCTGCCATAGGTCAAACGGATATCAACTACGTTTTTTTTAATAGCAATCCCCATTTTTTATTACATATTCGTGTAGTACGAAAAGAAATATGAATGTTTTAGTTGGACCACTTTTTTCGCTTTCTGATAGATGGTGCTGTAATAGTCACAAACGTATAAGTACGTGGTATCACGTAACATTTGCCAGTCCGGACGGTATTTTCTTCGTGATGCATTGCCCGTATTAAAATGGACCGTTTACCAATTGCAGAAAAGGTCGATATCGTGTTGATGTATGGCTAATGTGATCAAAATGCCCAACGGGCGTGTGCTATGTATGCTGCTCGGTATCCTGGACGACATCATCCAAGTGTCCGGACCGTTCGCCGGATGGTTACGTTATTTAAGGAAACAGGAAGTGTTCAGCCACATGTGAAACGTCAACCACGACCTGCAACAAATGATGATGCCCAAGTAGGTGTTTTAGCTGCTGTCGCGGCTAATCCGCACATCAGAAGCAAACAAATTGCGCGAGAATCGGGAATCTCAAAAACGTCGGTGTTGATAATGCTACACAACATCGATTGCACCCGTACCATATTTCTATGCACCAGGAATTGCATGGCGACGACTATGAAGGTCGTGTACAGTTCTGCCACTGGGCACAACAGAAATTACGGGACGATGACATATTTTTTGCACGCGTTCTATTTAGCGACGAAGCGTCATTCACCAACAGCGATAACGTAAACAGGCATAATTTGCACTGTTGGGCAACGGAAAGTTCACGATGACTGCGACAAGTGGAACATCAGCGACCTTGGCGGGTTAATGTATGGTGCGGCACTATGGGAGGAAGGATAATTGACCCCCATTTTATCGATGGCAGTCTAAATGGTGCAATGTATGCCGATTTCCTACGTAATGTTCTACCGATATTTCACTGCATGACAGAATGGCGATGTACTTCCAACATGATGGATGTACGGCACATAGCTCGCGTGCGGTTGAAGTGGTACTGAATAGCATATTTCATGACAGGTGGACTGGTCGTCGAAGCACCATAACATGGCACGCACGTTCACAGGATCTGACGTCCCCGGATTTCTTTCTGTGGGGAAAGTTGAATGATACTTGCTATCGTGATCCACCAACAACGCCTGACAACATGCATCGGCGCATTGTCAATGCATGTGCGAAAATTACGGAAGGCGAACTACTCGCTGTTGAGAGGAATGTCGTTACACGTATTGCCAAATGCACTGAGTTGACTGATATTATTTTGAGCATTTATTGCATTAATATGGTATTTACAGGTAATCACGCTGTAAGAGCATACGTTCTCAGAAATGATAAATTCAAAAAGGTACATGTATCACATTGGAACAACCGAAATAAAATGTTCAAACGTAGATACGTTCTGTATTTTAATTCAAAAAATCTACCTGTTACCAACGGTTCGTCTAAAATTGTGAGCCATATGTTTGTGACTATTACAGCGCCATCTATCACAAAGCGAAGAAAGTGGTCAACTAAAACATTCAAATTTCTTTACGCACTACACGAATATGTGATAAAAAATGTGGGTTCCTATTTAAAAAAAAAAGCAGTTGATATTCGTTTGACCTATGACAGCGCCATCTAGCGAGCCAACCATAACGCCGTCTAGTTTCCCCTTTCAAGCTAGACAAGTTTCGTTCTTTTTAGTTTTTTCGTTTGACGCTTATTTCGTGAGGTATTGGCCTGGTCACGATCAGTGGACCACCCTGTATATTCGCCTTACGAAGCTCGAATGCTAACCGCTTGCCCACGGTGAACTCTAACATCAAGGCTCTACGCACGGGTACATCCGTTACACAATAGAGACGTAAAACTTCTCTTGCGATTTACTCGGAATTGCCAGAGTAGTGCCAAATTCTACTTGCATATTGTGTTGTTTTAATGTCCTACTAAAGGTGTACAACGCTTGAAATAAGTCCGTGATCTCGATGTCGCGGCCTTCTCTTGCCAAAAATTACAAAACAATGTCAAATTTACAAAGAACTTGGAACACTTATTAGTGTGAGATTGAAACCCCTGACGTGGGTGCAGGCACTGTTACTGTTGGGAAAGGTGCTATAAAGTCGTTGTATTCTCTCTGAGCCAAGGACTGTCGTAACTGGTGCTTGATACTGGGCTAAGACAGATATGACCTCCGAGCCGGTCCTACTCATGTTCTGTCGAGAAGTGACCTTGTGATCTTGCACCCCACGTCAGCACTTCAACATCACACAGGCACTCATAGATCCATGTGCCACAAGTAAAAGACCACTGCCCTGTTCACAAATAGCGTTACGATATTGTTGCACGGGCAAGATGTCCGTTGCATACCATCGCGCATTCAGAATTCTCTCACGCCAAAACCTCCAGAAGTCAGACAATCATATTGGTACCAGACATTGTACGCCGACAGAGTACCAACTAAAACACCGATTTAGTTCGGGCTATGTGCTGTCGTCCAACAGAACGCGCGTAAAGGGTAAATACACTGAAGCGCCAAAGGAACTGGTGTAGGCAGGCGTATTTTCCCGTACGACCGTTTCGCGAGTGTACCGTAAATACCAGGAACCCGGTAAAACATCAAATTTCCGACATCGCTGCAGCCGGAAAAACATCCTACAAGAATGGGACCAATGACGACTGAAGTGAATCGTTCAACGTGACTGAAGAATCCTTCCGCAAATCGCTGTAGATCTCAAAGCTGGGCCATCAACAAGTGTCAGCATGCGAACCATTCAACAAAACATCGTCGATATGGGCTTTCGGAGCTGAAGGCCAACTAGTGTACCCACGATGACCAAGACACAAAGCTTTACGCCTCCCCTGGGCCCATCAACACCAACATTGGACTGTTGATGACTGGAAACATGTTGCCTGGGTCGGACGAGTCTCGTTTCAAACTGTGTCGAGCAGATGGACCTGCACGTGTATGGAGACGACCTCACGAATCCATCGGCCCTGCATGTCAGTAGGGGACTATTCAAGCTGGAGGATGCTCTGTAATGATGTAGGGTGTGTGCAGATGGAGTGATGTGGAACCCCTGATACGCCTAGATACGACTCTGACAGGTGACACGTGCGTAAGCATCCTGTCTCATCACCTGCATCCATTCCGATGGACTTGGGCAATTCCAGCAGGTCAATATGACACCCCACACTTCCAGAATTGCTAGAGTGGCTCCAGAAATACTCTTCTCAATTTAAACACTTCGTCTGCCCACCAAACTCCCCAGACATGAACATCATTGAGCGTATCTTGGATGCCTTGCAACGTGCTGTTCAGAAGAATTTCCAGCCCCTTCGTAGTCTTAAGGGTTTATGGACAGCCATGCAGGATTCATGGTGTCAATTTCCTCCCGTACTACTTCACACATTAGTCCAGTACATGTCACGTCGTGTTTCGACACTTATGCGTACACGCGCGGGCCCTGCACGATATTACGGAGGTGTGCCAGTTTCTTTGGCTCTTCAATGTATAACATTAATAGAAAAACAGTTAATCTGCGTCTGCAGCTGTTTGTTACAGGCGGTCCGCCAAGCAGAATATAGCGGCTCGCACAGGGCACACTACGTGTTGCGTTTATAGGCGCGGACCGCAAGCCGAGCCTAGCTGGTGATGGTGTCACAGGCACCAGCTAGCCCCGAAGAGCTTCACGCGCACCACCACCACTGCCGTTCCCGAATGTTTTGCGGCAGTTTGGTGCTGCCCGCTTTTAGACCACTCCACACACCAGAAAAAACTGCGAGCGAGGTCTCGCCGCGGAAAGACTGTGTATCTGACCTTCTGCCAAAGAACACCATCTGTTTCCGCCGCGACGTTTCCCGTCTAAATCATGTGACTGAGAAAAAATAAACGGCATTACTCAACTCCTCGATACCCCAGCGATCTGACCCCGCCTCGTTCCAGCCTTCACACTTTCTTCTCTAGTATGAAATGACGACATACCTGCCGTCCATCCGTGAAATCTAGAAAACCAAGATTGATGCCAGCTCCTTGAGACTCGCGAGGCGTTCGGAAAAAACCTCCACAGTGTCGCATATAGAAGTAAATATCAAAGCATTTTCTGTTAGTTGTGTTCGACTTGTTGATAAACTATAGATGTGACGTCATATAACAATGTAACCTGTGTAGGGAGCAAACATACTCGTATGGTATAGAGCACCATTTTTTGCAAACTGCCTCTGCTGTTCGATTATGTTATCATACTCTTAAGATACTGTGCTCCTTTTTCGGCGTTATTGTATTCCTGCTGTTGACCCAAGTTGTGCTGCGAAATGGTCTTTCTACATGTAGACCTACACTCTGCAAACCTTT
Source organism: Schistocerca nitens (assembly GCF_023898315.1). Taxonomy (NCBI): domain Eukaryota; kingdom Metazoa; phylum Arthropoda; class Insecta; order Orthoptera; family Acrididae; genus Schistocerca; species Schistocerca nitens. The sequence continues at coordinate 98,293,664 of NC_064618.1, read as the reverse complement.
GAGAACTGCATGGCAGACTTTACCTCCCATTGTATCAGCTGTTAGGGCGTTTTCTCCGGCTTAAACGCCTCTGTGCGTGCTGTAATTTGTCTAATTTCGTCTGCGGGATCACTACGGGACGATTTGTTGATGGTTTATTTGGGGGAGGGAACGAAACAGAGAGGTCATCAATCCCATTGGATTATGGAAGGCCGGGGAAGGAAGTCGGCCGTGCCATTTGAAAGAAACCATACCGGCACTTGCCTGAAGCGATTTAGCAAATCACGGGAAACTTAAATCAGGATGGCCGGACGCGGGTTTGAACCGTCGCCTTTCCGAACGCGAGTCCAGTGTGCTAACCACTGTCCCATCTCGTTCGTTCACTACGGGACGATACGTAAGCGGTTGTAGTGTATTCATAGATTCGTCACATAAAGTTGGTGCTTGAAACTTACTAACTAGGTTCTCCCTGGATAATTTGCCTCATCTCCAAGAGTTTGCCAGTTCGGATTCTTTAGCGTCTCTGTGACACTCTTCCATGGATCAAACAAACCTACAACCACCCGTATTGCCGTTTTCTGTATACGTTCAATACCCCATGTAGTCGTCTTTTGTAGGGATCCCACGCACTTGAGTAATATTTTAGGATGGCTCGCACGAGTGTCCTGCAAGCAGCCTCCTTCATACACTCCTGGAAATGGAAAAAAGAACACATTGACACCGGTGTGTCAGACCCACCATACTTGCTCCGGACACTGCGAGAGGGCTGTACAAGCAATGATCACAAGCACGGCACAGCGGACACACCAGGAACCGCGGTGTTGGCCGTCGAATGGCGCTAGCTGCGCAGCATTTGTGCACCGCCGCCGTCAGTTTCAGCCAGTTTGCCGTGGCATACGGAGCTGCATCGCAGTCTTTAACACTGGTAGCATGCCGCGACAGCGTGGACGTGAACCGTATGTGCAGTTGACGGACTTTGAGCGAGGGCGTATAGTGGGCATGCGGGAGGCCGGGTGGACGTACCGCCGAATTGCTCAACACGTGGGGCGTGAGGTCTCCACAGTACATCGATGTTGTCGCCAGTGGTCGGCGGAAGGTGCACGTGCCCGTCGACCTGGGACCGGACCGCAGCGACGCACGGATGCACGCCAAGACCGTAGGATCCTACGCAGTGCCGTAGGGGACCGCACCGCCACTTCCCAGCAAATTAGGGACACTGTTGCTACTGGGGTATCGGCGAGGACCATTCGCAACCGTCTCCATGAAGCTAGGCTACGGTCCCGCACACCGTTAGGCCGTCTTCCGCTCACGCCCCAACATCGTGCAGCCCGCCTCCAGTGGTGTCGCGACAGGCGTGAATGGAGGGACGAATGGAGACGTGTCGTCTTCAGCGATGAGAGTCGCTTCTGCCTTGGTGCCAATGATGGTCGTATGCGTGTTTGGCGCCGTGCAGGTGAGCGCCACAATCAGGACTGCATACGACCGAGGCACACAGGGCCAACACCCGGCATCATGGTGTGGGGAGCGATCTCCTACACTGGCCGTACACCACTGGTGATCGTCGAGGGGACACTGAATAGTGCACGGTACATCCAAACCGTCATAGAACCCATCGTTCTACCATTCCTAGACCGGCAAGGGAACTTGCTGTTCCAACAGGACAATGCACGTCCGCATGTATCCCGTGCCACCCAACGTGCTCTAGAAGGTGTAAGTCAACTACCCTGGCCAGCAAGATCTCCGGATCTGTCCCCCATTGAGCATGTTTGGGACTGGATGAAGCGTCGTCTCACGCGGTCTGCACGTCCAGCACGAACGCTGGTCCAACTGAGGCGCCAGGTGGAAATGGCATGGCAAGCCGTTCCGCAGGACTACATCCAGCATCTCTACGATCGTCTCCATGGGAGAATAGCAGCCTGCATTGCTGCGAAAGGTGGATATACACTGTACTAGTGCCGACATTGTGCATGCTCTGTTGCCTGTGTCTATGTGCCTGTGGTTCTGTCAGTGTGATCATGTGATGTATCTGACCCCAGGAATGTGTCAATACAGTTTCCCCTTCCTGGGACAATGAATTCACGGTGTTCTTATTTCAATTTCCAGGAGTGTAGAATGACTGCATTTCTCCATGACTCTGCCAATGAACCGAAGTTTGCCACCTCCTGTACCTAAGGCTCAGACTAGGTGACGTTCCATTTCATATCCTCCACACTGTTACACTCAGGTATTTGTATGAGTTTACCAATTCCAGTTGTGACTCACTGATGTTGCAGGCACAGAACTGTACCATCTTTCGTTTTGTGAATTTCTGTCTTCGTCTACAGTTCTTGCCCTCTAGTGCCATGGGAGTCATTCTCCCACGTCTTAACATATGTCCTATCATCCTCTCCCTTCTCCTTATCAGTGTTTTCCACATATTCCTTTCCTCTCCGATTCTGTACAGAACGTCTTCAGTCCTTACCTTATCAGTCCACCTAATTTTCAACATTCATCTGTTACAGCACATCTCAAATGCTTCGATTCTCTTCTGTTCCGGTTTTCCCACAGTCCATCTTTCACTACCACAGAATGCTGTTCTCCAAACGCACATTCTCAGAAGTTTCTTCCTCAAATTAAGGCCTATGTTTGATACTATTAGACTTCTCTTGGCCAGGAAAGTCCTTTTTGCTAATGGTTCAAAAGGTTCAAATGGCTCTGAGCACTATGGGACTCAACTGCTGTGGTTATCAGTCCCCTAGCACTTAGAACTACTTAAACCTACCTAACCTAAGGACATCACACACATCCATGCCCGAGGCAGGATTCGAACCTGCGACCGTAGCAGTCGCACAGTCCCGGACTGCGCGCCTAGAACCGCGAGACCACCGCGGCCGGATTTTTGCTAATGCTAGTCTCCTTTTGATGTCCTCCTTCCTCCGTCCGTCATTGGTTATTTTGTTGCCTCCTCAATTTCATCTACTTCGTGACCATCACTAGTGATGTTAACTTCTTCGCTGTTCTCATTTTTGCTACTTCTCATTACTTTCGTCGTGCTTCGATTTACTCTCAGTCCATATTCTGTACTCATTAAACTGTTCATTCCGTTCAGCAGATCATGTAATTCTTCTTCACTTTCACTCAGCATAGCAATGTCATTAGCGAATCCTACCATTGATATCATTTCACCTTGAATATAAAATTCCACTCCTGAACCTTTCTCTTATTTTCATCATTGCTGCTTCGATGTACAGATTTAACAGTAGGGGTGAAAGACTACATCCCTGTCTTATGCCCTTTTTAATCCGAGCACTTCGTATTTGGTCGTCCACTCTTATTGTACGTATTGAATATCACCCATCTCTCCCCATGGATTACCCCTCGAAACTCTAACATCTTGCACAACTTTACATCGCCGAACGCGTTTTCCAAGTCGATAAATCCTATGAACGTGTCTTGATTTTTCTTTAGTCTTGCTTCCATTAGCAACAGCAACGTCAGAATTGCCTTTCTGCTGTCTTTACCTTTCCTAAAGCCAAACTGACCGTCATTTAACACATCCTCAATTTTCTTTTCCAGTCTGCTGTATATTATACCTGTCAGTAGCTTGGATGCATGAGCTCTTGAGTGTTTGTCCGATAATTCTCGCACTTGTCAGCTCTTCCAGCCTTCGTTGTTGTGTGGATGATATTTTTCCGTAAGTCAGATGGTGCGTCGCCAGACTCATTCATTCTACACACCAACATGAATAGTCGTTTCGTTACCATTTCCTCCAATGATTTTAGAAATTCTAATGTTGAAATGTTATATATGCCTGCTGCCTTATTTGATTTTAAGTCCTCCAAAGCTCTCTTAAATTCTGATTCTAATACTCGATGTCCTACATCTTCTAAATCGACTCCTGTTTCTTCTGTCACATAAGACAAATGTTTCCCCTTATAGTGTCACGCTTTCGTATGAATCAATTGCACAACGATTGGGTTTCACGGTATCCAGTTTTATGGTGCTATACGATAAGCTCGTAGATTCGAAAAAAGCGTATGGGGCCTGAAGATGGCAAAATGAATAGCCGAAACTGGTTGCGTTCGAAATAAAATAAAATAACCTAAAGCATGTGGCTGTTGGTAAAGTTTATTGAATTGAAAAGTACGCACTAGCGGATGTCCCCTGGCCATGATGGACCGACAGATACTCATTATTGTCTATTACGCATGAAAGTTATCTAAATAAATAAAACTATGCCGAAAGTTATCTGAATAAATAAAAATATGTCTGAAGTACACTGTTTCCGATTGTAAGCCAGCGCTATGATAATAAATGAACTGTCGTAATGAAACTTTTACTGTCGGAATGTGAAAGACAAGCTGCACTGTAGAAATTAATTGTCCTAATAAAAAGAGAAGTCTCTCATACTGTAAAAGTTAGCAGCCTGACTGCAAGAATTTTGAACAGTTCAAACTGCCTGAATATCTTACTTGGACATGAAACCTAGAGTAATTGGCTTTGCAAAATTGTATCACAAAACTGTTTCTGAAAAACCTAAGTTGGCCCTGATAGAATAAATAAAAAAAATCATAATCTTTTCTCCTTACCTCTATTCTGCACAAATCTGGATAACGTCTTGCAGTACTGCTCTGTCTTCGCGCCGCTATGCTAAAACTGCAAATTATTGTATCTGCACAGAGACACTCGAGAGGTGCAATGAGTTAGCTGTTAATTGCAAATAGAACAGTTTATCGAAGATACTTCGTTGGATCATCCATTAAAAAGAACAGACATTCTATTAGATTTCTTCCTTCACAAATCACTTTCATAATCATGACGATTGAACAAATTGATAAATTGAGACTTTTATTTGGATCATAATATTGCCATAGCTTCTTTAGTAACACTGTTTTACATTATCAGCCTAACTCTGCCACAGTTGAACTTCGACTGCAGTCTCTACAAAAGCTAAACATTGTCTGCTTTATTGCGCCCTCGCGCAGCTCAAAGATACTTAACTTCTGCGATTCAGGTTACAACATCGCTGCTCTCTCACAATCGATTCAGATACCAAAAAAATTCATACACCAAAATTATACATGACACCTATCAAGTTATATAGTGATTTCTGTTGTATTTTGGGTACATTTTGAATAAACCTGAATGATCATAACACACTCATTTATTGCTATAATAAATATGAGTATTATGAACTTGCAAAACACAATCTTTCCGCTGCAAATAGAACGCTAGTTGCCTCATCAACAAAAGGTCATCTCCAGTACATTCAGACTGGTTTACTGGCCACACTGGATGGCTAAAGTATGTTGTAATGCTGTGTACTGTTTCGCCTTGGGGCCAACTGCTACATAGCAACTCCATGAAACCACGCTTACACCCGTTGCATAGTAAAAAAGATTTTTGTGTCTTCTTGAGCAACATAAGCCCTTTTCCAATTCACCAGTCCAATTCACCTTTCGCTACTTGACACGAGCACCATGCAAAACGAGTGACGGTAACACAATGAAACTTTGTGGAAAGATTTGTAAGGACATTCGAAAGAGAAATTACGAAAAAGCCATTGAAAGAAACACATTTTAATTCCCACGTGAGAGAGTACCGTTTGTCAGTTGCGTTCCATACCTAAGTTCCAGGTTAGAAACGTCGCTCAATGTGACGACCATCCCCATCCACGGCAGCCTGGAATTGCATCAGAGCTACCATTTCACTTATCGAACGGTGGACCAGGGTAGGTTCACCTGTCGTGGAACAGCTCGTGCACTGCCTGAAGATCGTGCATTGTGCGCAGTATTCTCATATGCGGCAAGAGTAACTTCTTCGACAATTTGTGGTGCCATTGTCCATTGGTGCAGTAGCACTATTGCTGTTGTTCTGATAAAACATCTTTATGAGTAAAGTCCTGCTCACCTTTTCCAGACCCGTGTTGAGGATCTGCAGCTGTAATGCTCACTGATGCTCGTGTTTCAGCCCAGCGTCACCATACCGTTATCGGCGCCTAAGGGCGATAACACTGCTAACAATTCAAATCTCGCCGCGCACAGTGTGAACACCATTTCTGAAAAGTTGGGATCCCTTACGATAAACAGTTTCCGCCCAAACCGACTCAAGTAGCGAAAGTTTAATTATAACCACACCGTATATCCTGACTGGTTCTTACTATAGCAGCTGTCCTTGAAACAAAAAGGTGTCAATGCTTGTTCTGGTCCAGGCACAGTGCCCGATGGACACACATGTGTTGATGGAGCAGCAGAAGGCTATGAGGTGACGTCAGGCGCTGTCAGAGGTGTCAGAACGATTGTCTTTCATAACTTTCGACTCGGTCGTTTCCGGACCGGCGTCCATAACTTCAAATTGATGCATTCACCCTTTTTCCATTATCCCTGAGAGTTCGTTGCGTGCCGGCCGAAGTGGTCAAGCGGTTCTAGGCGCTACAGCCTGGAATCGCGTGACCGCTACGGTCGCAGGTTCGAATCCTGCCTCGGGCATGGATGTGTGTGATGTCCTAAGTTCTAGGGGACTGATGACCTCAGAAGTTAAGTCCCATAGTGCTCAGAGCCATTTTGAACCAGTTCGTTGCGTAATTACAGAATCACCCCGCATACTACCTGGATTTAGGAATCTGGTCTCTCAGCACGGAACTTCAGCGTAGCTTGCAGAGTTGCATTGCCTGCCATATTGTGCTTAGGCAAAGCATTTACTTCGGTCTGCGTGTGGTTAAGTGATACTTATTTTTGGATATAAACATTATGTCATTTACTGTATATTGGTATCTACAGTATGGGACTATTATGCACAAAATTGTAGTAGCTCATTAGAAAATGTTTACATGACTAGAATAATTCTTTCCATCACGTTTTAAAATTTTTCTTGTGGATTTGTTCATATCAATGGTAACAGAAAATTTACTGCTCCAGAAATATTTCGTATGGTCGGGTATCTTTACAATATGTATCCTACACGAATGTAATAAACATCTGTAACATAATTCTCGAAACCCGTTCTCTTTCATCTTCCCACTGTGTCTCTGCTGTCAATATCGGCGAAATGTAACATTCAGAGGTGCATAGAGTTCTATATCCCTATTGAGGGATATACATTGTTAGATTTGCAGTTCGTGTGTCTTTGACAATGAGCGACAATGTAAATGCTAGTATGTATCACTGCAAATACCTTAGATTGAGAAATGGATGCACTTGGACGTTTTACTCTAAGTTCATACTCAATGAGTAGGCTACTTGTTGAGTTTATTCGTAACTGTTATCTCCAGTAATGCTGTTCCAGAGTGAAAACAATGCGAACTTCAGGTATCCGCATTTCTAGTCAAGCGACTCCCTAACAGTTACACGATGGATTTTGTCCAAATTTTCATAGCCGAGCGATGGGGAAATGGACAAATGGGGTGTCGAGTTGACCAGTGTGAGGTCCAGTTTTGATTGGTGATTTGAGGCGGGGTTGGCCCACTTCGGCGGAGAGAAATTTCTGAGGAGCCTGTACCTCTTGTTGAGATTAACGATTCTTCGCAGGTAGCCAATGAGTGTGAAATAAAAAAAAATAAAAATAAAAAATACCTGGTTGTGGTGACAGACTGATCTGAAGCTTACAACGAGGTCTAGGTTCGGTTGGCAGGTAACACTTCGTTTTTGAGCTGGCGACGCCAACGACTTTGAAATCAGAGAACTGCCTGGGGTCTCTTCGGTTCCGCAGAAATGTCAACACACTCCGCTTCAACACAAGTGTCACAAACTTGCAGCAGCGGAAGGTGCCGCGAGAAGAGTGACACCTGTCTGTCTGTCTGCAGATACTCGGACAGCGCGAGCCAGAGACTTTTAGTGCGCAGCAGTTCGTGTCATTGCAGAACATTTATGAGGCTCTCAACATGCAGTTTTACTGACACGTCACTGCGCAGATATCGCCGACACATACTTTCCATTACACAGGAGCTTGCAATATTTAAATGTTATTAGTGCTTCTGCTACGCAGCATATAAGCTGAAGCGCCAAAGAAACTGGCATGTGTATTCAAATACAGACATATGTTAACAGGCAGAATACGGCGCTGCGGTCGGCAACGCCTATATAAGACAAGTGTCTGGCGCAGTTGTTAGATCGGTTACTGCTACTGCAATGACAAGTTATCAAGGTTTAACTGAGTTTGGACGTAGTGCTCCAGTCGGCACACGAGTGATGGGACACGGCACCTCTGAGGTAGCGATGAAGTGGGGATTTTCCAGTACGACCACTTCACCAGTGTATCGTGAATATCAGGAATCCGGTAAAACATGAAATCCCCAACATCGCTGCGGCAGGAAAGAGGTCCTGCAAGAACCAACGACGACTGAAGAGAATCGATCAATGTGACAGAAGTGCAATCCTTCCGCAAAATGCTGCATATTTCAATGCTGGGCCATCAAAAAGCGTCAGCACGCTGTAATATATTGATTATTCCCTGCTACTGCAGTGTTATCTTGAAGCTGTGAGAAATGAGGACTGAGGGCAGACGAAACTAGGAGAGATATTGTTACATGAAGTAAACAGTAAGGGGAGAGCCTTGCGAAAATGCAGACGCCCCCAGACGCGGTCCCAGGGCGTTAGTTACTCTTCAAGGAATTTACATGTAACTTCATATGTCGTCTAGACGCTGTAGTAGGTTGTCACCGTAGAACTTTGTAACCAACAGGCACGTACTAGTGTATAAAGCCAGCTCGATACTAGCCCTGAGAACAGCAACGTCAGTAGACTCACAAGGATTAGAAAGAGAGCGAAAACGCCGAAAACTGTTGACGCAGCAGTCCCTACTCCGGGGAGCCCGAGGGGCGGGGCTAAATGACGTATAACAATAATGTTGCAAGCCTTATTTAGCAGAGCAGTTACGTTTAGCTTTCAGTTGAACGATGTTCAAAAATGGTTCAAATGGCTCTGAGCACTATGGGACTCAACTGCTGAGGTCATTAGTCCCCCAGAACTTAGAACTAGTTAAACCTAACTAATCTAAGGACATCACACACATTCATGCCCAAGGCAGGATTCGAACCTGCGACCGTAGCGGTCTCGCGGTTCCAGACTGCAGCGCCAGAACCGCGCGGCCAATTGAACGATGTTGATACCGAATACGGACCTACTGCAACTGCATTAACATCCTCGCCTTATGAGCAGTAGAGGGGACCTAACTAAACTGTGATTGGCATACGCCTGCAAGAGACCTGCGAGATTGGCTGGTGGCTTTAAGTGGGAAAAACAGTGCCCCCACGCGACTCTTTAAAACCCCTAGATTCCGCATTTTGGCAGAGTTCTCAGTCAGACGATCTGGGCGCCGAATCGGTGTCCGTCGACTCCAGCCTCGGTCCAGCTCCACGTTAAGTGTGCTCTCTCTCACTTGGAGTGCCTCAGTGAATAGTGTCACATTCATTATGTTTTGCTTTGCAAGTAAGATGTTGCCTTGAGATGCTGCTAGTGTTTGCTACTGTGGCTAGCATTCACTCCTGGGACTTCTGCACTGGCTTCTGTTGCGACAATGTTATTCATGCTTTTTCTAACCCTAGAACTGGCATCCATTTTATTAGTTAATCCCCTCTGGAATAAACAGCTATTTCAAAAAACTGAAAACTGTTTGTCCTGGAGTATCCACAACGAGTTGCCTACCGAGTCTCACCACATGCATTTCTAGTAAATGCCTTCACTGTGAATTGTCCTTCTGCCTTCTGCTCTGTACCGTTCTGCAAACTGACCAGCAACCCCTTTTTCCCTCTACCACCTATGTCAGGACACGACAATTCAAACCATTCAACAAAACATAATCGATATGGGCTTTCGGAGACGAAGGCCCACTGCATGACACGAAGCTTTACAGGTCGCCTAGCCCCGTCAGCACCAAAATAATTGGACTGTTTATAACTGGAAACATGTTGTCTGGTCGGACGAGTCTAGTTTCAAATTGTATCGAGCGGATGGACATGTACGGGTATGGAGACAACATCATGAATCCATGGACCTTGGGCGTCAGCAGGGTCTGTTCAAGCTAATGGAGACTCTGTAATGGTGTGCGACGTGTGCAGTTGGAGTGGTATGGGACCCATGATATGTCTATAGATACGACTCTGACAGGTGGCACGTACGTAAGCATTCTGTCTTATCACCTGCATCCATTCATGTCCTTTCTGCATTCCGGCGGACTTGGGCAATTCCAGCATGACAATGCGACACCTCACACGTCCAGAATTGTTGCAGAGTGTCTCCAGGAACACTATTCTGAGTTTAAACACTTCCGCTGCCCACCAAAGTCCTCAGAAATGAACATTATTGAGCATACCTGGGATGCCTTGCAGCGTGCTGCTCAGAAGAGATGTCTGCCCCCTCGTACTCTTCTGGACTTATGGACAACCCTGCAGGATTCATGGTGTCAATTCCCTCCAGCACTACTTCGGACGTTAGCCGAGTCCATGCCATGTCATGTTGCGGCACTTCTGTGTGCTTGTGGGGGACACTACCGGATTTGAAGGAGGTGTACCAGTTTCTTTGGCTCTTGTGTGTATTTGGTGGACATAATGTTTCTGAAGTGTGTAATTCCTATTTTTCTCTCTTAGTGAACTGGTTCTGGAGGAAGTACATTATCAAAAGTGTCAAATGGTTCAAATTTCTCTGAGCACTATGGGACTTAACTTCCGAGGTCATCAGTCCCCTAGAACTTAGAACTACTTAAACATAACTAACCTAAAGACATCACACACATCCATGCCCGAGGCAGGATTCGAACCTGCGACGGTAGCGGTCGCGTGGTTCCAGACTGTAGCGCCTAGAACCGCTCGGTCACTCCGGCCGGCTGAAAAGTATCCGTACACCCCTACGTATCGCGGAATTCACCACTAGATGAGACAAGAGGCGGGCTCGTCAGCATAACAGGAAAAGGGGAGTACTGTGTTGACAGTGAAGAGCCAGTAACCGCAGAATTGTTCGGTCAGGAGAGCTCATTGACTTTGGACGTGGATCGGTCATTGGATGCCGCCTAAGTATCAAATCCGTCAGAATCATTTCAGCCCTTCTAAAGCTCTGAAGTCCAGCGACAGCTAACCAAGACAGACAGAACTCACGTACTGACGGACAGGTAGTGTTGAGCGTTGTGGAGGGTGGTTGTAGAAACCTGGATGAAACCAACGGAAGGAATCACTGGTGAGTTGCAAAGTGTTACCAGTAGTCCAGCTAGCACATAGAGTGTACGTAGGGAATTAAAGGGAATGGGGTACAATGGTGGAGCAACTCCTCATTAGCTATACATTTCAGTAGTCAATAATGCGTGATGCTTGATGCGACGTAAGTAGCGTCGCCGCTGGACATTAGTTGAGTATAAATGAGTGACCATGGGTGATCACGCTATGCTGTCCGGTAATCCAGTGGAAGGGTTCTTGGAGAACGTTAGCCGCCATTATGTGTAGTACCAACAATGAAGTACGGGAAAGGTGATTTTTGGGTGTGGAAGTGTTTGTCGTGGTTAGGGAATTGTCATTTAACTGCGCTTAAAAAAGAAAAAAATGGGTACCTCGGAAGGATACGAGTGCATTCTTTACAGCACTGTGTAGACTAACAGTTTGGAGACGGTGACTGTATCAAGATGACAGAGTACCCTGTCAAATAGCAGCATCTGTGTACAATAATATTCCTGAAATGGACTAGTGAGCCCAGGTTTCCTACCTCAATCCATATCAACACCTTTTGGGATGACTGAGACCACAGATATCGCTCCAAACACCGGCATCCAACATCATTACCTTCTCTGGTTTCCGCTCCTGAGGAAGGATGGGCAACCATTGCCCCTCACAAAGGTTGGATACACCTCCTATTAATGTCAACCAATACGTGTCCAGATACTCCTAATCACACAGCGTACATGGACGAGTGGCGAAACTGAGCCGGGTACTCATGCTTTTGCTGGCTCTGAGCAGTATGGGACTTAACATCTACGGTCATCAGTCCCCTAGAACCTAACTAACCTAAGGACATAACACAACACCCAGTCATCACGAGGCAGAGAAAATCCCTGACCCAGCCAGGAGATGCTTTTGCTTATCGCGACACTGTAACACGGACTAATTTTGTTATATCTGAGACTGCAGTATTTCAGAAGTTACCTGATGGAGTGATAACTCGCGACGGGACACTTAAAGTGAGGACAAGCAGGAAAAGGAAGGTTAACGGAAGTGAATATACATTTATTTCATGGGAAATAATAACTGACAAGTTAGTTTTAATGGCTCTAACAACAGTCGATTAAAATGATTCACTCCTTCCACAGCTGTGTCCCGAGACGTTGGTAACGATCAACCGTGCACCACTAACGACTTGGACAGGCGAGCCGGGCGGTGTAGCCTAGCGGTTCTAGGTGCTACAGTCCGTAACCGCGCGACCGCTACGTTCGCAGGTTCGAATCCTGCCTCGGGCATGGATGTGTGTGATGTCCTTAGGTTAGTTAGGTTTAAGTAGTTCTAAGTTCTAGAGGACTGATGACCTCAGATGTTACAGGGTGTTTCAAAAATGACCGGTATATTTGAAACGGCAATAAAAACTAAACGAGCAGCGATAGAAATACACCGTTTGTTGCAATACGCTTGGGACAACAGTACATTTTCAGGCAGACAAACTTTCGAAATTACAGTAGTTACAATTTTTAACAACAGATGGCGCTGCGGTCTGGGAAACTCTATAGTACGATATTTTCCACATATCCACCATGCGTAGCAATAATATGGCGTAGTCTCTGAGTGAAATTACCCGAAACCTTTGACAACGTGTCTGGCAGAATGGCTTCACATGCAGATGAGATGTACTGCTTCAGTTGTTCAATTGTTTCTGGATTCTGGCGGTACACCTGGTCTTTCAAGTGTCCCCACAGAAAGAAGTCACAGGGGTTCATGTCTGGCGAATAGGGAGGCCAATCCACGCCGCCTCCAGTATGTTTCGGATAGCCCAAAGCAATCACACGATCATCGAAATATTCATTCAGGAAATTAAAGACGTCGGCCGTGCGATGTGGCCGGGCACCATCTTGCATAAACCACGAGGTGTTCGCAGTGTCGTCTAAGGCAGTTTGTACCGCCACAAATTCACAAAGAATGTCCAGATAGCGTTATGCAGTAATCGTTTCGGATCTGAAAAATGGGTCAATGATTCCTTTGGAAGAAATGGCGGCCCAGACCAGTACTTTTTGAGGATGCAGGGACGATGGGACTGCAACATGGGGCTTTTCGGTTCCCCATATGCGCCAGTTCTGTTTATTGACGAAGCCGTCCAGGTAAAAATAAGCTTCGTCAGTAAACCAAATGCTTGGGACAACAGTACATTTTCAGGCAGACAAACTTTCGAAATTACAGTAGTTACAATTTTCAACAACAGATGGCGCTGCGGTCTGGGAAACTCTATAGTACGATATTTTCCACATATCCACCATGCGTAGCAATAATATGGCGTAGTCTCTGAGTGAAATTACCCGAAACCTTTGACAACGTGTCTGGCAGAATGGCTTCACATGCAGATGAGATGTACTGCTTCAGCTGTTCAATTGTTTCTGGATTCTGGCGGTACACCTGGTCTTTCAAGTGTCCCCACAGAAAGAAGTCACAGGGGTTCATGTCTGGCGAATAGGGAGGCCAATCCACGCCGCCTCCAGTATGTTTCGGATAGCCCAAAGCAATCACACGATCATCGAAATATTCATTCAGGAAATTAAAGACGTCGGCCGTGCGATGTGGCCGGGCACCATCTTGCATAAACCACGAGGTGTTCGCAGTGTCGTCTAAGGCAGTTTGTACCGCCACGAATTCACAAAGAATGTCCAGATAGCGTGATGCAGTAATCGTTTCGGATCTGAAAAATGGGTCAATGATTCCTTTGGAAGAAATGGCGGCCCAGACCAGTACTTTTTGAGGATGCAGGGACGATGGGACTGCAACATGGGGCTTTTCGGTTCCCCATATGCGCCAGTTCTGTTTATTGACGAAGCCGTCCAGGTAAAAATAAGCTTCGTCAGTAAACCAAATGCTGCCCACATGCATATCGTCGTCATCAATCCTGTGCACTATATCGTTAGCGAATGTCTCTCGTGCAGCAATGGTAGCGGCGCTGAGGGGTTTCCGCGTTTGAATTTTGTATGGATAGAGGTGTAAACTCTGGCGCATGAGACGATACGTGGACGTTGGCGTCATTTGGACCGCAGCTGCAACACGGCGAACGGAAACCCGAGGCCGCTGTTGGATCACCTGCTGCACTAGCTGCGCGTTGCCCTCTGTGGTTGCCGTACGCGGTCGCCCTACCTTTCCAGCACGTTCATCCATCACGTTCCCAGTCCGTTGAAATTTTTCAAACAGATCCTTTATTGTATCGCTTTTCGGTCCTTTGGTTACATTAAACCTCCGTTGTTGCAACAACACTGTGTTCTAGGCGGTGGAATTCCAACACCAGAAAAATCCTCTGTTCTAAGTAATAAACCATGTTGTCTACAGCACACTTGCACGTTGTGAACAGCACACGCTTACAGCAGAAAGACGACGTACAGAATGGCGCACCCACAGACTGCGTTGTCTTCTATATCTTTCACAGAACTTGCAGCGCCATCTGTTGTTGAAAATTGTAACTACTGTAATTTCGAAAGTTTGTCCGCCTGAAAATATACTGTTGTCCCAAGCATATTGCAACAAACTGTGTATTTCTATCGCTGCTCGTTTAGTTTTTATTGCCGTTTCAAATATACCGGTCATTTTTGAAACACCCTGTAAGTCCCATAGTGCTCAGAGCCAAGCCAGGAGAGGCGATAGACAGCAGTCGCGAGTTAGACCGTATCTACAGGGTGAGTATTATTGAACTAAATGAAAAAAACCTAAATTAGTTACAAACTACGGCTTGTACACACATTATTCAACAGGTCGCTACAGATATTCGGATTAAGGTTATGACATGTGAGATATATCTGCCACCATTGGCGATATTGTCGCGCATACGAACTGCGAAATTCTGCATGACCCGCTGAAGTTTCGGAACATTGACGCTGTCGATGTCCTCCTGAATGGCTGTTTTCAGCTCAGCAATGGTTTTATGTTTATTGCTGTACACCTTGTCTTTAATATAGCCCCACAAAAAGGATTCGCAAATTCTCAGATCTGGAGAATACGGCGGTCAATCGAGGCCCAAGCCAGTGGCCTCTGGGTACCCCAGATCCAGAATGCTGTCCCCGAAGTGCTCCTCCAGGACATCAGACACTCTCCTGATTCGAAGGGGTGGAGCTCCGTCTTGCATGAACCACATCTTGTCGAAATCAGAGTCGCTTTGGATAATGGGGATGGAATCACCTTCCAAAACCTTTACGTACCGCTCGGTAGTCAACGTGCCATCATGGAATATCCCACCGATTATTCCATGACTGGACATTGCACAGCACACAGTCACCCGTTGAGAGTGAAGAGACTTCTCGATCGCAAATGCGGATTCTCGATCCACCAAATGCGTCAATTTTGCTTATTGACGAACCCATCCAAATGAAAGTGGGTTTCGTCGCTAAAGCAAACCATGCAGTGCATATTAATTCCCATCATGCCCCGCGGAAAATGGCTCTGAGCACTATGGGACTCAACTGCTGAGGTCATTAGTTCCCTAGAACTTAGAACTAGTTAAACCTAACTAACCTAAGAACATCACACACATCCATGCCCGAGGCAGGATTCGAACCTGCGACCGTAGCGGTCTCGCGGTTCTAGACTGCAGCGCCAGAACCGCGCGGCCACTTCGGCCGGCTGCCCCGCGGACAGCCGTCTCAGAAGATTTTTTTTTGTCATCAGCCTTCCGACTAGTTTCTGTTAACCTCTTCATCTCTGAGCAGCATTTGCGCCCTACGACCTGAATTAATTTGCTGGATATATTCCAATATCTGTCTTTCCCTACAGTTTTTAACCTTTACAATTTCCTCTGGTTATCGCCTGATGTATTAACTCATGCCCTACCATTTTGTCCCTTCTCGTTGTCGATCGTTTCCATATATCGGTTTCCTTATGTATTCTGCAAGAAACCTCATTTCTCATCTTATCAGTGCACCTAATTTTCAACGTTCTTATACAGCACCACATATCATCCCGTAATTTTCATATTAAAATCATAGCTAATACCGTTTCTGTTACTCATCATTGCTTTAGTCTTTCTTCGGATTACTCTCAATTCAAATGCTGTAGTCGTTAGACTGTTCATTCGATTCAATAATTTCTATAGTTCTACGTAACTATCGCAGAAACCAGCAATGTCATCATCGAATTTTATGCTTTCACATCGAATTGTAATGCCCCTCCTGTATCTTAGTACTATTTGCGTCCTATTTTCCATGCGGATTGTCAAGATGTTTTGCCCATAAATGGAAAGGAAGGATGCGAATTTGACAAATCTTCTCAATGTCTGTAGTATCGATACGATCATGCTCTTTGTAAGTATGTGTTTTGAGACCAAAGTTGTTAGACCAAGTCAGAGAGTAGCAGTGTGTATTGGAAAGTTCGGCTGTGTACTCGGTTTGAGAAGGGTTGAAGCTGGCCAGCCGTGTAATGGAGACAGCATTACTTAAAAGCGATTTTGTAATATATTTTGAGAAAAAAGTTTGAGGAAGTGAGATGATATGAATGCAAGAGATGATATGAATGCAAGAATGACAAAGCCAGATTTTGAGATAATCCAGTCCTTTCATGTTTGTGGCTGTGTACTTGCATATTGTTAGCCGTGCGGGGTAGCCAAGCGGTCTAGGGCGCCTTGTCACGGTCCGTGCGGCTCCCCCCGTCGAAGGTTCGAGTCTTCCCTCGAGCATAGGCCTGTGTATTGTCCTTAGCATAAGTTTAAGTTAGATTAAGTAGTGTGTAAGCTTATGGACTGATGACCTCAGCAGTTTGGCATAAGACCTTACCACAAGTTTTACAATTTCCTTACTGTTAGAACATTCTGCATGGTTAGAGTTTGATGCAGAAATATTATAATGAAGCACATGGACTTGTCTGATAGTTGAAATAAGCGTCAAGGAAGATAATTGTACACAATAGAGTTATTAAGAAATATTTTTGCTAACTTGTGTAGGTGTGAGAACTTTATGAAAAGGTGTACTGCTGTTATGACTTCATGAAGCATAGTTATACTTGGAACTCTTTGTTCTCATTTATCAGTCGTTAAGTTTAGTTCCTTATTTTTTATTCTTTACTTTCGTGACTGTGTTTGCATACTCGCACTGCACATCGCGAGCTGTGTACTGAGAAGCGTTTTATGAAAATGGGTAAGATGCCGTCTTGCACTGCTCATCGCAAGTAGGGCAAATGAAATTTGATTTTTGATATTCCTAATAGAGACAGGTTGCAGAGCAGACGAGCGTTCAGTGCGCACAGGTAGCCCAATAAATTTAATTACCATCAAGGTTCATGCCCATTGTAAGACACAGTGATGGTCAGAGGGTATTTATGAAAATAATATCAGTCCAGTGGCTTAATGTCAATAGAAGATTGCAGTAAAGTGGTATCTTGTGAATTTTCAAGTAGTCTTAGCAGTATGTCAGATGCGTTAATTTTTATGTTCATTTGCTCTGTAATTACAAAAACAGTTTTGGTACAGTGATTGTTTACAAGACTAAGATAAAGATTAGCTGTTTTCAGGGCCAACATTTTAATCTGAGTCGTTTGTTTTGCAATCATATGGCACACGTAAATTTCATTGCAAACTGATTGCTTTCTTCCTGGCGAATTGCTTGATCTACCGGCCGGTCTGGATTTCGCATCGCGTAGCGTGCGCCACGGCTATTGCCCTGCACTGGAATTCAGATAGGGGGTATTTTGTATCAAAGTAAGTTTTACACATTATTCAGATACTAACCTGACTTTTACAAACACGAGTTTAAGTTTCACACATTACTTTAAACTTCTCCGATCTACAGGTTGGACAGTAGTTGGACAGTAAGACGAATGTCTTACACACGTTCCAATTGATCTTTGTACATACTAAATACTAGCAAACCCGGAAATATTTGGTACTTGCCACATATGCAAGGGAAACTGGATTACGTCCTAACCTCCTTCTACCACCTGTATGTCCATCTCCTTTTCCCTCCCCCTCTCTTCATCCCACCCAACTGTCTCTCCTTCTCTTCCTCTCTATATCACCCCCTCCCCTCTGCCCATATCCTCTTCCCCTCGCTTCTGACGTTGAGCCTTGTTTATTTTTATTGCAAACGAAACCTTGACGAAATGAAGTTCCTTAAAACGAATGGGATAGTTGGTACACGGAGCGTGAGGAAGACCTCTCCAACAGCTGTATCTGTGAAGTTGGTGGCTTCAATGACAGTATCTCGCGTAGCTTTAATCTGCGAATGTGTGGAATTCAAAGTTTCGGACGATTCAGGTTCCCTAGTAGTGTTGTACTCATAAGCCGATAAGCCTAAATTAAAACTCCCCCGTGATGACTGGGTGTTGTGTGATGTCCTTAGGTTAGTTAGGTTTAAGTAGTTCTAAGTTCTAGGGGACTGATGGCCATAGATGTTAAGTCCCATAGTGCTCAGAGCCATTTGAACCAAGACATAAAAACTCCCCTGTTTACTGTTAAAACCGACTACGAGGAAAAAACAGAACAGCACATTGTTACGTCAATAATTTTTCTTTAAACTCATATATATATGGAGAAAGATTAAATGCTCTGCTGTCGTAGTTAAATGCCAAACAGAGAAAATATCGTATCCAACTATTTCGGATGATACCGGTAGAAGTTCAGTTTCAAATCGATACACAGAGTGACAGTTATTGAACTACATGAAATAAAATCGTCATAACTTCTGAACGGTTTGTGTTAGGACATTCAAACTGCACAGCTGGCCGCGGGTCATGATGGTAATTAGTATGCAATGTATGGTTTGATTTAGCAAGGAAGCCCACTTTCATTTGGATAGTTTCATAATAAGCAAAAATGGCACATTTGGGAGAAGAAAATCTGCGCACGGTGACTACCGAACGGTACGTGAAGGTTTTGGAATATGATTTAATCTCCATTCTCATTATCCAAAGTGAACCTGATTTCGACAAGATGTGGTTCATGCAAGACGGAGCTGTACCTCATCCTGGAGGAGCACTTTGGGGACCTCATTCTGGCTCTGAAGTACCCAGAGGCCACTGGCATGGGCCTCGATTGAAAGCTATATTCTCCTGATCCAACACATGCGACTCCTTTTTGTTGGGCTATGTTAAATTGGGCTATATGAAAGACAAAGTGTACAGCATTAACCCTAAAACAATTGCTGAGCTGAAAACATTCAGGAGGTTATCAACAGCATCGATGTTTCGACACTTCAGTGGGTCATGCAGAATTTCGCTATTCGTCTGCGACAAATCGTCGCCAATGATGGCAGGCATATCGAACATGTCAATACGTAAATCCGAATATCTATAGTGACTTTTACATGTTGAGTAAAGTGTGTGCACCCTGTAATTTGTAATTAAATTTCGTTTCTTCCATATAGTTAAAGAATTGTCACCCTGTATCTAACTGTACTACCAACTTATCAAAGCTATATGTATTTCACCCCAAGCGTGTGCTTACGGGTTAACATCAGGACAACCAGTAATGTCTGAAACGTGTGGAAGCATCTACTACCACTTAAGCTGCACTATTCTTTCTTTTTCAGTTGACGTGGATCTTCTCCTATTAACACTGGATCCCAGATAATTTAATCAGGTTTTACTATCATGCACTTACTGTACATGTAATGACAGCGGGGTGTCTATGTTGTGTGGCTACCTTCAACTCACTCTCTCTAATGAGCCTCTTCCTCTTCTGATAACTGCTAACACATGCCCAGTTACTTGAGCAAAGTTTGCTCCTGTGTAACCAAATATTTGGAGTTTCTGAAGAGCTACTTCCAGAGCCAGGTTGAAAAGCACGGTAGGAAGAGCTGCTGCTAAACTTAGGTTCAGCTATTTATTGGCCGAAAGCAGAAACAAGCACGAGGGCTTCTAAAGGTCCCTGTTATTATCTTTTTAACTCTCTGCTTACCAGAAAATGAGTATAGCATTGTCTACCATACACTGACACTATTTTGACTACTTATTATGTGAATGACTTTTGAAGTATAAATGCTTTTAAAATAATTGTGTT
The DNA here is from genome assembly GCF_023898315.1 of Schistocerca nitens. NCBI lineage: Eukaryota > Metazoa > Arthropoda > Insecta > Orthoptera > Acrididae > Schistocerca > Schistocerca nitens. The sequence goes on along the minus strand of NC_064618.1, from coordinate 98,273,571 downwards.
TATTTAAAGTTTACATTTAAAAAACACAGTTTTTATACTTTTACTGGTGGCTTTTATTGTTATTGCAAATTTGCACAGGGTCTACAGACAGTAGCAGAATATTCCGAGCATACAGGCAGGATTGGTACACTTATAACATGTAATTTGAGATTTTCTATAGTTCTTATCTACTCAGTATGTACAGCTTCCGCTTTTCTTAGCTGGTGGTTTCACTGCCCTTCCTGGAGCCGGTGCTACTAATGAATTTATTGACTTCTTTACCCCTTCTAGTTGCTTTCCAAAATTGATGATGAAAGTCCGACATCTCATTTTTATTGGTAGCCAGCATCATCCAAATTATGTATGAATTCATGACACTTATATCGATCATGTTGAACAGAACCACCAATGACCAGCGCCTTGTTCATCTCAACACATTGTAGCATAGCTTCTTCTGGTCCATGGTGTCAACGCCGCCCGTTGTGGCATTGCATGTCATTATAAGTTCCGTCTTCTTCACTTGCGACGATGACCCCGTTGGTTGGTAGTGAAGAGCGCTAAAGACGATAACAACTTTATTTTTCTGAGGCACATACGAGGTTATCATCACATCTGATTGAAAAACCGAATAATTTAGAGTATACTTCACGTCCTTTAAGTGTAATAAAATCGGGAGGCAGTTCGTCTTTTTTTTATTAATAGTACTGACTGCTGTCTGGTCTGTTTACAACAAATCATGACCTATTTCTACAGATATCAGAAAATTATCACAGCTGATATTACGTCCAGACTTCTCCAGTTCAATCACAAGGACTTTCGCAACGTTCTTTCCAAATCGCACAGCTTTTGTTTCTTCCCCTTTTCCCAAATACTCTTTCATCTGACAACAGTAGCTTGTTGCACTATCACAAATTGCACAGAATTTTGTTCCGTTTCTGTCAGGTTTGTATGGCATGTACTGTCGAAACGGACATCGACCTCGAAATATGACCAACTGTTAATCCACGGTCATGCACGATCCTGGGCTGTAGGCATCCCTAAGAGTAATTTCCCAGATCTCAATAACTTCTCTCATTGGTTCCAATTTGTTATTTGACTTTGTTCATGACAGGCTGCTGCACTGTCAAAACGCAACAGCCCCAGAATAGCATGGAAGCGGTTGCGAGACATTTCATTGAATAGTGGTCGGCCATTCTCAACACTCCAAAACTGACTGATTACTTCATTTCTTGACTTGTAAACTCCAGTCAAGATTTGAACACCAAGAAACTTTTTCATTTCATGCATTTATATATCCACACAGGTCTTGTAAACGATTCGACCTTCGTTGTTGGTCCACATACACACTTCTCCACTGAGGGTACACAAAAGAAGAACATAAAACAAGATTCCTCATTATCACGCTTCCTAATCGAATAACTTGTAGGTTATTGGTCTTCTTTCAGTAGGCCTACATCCCTTTTGCTCCGGCTACCAGTAACTCCAGCTTGAGGAGCTGTAGCCCATATTTCATTCCTATTACGAGAAAACAGTAAGTCACACTCACCAGAATTTATACAAAATTGTTCTTCTCCGTCATCGTAAAGGGATTCTTCATAATTATCACCACGTGTAGTTCTGAGTTTTCATCGACATCTACCTCATTCTCGTCTTCAATGGAAGATTCACATTCACTAGGTGGGTTTTCAGGATTAAAAGACTGCTCCAACAATTCCTTTATCTCCTCATCTGATAGTCCTCTTCTTCGTAACGTTTTTAGTTTGCAGAACAGAGAAATGTTAAGAAATAAGGCACCAAAATAAACATTTGCTTATCACAAAGAAGACTGGTGAACTCTGGAAGAATAATAGCGCGAGTCAACAATGGCAAATGACGTAACAGCCCCTGCGCAGATAGACATCTGGTTGTTGAAAAATTGGCTGCTAGGCCCGTACGGCAAAAGACGTGCACCAGCACTTTAACACATAGCCATAGGTAAGTTTTTATAATTTTTTAAACGTATGATTGACTTGACAATTTAGGAAAAGTCATAGACTTTCATTAAAATAAAATGTACAGGTACTAACAGAGAAGATATTAAACATCACGAACGGGCCTCTGACGCCCGATGGTACGAAAAGGGTTAACGAAACGCGTCGTAGCAAGGTGCTGCCTACCAAGTACTGAAACTATTCCAGTGGTTCGCTCAGTCGGCTATCCTCGATATTTTTCACCTGGGACATCTTTCGAAACACACCCGTTACCGGTTTCGCTCAGACTGGTTACTCGTTTATATTCGGGCAGCCTTTTACTGGAAATAAGTCTGCTAAGTCTGGGCGGCGGCTAAGACTGCGCAACGCCTGGATCTCAGTTTTAATAGCCCAGCAGTAGGCTGCTCTGACGAGCACGTAACAGCTCCTGGGGTTGACACTTTGCTGCCGTAGTTTGGTTGTTTTCCTGGTGCTAACTGCTGTACAATGCGCTCAAAACAGTTCGTATACAAGTTTGCATTTTGGAAACAAGCTTTAGCTTAAGAGATTGCAAATTATAACATATACCGTATGTCATATACTACGATGTATCGTCACTGCGATGATACGTTAAAACATCGTCGTGCCAACAAAGGGTTTCCGTGTGCAGACAAAAGCTATCGGGGCACGGGGCAATGTTACGGCTTGAGAGTGATACAGTATTGCTCAGTGGGTAGTCTTCACTCGTACGTTACCATTACCAAATGCAACATTTAAATGGGACCAGAAGTGTACGTGAACTTCAGAAAGGAAAATTAGATCTTCAGAAATGGAAATTTTACAGCCATTTTAGGCTTAGAAGAGACAATTTTTACTATTTTAGCGTCTACAAAACAAAGACATAACGTAAGGCATGCACTCCTGAAACTGAATTAATGCTGAAAACTGCAAAAGAGAACCAGATATGTAAAGTTTGAACAACAAGCAGCTAATAAGCTAATAAGTACAGCTGCCCTCAGAAATCGCTTTAAAGATGAGCGAGGCCATTTTTAGTTTTATCTAATTCTTTTTTTATTTTACGACGGTTGCCTGTGTAAAAATAAGCTTAAAATTAATATTCCTAGCACTATAAAATTCCTCGTTTTTCGAATAAACGAACTGCAGAGATCCAGATGAACGTTCAATGACGAGTAGGAAGTGGAAACCGCGGAGCACCGCAAATGTTTCAACAGATATTATTATGTCACGACTCAAAGCTTTCAGAAGATTAGTCCACATTTATTCTGAGAGAAATATTACCGAAAATAAATTTGTCAAAAGCACAAGCATGGCCGGAAGGCACTGTGCTAATGGTTACTTGTACAGACGTCAGCTTAGCTTCGGATACCACAGAAAACTTAGTCTCGGACGTGTGATGACCTTAACTAGCAATCAATTCAGAGATATATATTTGAACCTCATAGCATTTTTAGCATATATTAGTCGAGGATTATAAATGTTCTTTGAAATCTCTGAAAAAGGTAGTAACGTATAGTAATACGTACATAGGCAACATAGCATCGTGGTAAAGACGTCAGTTAATAAATATTATGTATTATATGGGAGCTGGGGAGAATTAAGTTCATCCAGGAATAATAATAACTCGGATAGAGATCAAGGAGAGTTTGAAGAACGGCTTTCTTCCTGGTTACTTAACCTTTCATGGTTGGTGTGATACATGATGCCCCCTTAAGTAGTACGCAGTTTTGAGCGTTGGGACGTCTACATTCCATATCTGCCTAATGTTAGCATATAGCGAGATACTTTCGGGACTCAGAGAAAAATACTACGATCCGTGTTCTGGATATATAGAAGGTAGTGAGGTACCAAACGGGGCGACTTGTGTTTATAGGTAGCACAGTAGGTCTGTTTCACGAAAATCAAATCAAATCACCAACTTCTTAATTCAGAGAAAGTTTGAAGTAACTAATGGCGTTTTTTCTACATCGTAGACGTTCTTTTAAGACATTACTACACACCTCAGCAATTGTGCTGATTTGTACATAATTTGTATGTAGTGGGACGTATATGTTCCAGAACACTTCATAGAATGTACGAAATATTGGTGTGTGACATGTCAAAGCCATCTTCAAATGTTATGTTGAAAACCTGTGTGCGATATTTCATGTTATTCATTGTCAGGAGAACAAATATGGTTTGCTATTGATTCGTTATACTTTTTTTCCGTTTTTGCCATCCTGAAAATCTCGTTCTGTAGCTAAAATGTAACTGAAATCCTAGATTCGCATGAAAACATGGATCTAGCTAGGTTCGGGAGACACATGTGTCCCATTTCACCTATTTTCAAAATCGGTCAGCTTAAAATTTTTTAGCAGTGAAAGTGTATTATTTATCACAAAGGAACACAGTTTTCGAACATCCATTTTTCAAATACACACAAAATAAATTTTAACCATGAAAGGGTTAATAATGTGTCCAATCGATGCAGCGGCTTACATCTGCATTTCACATGGTAACAGCATTGTGAAAAACATACAAAGGTAACGGAAGAAAATCTACCTATATTGATTTTGAACAATCTCTCGCCCCATTTGACTCTGAATACAGTTCTTCAATGCAAGGAGCACAGCATGGACCTACTTGTGATTCCTCCACGTAACAGCCACAAAATGAAGCCATTGGATCGCTGATTTCTGAAGCATTTCAAGGGCTTTTATCCACAAGAACGAGACCATTGAGGCATAAAACATCCTGGACATGTAATTATGCAAGTATTTACGCTGGACTGTTTGAAAATACTTATCAAACGACTGTCCTAATATCGAAGATAAATGAGGCTTCAAAATGTGCGTCATTTATTCAACAGATCGTCGTGTCTTCAGCGAGAAAGATTTCCTGCCTTCGATTGTTACAAACTAGGGTGTCAGTGTAAATGATGAATCCATACTTCATGCTGAAGTCAAACGTTCGTATGTATTTGCATACGAACCGAACCAAGAACCAAGTACTCCCGTTTCTTCAAAAGAAAAAAAAATGCAAGGAAAAAAGAAGCAGTAGAAGGGCAACAATGAGAAATAGTTCCTCAGAACCATTCAAATCGCAATATTAGAATCGCAACGAAGAGAATAAGGGAGTGTCTTGGTCCTGATGATGCTATTGAAAAGAAAGCAAAGCAAAATTCAAATACATCGACAAATTTACAATCTTTTCACTGTTCAGGCTGTAACGGGAATTACAGTAGTCTGCCAACAGGAGACTGGATCAAATGTCTAAAGCGTGAGGAGTAGTGGCATGAGTCCTTCTTCTGTTACGGAGATTCGGGGCACTTCATTTGCGGGCTCTGGTCAACACGGAAGCTTTTCCATTGACTGGAATACACTGCGAGACAAAAAACGACGCACCAACTGGAAGCGGGACTCCTCACTGAAGAAAGTTCTACTCCAGTCAATGATCTTCCACGTTGAAAACGTGTCTGGTGACACCCCAGACAGCGGTGTGGTACCAACCTGTCCGTCTCATGCAGTGTGGCATGTGGCATGTGCACTGTGCCACACTGCTAGACATCAGGAGTGATGGTGTGGGGTGTCACTTCTTTTCATAGCAGGACCCATTTGGTCGTCATCCGCGGCACGCTTACAGCACAGTGGTATTTCGACGATATTCTACAGCCCGGTCTGATGCCCTTCAAGACAAGTCATCCTGGACTTACATTTCAGCAAGGTAACACCCGCACACACACGGCAGGAGTTTCTACTGCTTGTCTTCAAACTTGCCAGATCCTACCTTGCCCAGAAGGGTCGCCGCGTCTCTCCCCAGGTGGACATAAATTGGCACGATATCCCTGAGGAGAACATTCAACTACTCTATTAATCAATGTCAATCCGAATAACTGCTTGCGCAAGGACCACAGGTGGACAAATGCGTTGTTGAGTTCCTCAATTTGTGAAGCTCTTTCTCTTGATTAAATCATCCATCCAATTTTTCTGAACTTGTTATCATTTGTTTGTCCATACATGTACATCACGTGGTGCGTGACACGTTTTTAAATGTATTTTCATTTTGGCATGTTCTTGTATTTATTTTTTTTCTCTCTCGTTCAAAAGCATCAGTAAGTAATCAAGGTTCACTATGAAATTTTCTGTATGTCAATCTTTTTAGAGACGGTTGCGGGACTCGGCTGTTCCACAGAGGATGTCAAGTTAAACACCTTTGAGCTGCTCTCGTTTCCAGCCTTATCTTATTTGGCAACCAGTTTCAGCGTTTTACTACGCCATCTTCAGGCCCCTGACCGACGTGTAAGAAGAATCTACCTCGATGTGATCAAAACAGGGGGCAGCAACACTGGCATTAGTGATCACTATACTGGTATTAGCAGATCTTTGCTATAGTGATCACTATAGCCAAAATCTATTAATACCAGTATTGCTGGCCTCTGTTTTGATCACAACCGAGGTATAATTTAATTTGACATCCGTTATGAAATTTGTACTCAAAATCAAACAAAGAAGAAGAAATGGGTGACACATAAGTTTTTCTCGTTTTAATAATAACTGATGCACGAATTTACCGCACTATAAACACCCTGTTACAATAGGTACAGTAAGATTGCAAATTTGCGTTACTTTTTGTACCAAATACGCACCGCAGTTTAAATATTTCGTATTCGCTTTGGAGTCTATTATGTAGGGTGATTTTTCCAAATGAGGCCAAACTTCGGGAAATGACCTCGTGAAAGGTAAGCGGCAGAAAGGTGACCTAGATATACGGCAGGAAATGCGTTCCAGGAGAGGCACAGTCACTTGGATATGGAGATCTCTGACAGTGTAGATTTCAGAGACTGAATGAGCACACGAGAACACGCACCAGGCAAGTGGGAATGTTCTGTCTGTACTAGCACATTAGCTCCCCTCAATACGGTAGTGAGGTGGAACACCATCACGTGATACCATTGTTACCATTCGTATCAACAACGGTAAGTCTTCCAGCAAGGGAGGGGGGGGGGGGTCACCGAGAGGAAGTGCAGACACGCCACGTCTGTGAGGTTTTGTGGAAGGACGGTTCCAAGAGACGATTGCCAACAATCCCCACCAACAAAGTGAGGTTGGACCGGTGCCGACGCTTCGCTGCCACCATACCGTGAGGATTCGCCGTAGCCCACAGCTGGATGCTATGAAGGTCGGCGATATAGACCCTCGTAAATGGAGCCTCATTTATGAACAGGATGGATGATATGAATCCTAGCACCGTATCCTGTACGACGAACAGGTAGGTATAAGTAATAAGGTCAGTTCGCGTTGTAAGCGATGTGGGTAGTGGCTGTTGTCGTGGAGAATGTTCCTCTGCAGAATCGGCGAAGAACGGAATGCGTGGAAAACACTGACGACAAGAAGGGACAGGATGATAGGACACGTGTTACGACATCAGGGAATAACATCTGTGGTACTTCAGGGAACTGTAGAGGGCTGTGCTTTGGGAGAAGACAGGGATTGGAAAGCATCCAAAAAATAATTGTGGATGTAGGGTGCATGTGCTACTCTGACAATGAGATGATGAGATTGAAACAAGAGAGGACCCGTGGAGGGCTGCATAAGACCAGCTACCAAACTGATGACTCAACAATAGCAATAATAATAGCAAAAAGTCATTCGAAATACCTGCTGGAATATTATTGCAATTCTTGAAATTTCCTTCAATACATTGTTAGTTTGACTTTAAAAGCACACTCTTGGCGCATTTCACACTGGCTCTCACGAGGAATGGTCAGCATTAAGGAATATGACAGGAACAATCACTCAAAGCAAAAAAGTCCAGTAGATATGGGCTCTGAAACGTATACCGTAAAAGCTTTTAACACTTCATCTTCAATGCTGTGAAACAAATCTCTTCTACTCAACAAGTGCTCATAGCTCGTAAGGTATGCATTTTAGAGCCCATGTTTACTCGACTTCCACAAGGCGTTCGATAGTTCCCCACAGTCGTTTAATGAACAAAGTAAGAGCATATGACCTATAAGACCAATTGTGTGATTGGATTGAAGAGTTCCTAGATAACAGAACGCAGCATGTCATTCTCAATCGAGAGGTCTTCCGAAGTAAGAGTGATTTCAGGTGTGCTGCAGGGGAGTGTCGTAGGACCGTTGCTATTCACAATATACATAAATGACCTTGTGGATAACATCGGAAGTTCAATGAGGATTTTTGCGGATGATGCTGTGGTATATGGAGAGGTTGTAACAATGGAAAATTGTACTGAAATGCAGGAGGATCTGCAACGAATTGACGCAATGTGCGGGGAACAGCAATTGAATCTCAATGTAGACTAGTGTAATGTGCTGTGAAGAAAGATCCTTTATCATTTAGCTACAATATAGCAGTTCAGCAACTGGAAGCAGTTAATTCCATAAATTATCTTGGAGTAGGCATTAGCAGTGTTTTAAAATGGAATGATCATATAAAGTTGATCGTCGGTAAAGCAGAAGCCAGTCAAACTCATTGGAAGAATCCTAAGGATATGCAATCCGAAAACAAAGGAAGTAGGTTACAGTACACTTGTTCGCCCACTGCTTGAATATTGCTCACCAGTGTGGGATCCGTACCAGATAGGGTTGATAGAAGAGAGAGACAAGATCCAACGGAGAGCATCGCGCTTCGTTACAGGATCACTTAGTAATCGCGAAAGCGTTACGGAGATGATAAATTCCAGTGGAAGACCATGCAGGAGAGACGCTCAGTAGCTCGGTACGGAATTTTGTTGAAGTTTCGAGAACATACCTTCACCGAGGAGCCAAGCAGTATATTGCTCCCTCCTACGTATATCTCGCGAAGAGACCATGAGGATAAAATCAGAGAGATCAGAGCCCACACAGAGGCATACCGACAATCTTTCTTTCCACGAACAATACGAGACTGGAATAGAAGGGAGAACCGACAGAGGTACTCAAAGTACCCTCCATCACAGACTGTCAGGTGGTTTGCGGAGTATGGATGTAGATGTAGATGTAGACTCTTCTGCTTCGAATGATCGTTCCTCTGATGTACCTGAATATTGACCACCCCCGCCAGCATAACCTGTATATGTTTCACGTGTTAAATAATAAACTATGACTAGTTGCAGTCTTTATTTTCGCTAATCGGGCTCCTCAGTTTGCGCTCTTCTATGGTATCATGATGTTGCTCTTCGCTTTCTGGGTAAAATTTGTATTTCAGAAGGGCACACAGGACGACGTTTTCGTCTCAGATTCCCTAGCCCACACTAGTATCGATACCGACGCGCGATTTGAGACTGTAGGTGCGAGTAGCCAGCGAGCTGAGGACGCAGTCGGCATGCAAGGCTGGCGTGGCCGGCATACGAGGTGGGCGTGGCCAGTGATGCCGACGCGCTGCCGCAGAGCTGATAAATGCAGCGGCCGGCAGCCACGCCCTCGCCTAGCCTGCGACGGCTTTGTCTACGTGCCACACGATAGTTCTCAGCTCCACACTGCCTGTTTCTCCATTTGGAAAGCTCTCTGGACTGTGTGACTGGATTGGAGAGTTACTTGCACACTACGTCATTCTTAATGAAGAGAAATTCTCAGGTATAGTACTAGATTCAGGTTCACCTGAAGGAAGTAAGGACATTACTTTTAATTATATATAGGATGTTTCTAAACTAGCTATACAAATTCCCTCTGTCCGAACAGGCCTCGGATGGCTGAACGCCACCAACCGACCGACCGCCATGTCAGGCCGGAGGCATCATTCGATGCGGATGTGGATGAGGAGGAGTATGTGGTCAGCACACTGCTCTCTCTGCCTTCTCAATTTTCGTGACCATAGCCTCTACTCCTAGGTCAATAGCTCCTGAATTGGCCTCACAAGGGCTGACTGCAACTCGCTTGCCAACAGCGCTTGGCAGGCCCGGGCGGTTACCCACCCAAGTGTAGTCAATCCTAGCTGTGCCTATCTTTGGTGATATCACGGGAACCTGTTTTACCATTGTGACAGGGTCCCTTTGTAGCAATACAAAAGTAACCTTTGATTGTGAAGATGATAAATAACAAACAGAAATGTTTGATACAGCACTGAATACTGTATATTTTCAAATTTTATTTACAAGTATTCAGTGTTGTTACCTTTTGTAACAACAAATGTCCCACCTGTAATTAGTTCCCTGCCAAACCCTATGAAGCAAGTCCTGATGTCTGGTGCCAACTACTTGTGTTATCCGCTGTCGCAACCTGTCGACATTTCTAGGGAGCGGACGAACAGACAATATGTCTTCAATGTAGCCCCATACACGGAAGTGCATTGGAATTAAATCAAGTATTCGTAATGGCCTTTTTGTTTTTCACCACGACCAATTCGAGTCTGGGCATCCCTGAGAAGATACGTGATAACTTCACGACGATAATGTGGTGGCGCGCCATCTTGCTGGAAAATAAACTCTGTGCACATAGCCTGTTGCAACGGAGGCATTAGATAATGTTCAAGCATGTCAAGGTATGATATGCCAGTTGACACGGCAAAAAAAGAATGGAGTGTAAATATTGTTACAGCTTACAGGGGAAAAAACGTTTACCTTAGGCGAGTCCCTTACCCGTTCGATTACGTGATGTGGTTTCTGCTCACTCCATATCCGCACATTATACCGATTCACGAATATGAAAGGAGGCTTCGCCACTCAACACAATTCTATTATGAAAATGATCTTTTAGTCAGCATTTTCTCAAACATTTCTACACAAAATTCAGCTCTCTCTTTTTGTCTTCGAACTTACAACAGTTTCAATTTGTAGAGTTTGAATGACAACCGTTTAAATATACCTTCCACACTGTAACATTGGACACATTCATTGGTATAAACCTGTAACTGGCAAGTCTCGATGATTTACCTGGACTACCAATGTACGAGGTCCATTCAAGTTCTAAGGCCTCCGATTTTTTTTTCAAATTAACTACTCACCCGAAATCGATGAAACTGGCGTTACTTCTCGACGTAATCGCCCTGCAGACATACACATTTTTCACAACGCTGACGCCATGATTCCATGGCAGCGGCGAAGGCTTCTTTAGGAGTCTGTTTTGACCACTGGAAAATCGCTGAGGCAATAGCAGCACTGCTGGTGAATGTGCGGCCACGGAGAGTGTCTTTCATTCGATGGAAAAAGCCAAAAGTCACTAGGAGCCAGGTCAGGTGAGTAGGGAGCATGAGGAATCACTTCAAAGTTGTTATCACGAAGAAACTGTTGCGGGTGCGTTGTCTTGGTGAAACAGCACATGCGCAGCACTTCCCAGACGTTTTTGTTGCGCAGGAAGGAATTTGTTCTTCAAAACATTTTCGTAGGATGCACTTGTTACTGTAGTGCCCTTTGGAACGCAATGGGTAAGGATTACGCCCTCGCTGTCCCAGAACATGGACACCATCAGTTTTTCAGCACTGGCGGTTACCCGAAATTTTTTTGGTGGCGGTGAATCTGTGTGCTTCAATTGGGCTGACTGGCGCTTTGTTTCTGGATTGAAAAATGGCATCCACGTCTCATCCATTGTCACAACCGACGAAAAGAAAGTCCCATTCACGCTGTCGTTGCACGTCAACATTGCTTGGCAACATGCCACACGGGCAGCCATGTGGTCGTCCGTCAGCATTCGTGGCACCCACCTGGATGACACTTTTCGCATTTTCAGGTCGTCATGCAGGATTGTGTGCACAGAACCCACAGAAATGCCAACTCTGGAGGCGATCTGTTCAACAGTCATTCGGCGATCCCCCAAAACAATTCTCTCCACTTTCTTGATCATGTCGTCACACCGGCTTGTGTGAGCCCCAGGTCGTTTCGGTTTGTTGTCACACAATGTTCTGCCTTTATTAAACTGTCGCACCCACGAACGCACTTTCGACACATCCATAAATCCATCACCACATGTCTCCTTCAACTGTCGATGAATTTCAATTGGTTTCACACCACGCAAATTCAGAAAACGACTGATTGCACACTTTTCAAGTAAGGAAAACGTCGCCATTTTAAGTATTTAAAACAGTTCTCATTCTCGCCACTGGCGGTAAAATTCCATCTGCCGTACGGTGCTGCCATCTCTGGGATGTATTGACAATGAACGCGGCCTCATTTTAAAACAATGCGCATGTTTCTATCTCTTTCCAGTCAGGAGAAAAAAAATCGGAGGCCTTAGAACTTGAGTGCACCTCGTAAGACTCTTCAGTTGCTGCATCAGAGACACAGTCTAACATAGCAGTCGCGACAATCCGCCTCGTTTTTGTTACTTCCAGCGATAGCAGCGCCCCCAAGCGGCCAGCGAGCGACACTTCTGAACACGATGTCGGATGAGTGCGAATATTAACGTTTATATATTACGGAGTTTATATAGTGCCAAAAGAGCAATAACTAAAAAGTTACATATTTGTGTTTATTTAGTTTGCTGTGGACCTTGGGAGGTACAGTATGGTTTATTTGCAGTTCTCTTATAAAGAACACAACATTTACTAAATTATGTCATTTTCTTTTAACAACAAAAACCTGCTAGTAAACACTAGACGCCGGCCGGAGTGGCCGAGCGTTTCTAGGCGCTACAGTCTGGAACCGCGCGACCGCTACGGTCGCAGGTTCGAATCCTGCCTCGGGCTTGGATGTCTGTGATGTCCTTAGGTTAGTTAGGTTTAAGTAGTTCTAAGTTCTAGGGGACTGATGACCATAGATGTTAAGTCCCATAGTGCTCAGAGCCAGCCATACATAACAGCTAGTTAAGTGCTCCATTAAGTTTCGGGAATGCAGCCGCATGTATTCTGCTTCTTCTTCTAATATTTCGGCTGTATACCTTTCAGCCATCTTCAGAGAGAGCCGTACGGCTCTCTCTGAAGATGGCTGAAAGGTATACAGCCGAAATATTAGAAGAAGAAGCAGAATACATGCGGCTGCATTCCCGAAACTTAATGGAGCAGTCATTGCGCCGCGAAAACCTGAAGACTCACAGCTAGTTAAGTATTTACGACTAACATCAAGCCCAGTGCTGCTGACACAATATTAATTCGTGGAACTCACGTCCTTCTCAGTCGTTCTTTGCACATTGTGAATGCGTCCACGCTAATGACGTAACTTTCGCGGATAAAAAGATTAAAGCTTTTTTTACCTGCAAAAGCACCAATGTTATTGTTGTTGTGGTCTTCAGTCCTGAGACTGGTTTGATGCAGCTCTCCATGCTACTCTATCCTGTGCAAGCTTCTTCATCTCCCAGTACTTACTGCAACCTACATCCTTCTGAATCTGCTTAGTATATTCATCTCTTGGATTCCCTCTACGATTTTTACCCTCCACGCTGCCCTCCAATGCTAAATTTGTGATCCCTTGATCACTAAAGTAATCCCATTTTACGGTGTTATAAACTACATTTAGTATAAAACTTTCACGTTTTGTAACATTTATGCCTTGTCTTCTTGTTGTTCATATGAGTTTCACTTCTCTTTTTACAATATTTATATTTCTGAAAATTCCAATTCTGTGCTAGAAACATCCAACTTCACTCTTTTATAAAAATTCCTAGAGTCGATCCTTGTTCTGCGCGAAGTCTAAAATTCTCCTTCCCGGATTAATTCTCTCTTTCTCCACTGTTGTTCTCTACTTGTAATTATTATCAATTCCTCGCTTGCGCTGCATTATCACGTTGTTCATAGGGCGCGATTAAATCGTCTGGTAATTGTACCCTTTCGGTAATTGACACCTAGGCAGTTGTATATCAAAGAATAAAAATTATAATATTATAATATATCATGCCTTCCCTTCGTAACTCAGTCCGCTTACGTTACAAAATACGTTGGAAGAAAGAAAGAAACTGAGCTGGGTGGCAAAACAAAGAATGCCCTAACACATTATCAGAGGCTTGCCAGAGGCAGGCTATGATATGACGTCCCGTACCACAAAACACTTCCACTATCGTTAGTTTTGATTTCGCCATGAATAACCAACTAAATACACGGGAGTTTGTGAGTATTCCAACAGCAAGATGTGTATGTGTGAGCAAAGAGAACTTTGTACTTTTCAGGTTTTCATATGAGAAATATTCATGGACGCCTCAGATAGCAATGGGCACCTCGGTGGTGTGAGGAATGTATACATACAAGTTGTCCCACCAAATTTTGCCATCTAGTGTATTTTCGAGATGAAAAAATATGAAGAATTCTACTGGCCAAGGATACACCTCTGTCGGGGACTCACAAAATGGACAGGAACGCATAATTCCTACAAGTTAATGAAGATGAATTTCAACACAAAGTTAGGTTTTTTTTTAAATGGCACATTTATGTTTTCTTCTACTGAAATTAAAACTTCAGGCAGAATCAGTGGGTTCTCCTCTCTAAACCTTACACCTTCTGGAATGCCTAAGACTTTAAATAATGGAAACATTGCCATCGCTGCTGCCGTAATGCTTTAATGCCGTAAGCCTGCCACAGGCCGGAGTGGCCGTGCGGTTCTAGGCGCTACAGTCTGGAGCCGAGCGACCGCTACGGTCGCAGGTTCGAATCCTGCCTCGGACATGGATGTGTGTGATGTCCTTAGGTTAGTTAGGTTTAATTAGTTCTAAGTTCTGGGCGACTGATGACCTCAGAAGTTAAGTCGCATAGTGCTCAGAACCATTTGAACCATTTTGAACCTGCCATAGGCTATCCTTGCCGTGTGTGCGCATTACGGCAAAACTGTCGCGCTGTTGCCATCCTTCAAAGCCTGCGTACTACAAAAGGTACAAGGTTCAGAACAGTAAAAACAAGTCTGCAATCACTAAGTTCGTACCTCTAGTTTTCCCTTCCATTAAAAAAACACATATGTGTGCCCCTTAAAAAAACGTAACTTTGTGTTGAATGTGTTTGCTTCCATTTGTGGACTATGCATTCCTACCCATTGTGTGAGTCCCTGGCATAGGTGCATCCCTAGCCAACTGCATTTTTCACATTTTCTTCCGTTTTGGAAACACATGATGTGGTAGAGTTAGGTGGGACACATACACTGAGGTGAGAATAGTCATGGAATACCTCCTGATATCGTGTCGAACCTCATTTCTCCCGGGGTAGTGCAGCAGCTCGATGTGGTAAGGGCTCAACAAGTCGTTGGAAGTCCCCTGCAGAAATATTGCCCCATGCTGCCTCTACAGCCGTCCATAATTGCGAAAGCGTGGCCATTGAAGGATTTTATGTACGAACTGGCCTCTTGATTATGTCACATAAATGTTTGCTGGGACTCATGTCGAACGGCCCACTGACATGGCCGACAGACATTCACAAAAATTCCATCGTTGTTTGGGAACATGAAGTCCATAAATTGCTGCAGATTGGACTCCAAGTAGCCGGAACAAGCATTTCTGACAACGATCGGTTCAGGTGGACCAGAAGGCCCAGTCCATTCCACGTAAACACAGCCCAAACCATTACAGAGCCAACACCAGCTTGCACAGTGCCTTGTAGACAACATGGGGCCATGAGTTCGTGGGGCCTGCGCCGGCACCACACTCGAACCCTACCATCAGCTCTTACCAACTGAAATCGGGACTCATATGAGCAGACCACAGTTGTGACTGGGGTCTAGGGTACATCAGATACGGTCACGAGCGCAGGAGAGGCACTGCAGACGATATCGCGCTGTTAGCAAAGGCACTCGCGTCGGTCCTCTGCCGCCTTAGTCCATTAACGTCAAATTTCGCCACGCTGTTCTTCGTCGTACGTCTCACATTGATTTCTTCGGTTATTCCAAGCAGTATCTCTTGCCTGTTAGCAGTGGTAACTCTACGCAAATGTTACTGCTCTTGGTCGTTAAGGCTCAAATGGCTCTGAGCACTATGGGACTTAACATCGGAGGTCATCAGTCCCCTAGAACTTAGAACTACTTAAACCTAACCTAAGGACATCACACACATCCAGGCCCGAGGCAGGATTCGAACCCTCTACCGTAGCGGTCGCGCGGTTCCAGACTGAAGCGCCTAGAACCGCTCGGTCACTGCGGCCGGCGTTAAGTCAAGGATTTCGTCGATTGAAGACAATCGTTCAACGTGACAGAATTACTGCAGATTTCAATGCTGGGCCATCCACAAGTGTCAGCGTGCGAACCTGGGCTTTCGGAGCCGAAGGCCCACGCGTGTACCCTTGATGACTGCACGACACAAAGCTTTACGCCTCGCCTGGGTCCGTCAACACCGACACTGGACTGCTGGTAACTGGAAACATGTTGTCTGGTCGAACGGGTCTCGTTTCAGATTGTATCGAGCGAATGGGCGTGTACGGGTATGGCGACAGCCTCATGAATCGATGGACGCTCGATGTCAGCAGTGGATTGTTCAAGCTGATGGAGGCTCTATAACGGTGTAGGGCGTGTGCAGTTTCAATAAGTGTGGTACGAGACCCCTGATACGTCTAGATACGACTCTGACAGGTGATACGTACGTAAGGATCCAGGCTGATCACCTGCAGCCGTTCATGTCTTTGTGTATTCTGACGAACTTTGGCAATTGCAGCAGGACAATGAGACACCCCACACGTCCAGAATTGCTACAGTGTGGCTCCAGGAACTCTCTTCTGAGTTTGAACACTTCCGCTGGCCACCAAACACCCCTGAAATGAACATTACAGAGTGAATCTGGGATGCCTTGCAACATGCTGTTCAGAAGAGATCTCCACCCATCGTACTCTTACGGGTTTATGGACAGCCCTGCAAGATTCATGGTGTCAGTTCCCTCCAACACTGTTTCAGAAGTTAATCAAGTGTTGCTGCACTTCTGCGTGCTCGCTGGTACGCTACACGATATTCGGCAGACGTACCAGTTTCTTTGGCTCTTCAGTGTAGATACCACAGGTAGTTCGGGAATTCAACAGATCCACAGAGCAAATGCTGAAGAAAGACAAACAAGATTCTTAGAAAATTCACAAAACACTTAAAGATTCCACTGGGGACGTTAGAACGGAGTGAAAAAGCACAAATTTTGTAATTCTTTTTATTAAATAGGAAATGCGCAATAAATTTCTTGACAGTAAACAAGTACGAATACACACCTGTTACGCTGACAAAAATTTAAAATTTACGGAAGATGTGAACATTCTCTTACGATGATGCTGTCTGTAACCACATGACTGATGCATCAATTTCATGCTAGAGATTTTTAATGGTAAATAAAAATGGCTTACCTGCCGTCTAACAAACTATATAGTACATTTTATCACTAGTAGTTTATGTGACAGGGCCTATGGACATATCACATTTCATTAATCATATTTGATAGACGTTATCTTACTAACTCGTAGGCCTACTTCGATAACACCCTTTGAAGTGTTTCGTACATGTCATTTCAGCCATCGGAAACTGTCTTACGTACAGAAGAATCGACATACGAAACAATCACTGACGTTAATGTCTCCGGCTGCTAATAACCAGAGTGTAAACGCTACCCTTTCTTCATGTCTTTTTGGCCGTCTGTAAATAGTGTTCTGCTTTTCAATTTCGTCCTGAATTGTAATAAGAGGCCAGAGTATAGCGTCGAAAGACAAATGTGCTAAATTTTTGACTGTGGCTGCAATTCATTGTTACCTGCTCTACCTCCAAGCATTCTACGTACAGATTGAGGCACCTAAATTATTCTTTTACGTGAGCCATTTTAGTTACTTCGTTAAAAACAGTGTGCTCGCCATGCAAAATAATTAATTCCCTTTTAATGTCAAAGTTTGCGTTGTGGTTCTAAATGTATAGTGTTGCATCGTGTTTGCCGATTGTTAGCTCCAAAAACAACAACGCAATGGTCACAGGCTATGTTCGTTATCTAGAGTTCTCGTCTGTTCCCTCTCGTGTATACGCTCGTTCGCAGAATAATAGTGAACATTGGCGAATTGTCTGCGAATGCGCATTCGTTTATGTTCGCTCCGACTCGCTCCAGTGCAAAGCGGACAGGTGCCAAACAGGGGCTGGCACGCCTGTCCAGCAGAGCGCGTCGTCCGGCATTGACAGGGCCCAGAAGGTGCTGCCGCCAAGCGGACGCGAACACAACCGGCGCGCGCTCTCTGCGTCTACTTCACAGCGTTTGTCACAGTATCGTCTACTCTCTACTGGAACGGATCTCAGCGTCAGTTTTGATCTGATGTGTGCTCTACATTATAATATTTTGAATGCAAACATTTTTTTTTAATGTGAGGGATAAAAATCTGTTACAGTTGCTCTTTTCACCTGCGCTAAATTATGTTAATGTTCTACCCTTAGGGAAAAAAAAGTTTCGCGATAACAATAACGCGAAATTATCGGATTTTAGCGAAATAACGAAATTCGGCAATTTTTACCAGATACGGTAACGTTCGTAATTTTTCCGTATAAAAATATATAAATCTGATGACAGCAGATTACTAATATTCGTAACTGATAATTATCAAATGCTAAAATTTTATCTTGACTTCTGGCATCCTCAAGACTGATGTGTATACCTAATTTCAAAATCGTTTCCCCGGAAAGGAACTCTGACGAGACGACGAAAAAAGCAACGAAACTGGCAAAAAATAATGAATTTGGCAAAAAGTAACAAAGAATTTGCCAAAAATATGAGACAAATATCGAAAAAATTTTATGCATTCCAAAAACAACAACAGATTCGAGTTTGCCCAAAAAATTACGTCGGCACTGGCTGGTTCAAATGGCTCTGAGAACTATGGGACTTAACATCTATGGTCATCAGTCCCCTAGAACTTAGAACTACTTAAACCTAACTAACCTAAGGACAGCACACAACACCCAGCCATCACGAGGCAGAGAAAATCCCTGACCCCGCCGGGAATCGAACCTGTGAACCCGGGCGTGGGAAGCGAGAACGCTACCGCACGACCACGAGATGCGGGCCCGTCGGCACTGAAAAAAGGAACATCGACTTTGGCAAAAATAATATGTAATTTGCCAAAAATACGAGTAATTTGGCAAAAAGTAGCAAGTTATTTGGCAAAAACAGTAATTTCACAAAAAACAAGTAACTTCAGAAAAAATAACAATTTTTTGACAAAAAAATGACTAATTTGGCGAAAAAATAGCACAGAATTTGACAAAAAACTTTAAATTGGAAAATAAACACAAAATTTGGTCATAAAATAAAACGATTCTTTTCTGTCCCTTGCTTCGATCAAAATCACTACTTAAATTTTGAACTGAAATCATCAGCGATAGCAGCCCGCAGACTTTCGGTGTGTGGAGGCACCCTCGTTCCACCAACGGCCTTGTCAAGGAGGGCGGAGTAGAGGACAAAAGTTCGGAAGGCTCTATTGCCGTGGCTTCTAGTGAGAAACTGCAAACAAAAGGCCGAAAAACCTGCAATGATCAACGGCATGACGATGCAGAAGGTAACGGAAATCTTTATCCACACGACTTGCGGCCCGTAATTAAAAATGTCATGATGATCTCTTCACTGGCAAACATTACTGATTGGCGCCCCTTTCGAATCTCAAGGAGGAGGTTGCCGATGGGGGTTCAGATGGTTCAAATGGCTCTGAGCACTATGGGACTTAACATCTGAGTTCATCAGTCCCCTAGAACTTAGAACTACTTAAACTAACCTAAGGACATCAGATACATCCATGCTCCAGGCAGGATTCAAACCTGCGACCGTAGCGGTCGCGCTGTTCCAGACTGAAGCTCCTAGAACCGCTCGGCCACACTCGGCCGGCGCCGATGGGGGGGTTGGGATAGGTGTAACCATGAGAAACAGAATGGTTAACCAGGGAAACGGTGACATACTACGAGTCACTGCGTAGAATATCAGAAGTCTATATGTGAAATTAGAAAATCGGACAAGGGAAATTCAAAGCCAAAATGCAGAAATAGTATTGTTGGTAATGCTAAATGGAACGAAGGACTGTTGAGAATATAGGGTAAGAGGATTAAGATTCCTTATGAATAGGTAACAAGGGCAGAGAGTGAGTTACTGTGAACAGTTCACTGACTAGGTTATCCTCATCAAAATCAACAGAAAATAAGCGCCGACAACAATACTTCAGCAGGAGACACAAGCAAAAGACGAAGACATGGGGGTTATATAACGTCTTTTTAAAGGGAGGGTAAAATCCAATAGCCTTGAGTAACTGGGACATTGTGGTATGGGAAGGACTAGAAGATAGAGTTACAGGATAATATACGCTTAGTGCCAGGAATGAGAAGGGAAATCTGATATTCTCGTTAGACTCTTGATACTATCGCGGAGTATTGAATTCCCTAACGATTTCCGAACTGGAATGTCCCGCGCTTCTAGCTCGAACTGGCACTCTGCGTTCAAAATCTCTCAATTCCCGTCGTGCCGCCATAATCGCGTGAGAACGTTGTCACATGAATCAACTGAATACAAATGACAGCTTCATCAGTGCAAGTCATTCTATAGATTATGTACGCGATACTGCCGCCATCTGTGTATATCGCCTTTTCACGACTTTTGTCATCTCAATAGACAACGCTAACAGACAAGCAACACTGCGTGAAACAACCACAGAAACCAAAATGGGACTACGGTGAACGCCTTGCTAACAGCGTGACATTGCCTGGAGCTCCACTCCTGGGCTCGTGACCATATTGGTTGAAACCTAGACCCGATTTTAGTTGGTAAGAGGTTACAGTAGAGTTAGAGTGTGGCGCAGACCACGCGAAGCCATGGACCAAGTTGTCAAGAAGGACTGTGCAAGCTGGTGGTGGCTCCATAATGATGGGGGCTGTGTTTACACGGAACGGACTCAGACCTCTGGTCCAGATGAACCACAAAGTGACAATGGTCATGTTTGCCTATTTGGAAACCATTTTTATGGATGAGTATCGCGATGTCACCAGGCTACAATTGTTGGCGATTTGTTAGAAGAATATTGTAGACAGTTCGAGCGAATGGTTTGGTCTCCCACACCGCCCTACATGAATCCCATCGAACATTTATGGAACATGAACGAGAGGTCAATTCGTGACAAAACCCTGCACAGGCATTACGGACGGCTATAGAGGCAGCACGACTCATTATTTCTGCAGAGGACTTCCTTGGGTCCATGCCTCGGCAAAAAGAGGTCGGACACGATATCAGGAGGTATCTCAAGAGATTGTAGTTCAACTAATGACAGCGAATACGCTGTTCAAGAACCACTGGAAGAGGTGGTATACTTACAAGGGGACCGCGCCTACTCGTCTCCACTTATTTCATCCCAATTTATGGTATATGCACGGCGTGGCCGGAAAGGAAGGTGACACAAGCTTCAGATGACTAAGCGTTTATACAGGGCGAAAACTATTAAAATCGACAGACTCTGGGAGGTCGTAGGGGACATCAAAACAAATATTTTTCCATAATGAAACTTCCTGCCAGATTAAAACTGTGTGCCGGACCGAGACTCCAGCTCGGGACCTTCGCCTTTCGCGGGCAACTGCTCTACCAACTGAGCTACCCAAGCACGACTCACGCCCCGTCCTCACAGCTTTACTTCTGCCAGTACCTCGTCTCCTACCTTTCCTTGCAGGTCCTGTACGGGCCTTTCTGGATGCAGAAAATGTTCGACTGCTGCCCTAGCCAGCACATTCTCCAGATCATGAAAGAACACTGTGTCCCAAAGTTCCATTTGGTTTTTTATAAACCATTACGTCCAAAAAATGGAGGCATCCCATCATTTTCAACCTCCATAGTAAATTTGATACGGGGATGAAGACAGTTGAAGTGGTCCAAAAATTCACATGGAACTTTGGGACACAGTATTTACCGAAAGCCGACACACACAGATTGGTATCTGCATCCTAAGAGTTGTCATCCACCACACCATCGTAGTGGCGTCCTTAGGACTTTGGTACGGAGAGCAATTGCCATTTCCGATGCAGACAGCTTAACCCAAGAACTTGAGCATTTCATGACTGTTTTTAAGGAAAACGGATACACCGAGAAGCAGATTCGTCGGGCTATGTAGTTTGGACCATCTCCGGAGGTGCATGAAGAGGAACATAGATCTGTGGCCTTCCTTCCTTATGCTGGAGGCTTATCGTTTAAGATTGGACGAATTTTACGGAATGTTAACATTAAGAGTGTGTTCCGCCCACCTTCTAAGATTAGGGCGCTACTCGGCTCTGTCAACGATGATTTGGGGCTTCGGAAACCCGGTGTGTAGAAAATTCCGTGTCGGTGTGGGAAAGCTTACGTTGGCCGTTCGATTCGCACAGTGCACGACAGGTGTGTGGAACATCGCCGTCATACGAGGCTACAACAGCCGGAAAAATCGGCAGTAGCAGAACACTGCCTAAATGAGGGACACAGTATGAAATTTGATGAAACTGTGGTAATTGCCAACATTTCCGGTTTTTGGAACAGTGTCTATAAAGAGGCGATAGAAATTAGGTTGGCGGATAATTTAATCAACAGAGACGATGGGCTTCCTCTTAGCAAGACGTGGAATCCTGTATTGTCTCGCATCAAGACTGAACGTTCTTTGGTGCGGCGCTGCGATATATCGTTGCCAGCAGTGTTCCACTAACGGCGGCGCCACCTCCCTGTCTTGGGAGGGCAGCATCCGTGATGGGCGGCGCATGCGCCGTGTACTGAACCCTGGCCTATATGGGACGTCGATTTGCAGCCTGGCGTCAGTTCTCAGCGGGACTCATCAGGAGAAGCAGCATTTTCCTGAAGATGGCGACCAGCTGGATCGCCGAAATATCGATTCAAGTTGATTGTAGGATCCGGCAGCACACCCGAAGAGACTTTCAAGACTTATTACGCCGGGAAAGCCTACGTAACCACATTCTCCAGATCTCTCACCAATTGAAAACGTCTGGTCAATGGTGGCCGAGCAACTGGCTCGTCACAATACGCCAGTCACTACTCTTGATGAATTGTGGTATCGTGTTGAAGCTGCATGGGTAGCTGTACCTGTATATGCCATCCAACCTCTGTTTGACTCAATGCCCAGGCGTATCAAGGCCGTTATTATGGCCAGAGGTGGTTGTTCTGGCTACTGATTTCTCAGGATTTATGCACCCAAATTGCATGAAAATGTAATCACATGTCAGTTCTAGTATAATATATTTGTCCAACGAATACCCGTTTATCACCTGCATTTCTTGTTGGTGTAGCAATTTTAATGGCCAGTAGTGTAGTTTAAGAAAGCTGTGGAAGACTTATGGTCATACAAAGTGGAAAGCATAGATAACATTCCTTAGAATTTTCTGAACGGATTGTCAAGAGGAAGGGACAGGATGGTGGGATAGTCTTAAGACATCGAGAAATTAGTTCTCTGCTACCAGAGGGAGCTATAGAGAATAAGAACTGTTGGGGAAGACAAAGACTGAGGCACTTCCAACAAATGATTGACGATTTACGACGCAAATAATTCTGCGAGATGAAGATGTTCGCACAGAAGAGAAATAATTCGTAGCAAAACACACCAAACGAGTCAAAAAGCTGAAGATCCACCAAAAAATTACATAAGTAAAATACATCAGCTTGCAGCTTCCTTTGACTGTCAAAATGAGGATGCAATCTGTACATATTCTAAATTACAGTTCCCTGCCACATTTTCTTGTCTGTATATTATGGCTAGTATCAGTAACCAGTGCAAGTATTCTGATAATAGACTTATTTACGAGGAACGTTCGTGCATACAGTTAACTGTTTATGGTATCCCTTCTTCTTCTTTTCCCTTTATCCCGTATATACGGCGGTGTTATTAGCTTTGTTAATGTTGGATATGCCCCTCCTGTTGCCACCCCTTTACCTTCCCCCCCCCCCCCCCCTCTTTCACGAGGACGAAATTTGTGTACCACAACTCTGCAAGTAGTGTTATTCATGTGAAAGCGTCCGAACGTTTGCGAGTCGTGTACCTGCGGTACCAGCCCGTCATTCACCTAGTGGAATTTGGGAAACCGCCTAAATGCCAGATCCCACCTGGCTGGTACCCCAGCCATCGCCGTTAATCCACGGGGCGGATTTGATCTGGGGCCGCTGAACGTGCTAAGACATGCGGCTATCTGTGCGGGAACTCTTTATCGGTGCACAAGCGACAGCATGCGCCACCCAGTGAGTTCCAAAACGGCGAGCATCAAAATGGTATTCTTCTGGGACTCATACTTCGGCTTCTGTTGTGCTCGATAATAACTTGAATATAATGTATTAATGTTCTACGATAATATTTATTAGTTCGTTATGAATCGGCTTTCGGCCTCTTAGGCCATCGTCAGATATCTTAATGCCGAACAGCCGGCCGGGGTGGCCGAGCGGTTCTTGGCGCTACAGTCTGGAACCGCGTGACCGCTACGGTCGCAGGTTCGAATCCTGCCTCGGGTATGGATGTGTGTGATGTCCTTAGGTTAGTTGGGTTTAAGTAGTTTTAAGTTCTAGGGGACTGATGACCTCATATGTACTCAGATCCATTTGAACCAAGCCGAAAGCCATTTCATTAGGAACTAATTTCGTTAAACATTGATACTTGTATTCGTACCACTGTTGACAACAGGTATGTATGGATTCATGATGATTTGGTGCTATTTGTGGCACATCTGAATGGTAGTGTTTGTAATATCAGGGTGTGGCCGTGCGGTTGAACCATTTTTTTGTAACATCAGACTTTCCATGTTTTTATACTGTTGTCTGTCTTTTCTTTCCATTTCCCAACATAGATCTGAAGCTAATCTCCTCGGCAGAAAGAATCTGCTAGTTATTAATAAAAGGAATAGCGATCCAGACGGTTTTTGTCCATTCATTTTAACGACTGGGAACATGGTTTATGACACATGTTGGCTGTTACGGAAGTTCTTGGTATGGAGTGACATCATTGTACTCGAGAAGAAAGTGCGCCCGATAAGGATTAATGGAAGCACTGAAAGTGTAACTGATTGTGCTGAATGGATAGCGACAGAGAGAGAGCTGTGTCGGCCGCTGCTGCCTGCGGCATCCTCAGGGCGCACACGGCACAGGCAGCGCAGGGCAGTTACAGGGCGGGCGCCCTTCAGTCCACGTGACGCACGCGGTCCGAAATAAGTCGCGGTTGAGTTCGCGGGAAGGACGGAAGTGACGTCACCTGCGGCTGAGCCCCAACAGGCGGCGGCCAGCGCAGCGCTTTGCGCGGAGATGAAGCGTGGGCGCGCTGTCCGCAATCCTTTCGCATCCACGTTTTGATTCGATCGGTGTGCCGCAGCTCTGACGACAGGCTTTCACTGGCTCTGGATTTTCGACTTACTGAAGTCGGACCTCGCAATTTACATTACATTAACACGAAGGCCGATCGTGGCCCCATTTCAGTACAACTAATCCGGTCATATTCCTGCTACAGGCCGAAAGTTACAGTTTTCTGTCGTACTCATTGAAACCGATCTTGTAATTTTTTCCTGTGGAACACTTCCCCAACATCGGGGAATGAACCTGTAACCTGTTGTCAGATATTGCATTCTGCCAAATATTTATGAAAGGTGAGTTAATTAGCTACAATATTAAGGGGCTCCGGAACGCCCTATACTTGCAATGTTAAAATAACGTTTATAAATTACATCTTTCCTCACAAAGTATTTGAGGTAGGAAGTTGAACTTTTTACAGATTATTTATTGGAATATGGGCTACAACTTAACACAGGGATTTTACAAAATTTTAGTTCAGTTATTAAAGATGATTTTTTTTCAATTGTAATGAAAATTCACAACATTTTTTGCAATTTTTTATTTATATATTCAAAAATATACAGTTTTTTGGAAAAAGGCTGTGTTAAATTATGCAGAAGGTACTGTGTAACATTTACTGAAAGTTTGAAACAAATATGTTTGGAAGATCCTTAGAAAACATGTAATTAATATGAGAAAATAAAAGTTTTGGGAATTGAGCGACAAAGATTGGATTAACTTTTTAGTGCATTCCAGGTCCATAGGATGGATTATCTTCATCCTCTGCAAACTCCTCCTCCAGCTTCCTCTTGTTCCTCCTCCTGTTTACTCTTGCTTGTATTTGTAGACTCTTTACAGCCCTGTCTGCAGCCCGAAGGCGTTCCTTGTCTAAAGGAAGCATCGCTCGTACCATGTTAGAACCTATCTTCATTCCCATATTTCTAAATACCTTGCACCTTACAATGTTGCCATCATTGAAAGTCGCAACAGCATCATACACACCAAAGTGAAGTGTTTCTATTCCAACAAATACAGTCTTGGGGATTCTCGACCATATAACACTATTCACACTTTCATTGGGGTTTTGAGTTTTTCCGTGAATACACTTTTTCAACAGTTCAGGTGCTGCTAAGTCTCTGAAAATAGGTTTTATCACCTCCATTATTGCATGAGGCAGACTATGCTTATGAGTGTACACTTCACCAGTTAGCAATCCTTTGTTATATTTACACCAACTGTCTTCTTCTTTGGGACACAAGCTATGTTGGGGATTTTCATCGTCTTTATTGTTTACAGTAATAACACATACCTTTGGCTTTTCAACATTTCTCCTTTTCTTAAAAGCCTTCAGGGGATAATAACTTTACTTTTACTCATTATTATACTTCAACAAAACAGAGACTCAAGAAACAGAACTAATTACGAATATTTTCGAGATAACGACAGAGTAAATAAACATGAAACAATCGACGATCACACCAGCGATATGTATTGAACCATCACAGGTTAGCCACAACACATACTTTATCTCACATCACTAAAATGTACCTGATGAACATGGACGTTAATAATAACACCATTTGACAGCAGTTTAACAGCGCCACAGTGGGTCACGCCCATGTAGAACACATTTCAAAAAAAATTTAAAAGTAGTTGTAGTCTTCGGAATTGCAGATTCAGAAAACGCAAAAAAGTAAAAATTGAACTTTTCGTGATTTTGAGCCTTTCCGGAGCCCCTTAACTCACGTTAACGCGCAGAACTTTTCAGTGTACGTGGTTGTACTGAAGAATGATGCCTCCGAATTTTTTATGTGAAAATCCTTCAAACTTTTTAAATAAAACAAACGTTACTAAAATTCAATTTCTTTTTTTTATGTATAGTAGTGAAGCAACTTAAATGACTTAATAAATGCAAGTGTTCCATTCCAGACCAATTAGATTCCTTTCCGAGTATGCTGATGCAATAGCTCATACTTAAAAATCACATACAACCGCTCACTCGACGAAAGATCCATACCCAACGAATGAAAAGTTGCACGAGTCACACCATTACCCGAGAATGGTAACAGGAGTAATCCAGGACACTGCAGGCCCATATCATTAACGTCGATATGCAGCTGGATTCTGGAACATATATTGTGTTCGAACATTATCAATTACCTCGAAGAGAAAGGTCTTTTGACACACAGTCTACACAGATTTAGAAAACATCGTTCTTGTGGAACACAACTACCTCTTTACTCACACTAAGTGAGGGATTTCTAATTGATTTTGTTATATCCTAGCCAGTAATGCCAACCGAGCCCGCTGCCAAAAAGGTTGGCAGCATCAAAGTCCGGACGCCGTCCGCATAAGCAGCGCCAGCGATACAGGAAATCGCCGCAAGTCTGCGCGCGCCACCGCTGGCTTCTGGCTTCTTAAGCGCTGGAGTCGCGAGCGCTAGGACAGTTCTGGATTCGCCGCTCAGTTGTATACCCGCCACCGAATTGTGTACCTGCTAGTCAGTTGTGTGTTCATCGCAGCAGAGTTGTTGTTTGTCGTCAGCCGACGCTGACCAAGCCGCTCCGACTCGAACTAGACAGATTTCTGTTGACCATGTTCACCACTGTGTTATGTATCGTCGTTAATAAAGATAAGTACCGACTTTCATTTAATCCGAGTGTTGGGGTTTTCATCTTTCTGTTCACTGTTCCAGCGGACCGGTCGGCCCGCTATTAAAAGTGTGGCGGTGACTTCGTAGGCCGTTTCTACAGCGAAGTGTTGTCGCTACGAAGGCCGTCACAAAAGATTTCATATTCCTAGATTTCCAGAGAAAACTTTGGAAATTTGTGGTAAGGTCCTGTGGGACCAAACTGCTGACGTCATCAGTCCCTAAGCTTACGTACTACCTAATCTAACTTAAACTAACTTACGCTAGGGACGACACACACACCCATGCCCGAGAGACGACTCGAATCTCCGACGGGGAGAGCCGCGCGGACCGTGACAAGACGCCTCAGACCGCGCTGCATTTCCAGGACTTTTGACACTGTGCCACACAAGCGGCTCGTAGTGAAATTGCGTGCTTACGGAATACCGTTTCAGCTATGTGACTGGATTCGTGATTTCCTGTCACAGAAGTCACAGTTCGTAATAACTGACGGAAGTCATGGAGTAAAACAGAAGTGATTTTTGGCGTTCCCCAAGGTAGTGTTGTAGAGCCCACGCTCTTCCTTATCCAACGAAACGATTTAGGAGACAATCGAGCACCCGTATTGAGTTCTTGCAGATGATGCTGTCGTTTATCATCTAGTAAAGTCATCAAAAGACCAAAACAAACTGAAAAACGATTTAGAAAAGATGTCTGAATGGTGCGAAAATTGCCAATAGACCCTAAATAATGAAAAGTGTGGGGTCATTCACATGAGTGCTAAAAGGAATCCGTTACACATCGGTTACACGATAAATCAGTCTAATCTAAAGGCCGTAAATTCAACTAAATATCTAGGAACCACAATTACGATGAATTTAAATTGGAAAGAACACATAGAAACTGTTGTGAGGAAGGCAAACTAAGGACTGTGTTTCATTGGCGGATCACTTCGAAAATGGAACAGATCTACTAAAGAGACTGCCTACACTACGCTTTCCCGTCCTCTTTTCCGTATTGCTGCGCGGTGTGAGGTCCTTACCAGATAGGATTAACGGAGTGCATCGAAGAAGTTCAAAGGACGGCAGCACATTTTAAGATATAGGTGTTCATTTTTTCCGCGCACTGTTAGAGAGTGGAATAATAAAGAACTGTTGTGATGGTGGTTCCATGAAACCTCTTCCAGGCACTCAAGCGTGATTCGCAGAGTATCCGACTAGATGTACACTACTGGCCATTAAAATTGCTATACCAAGAAGAAATGCAGATGATAAACAGGTATTCATTGGACAAATATATTATACTAGAACTGATATGTGATTACATTTTCACTCAATTTGGGTGCATAGATCCTGAGAAATCAGTACGCAGAACAACCACCTCTGGCCGTAATAACGGCCTTGATACGCCTGGGCATTGAGTCAAACAGAGTTTGGATGGCGTGTACAGGTACAGCTGCCCATGCAGCTTCAACTCGATACCACAGTTCATCAAGACTGGCGTATTGTGACGAGACAGTTGCTCGGCCACCATTGACCAGACGTTTTCAATTGGTGAGAGATCTGGAGAATGTGCAGGCCAGGGAAGCAGTCGAACATTTACTGTGTCCCGAAAGGCCCGTACAGGACCTGCAACATGCGGTCGTGCATTATCCTGCTGCAATGTACGGTTTCGTAGGGATCGGATGAAGGGTAGAGCCACGGGTCGTAACACATCTACAATTTAACGTCCACTGTTCAAAGTGCCGTCAATGCGAACAAGAGGTGACCGAGATGTGTAACCAATGGCACCCCATACCATCACGCCGGGTGATATGCCACTATGGCGATGACGAATACACGCTTCCAATGTGCGTTCACCGCGATGTCGCCAAACGCGGATGCGACCATGATGATGCTGTAAACAGAACCTCGAATCATCCGAAAAAATGACGTTTTGCCATTCGTGCACCCAGGTTCGTCGTTGAGTACACCATCGCAGGCGCTCCTGTCTGTGATGCAGCGTCAAGGGTAACCGCAGCCGTGGTCTCCGAGCTCGTAGTCCATGCTGCTGCAAACGACGTCGCACTGTTCGTGCAGATGGTTGTTGTCTTTAAAACGTCCACATCTGTTGACTCAGGGATCGAGACGTGGCTGCACGATACGTTACAACCTTGTGGATAAGATGCCTGTCATCTCGACTGCTTGTGATACGAGGCCGTTGGGATCCAGCACGGCGTTCCGTATTAGCCCCCTGAACCCACCGATTCCATAGTCTGCTAACAGTCATTGGATCTCGACCAACGCGAGTAGCAATGTCGCGATACGTTAAACCGCATTCGCGACAGGCTACAATCCGACCTTTATCAAAGTCGAAAACGTGATGGTACGCATTTCTCCTCCTTACACGAGGCATCACAGCAACGTTTCACCAGGCAACGCAGGTCAACTGCTGTTTGTGTATGAGAAATCGGTTGGAAACTTTCCTCATGTCAGCACGTTTTAGCTGTCGCCACCGGCGCCAACCTTGTGTGAATGCTCTGAAAAGCTAATCATTTTCGTATCACAGCATCTTCTTCCTGTCGGTTAAATTTCGCGTCTGTTGCACGTCATCTTCGTGGTGTGGCAATTTTAATGGCCAGTAGTGTAGATGTACATACTTATTTCTTAACATAGTCACCCAGGCGACGAATACATTTCTCTCAACGAGAGACCGGTTTGTTGATTCTCTCACTGTAGAGTACTTTGTTGACGGAGTTGCACCGCTTCATCGCTATCGAAGTGAGGTCCTCGATGGTTTGGAGACGTTGAACATCGGTTGCGGCCAAGTAAATAGAGCGATACCTGTGAAAGATGGCGTCTCGTTGTCGCACACGACGCAGGGTTCGAGTGGTAGCCCGGTATTGTCAGGCTGAAGGAGAGGGTGCTCCATGTCTGGACGAGACTCTTCGATTACGGCACGCTGTTCCTCACGCAGCTACATCGTTACGTGACACACAGCCACGTTACACGCTACAATTCGTGGCCCTCTAGCGGCAGGGGCTTCAAATATGTAGATATGAAGCCTAAATTTGCAGCACACTGATAACGTTTGCTTTTTATAAAAAGCTTTAAGAATATACACTCACAAAAATTCGCATTACCTTTCAACACATCCTCGTAATAAGCATTCCAATGTCTAATTGCAAATATGCTCAAGAGCAGTGTTGAGAGATTGGCTGTGTGGCTCTCGCTTCATTCTGGCCGTTCCCAGCTCACCATCTACAGGGTGGTCCATTGATAGTGACCGGGCCAAATATCTCACGAAATAAGCGTCAAACGAAAAAATTACAAACAACGAAACTCGTCTAGCTTGAAGGGGGAAACCAGATGGCGCTATGGTTGGCCCGCTAGATGGCGCTGCCATAGGTCAAACGGATATCAACTGCGTTTTTTTAAAATAGGAACCGCCATGTTTTATTACATATTCGTGTAGTACGTAAATAAATATGAATGTTTTAGTTGGACCACTTTTTTCGCTTTGTGATAGATGGCGCTGTAATAGTCACAAACGTATAAGTACGTGGTATCACGTAACATTCTGCCAGTGCGGACGGTATTTGCTTCGTGATACATTACCCGTGTTAAAATGTACCGTTTACCAATTGCGGAAAAGGCCGATATCGTGTTCATGTATGGCTATTGTGATCAAAATGCCCAACGGGCGTATGCTATGTATGCTGCTCGGTATCCTGGACGACATCATCCAAGTGTCCGGACCGTTCGCCGGATAGTTACGTTATTTAAGGAAACAGAAAGTGTTCAGCCAGATGTGAACCGTCGAGGACGACCTGCAACAAACGATGATGCCCAAGAAGGTGTTTTAGCTGCTGTCGCGGCTAATCCGCGCATCAGTAGTACATAAACTGCGCGAGAATCGGGAATCTCAAATACGTCGGTGTTGAGAATGCTACATCCACATCGATTGCAGCCGTACCATATTTCTAGGCAACAGGAATTGCACGGCGACGACTGTGAACGTCGTGTACAGTTCTGCCACTGGGCACAAGAGAAATTACGGGACGATGACATATTTTTTGCACGCGTTCTATTTAGCGATGAAGCGTCATTCACCAACAGTGGTAACGTAAACCGGCATAATATGCACTATTAGGCAACGAAAGATCCACGATGGCTGCGACAAGAGGAACATCAGCGACCTTGGCGGGTTAATGTATGGTGCGGCATTATGTGAGGAAAGATAATTGGCTCCCATTTTATCGATGGCAATCTAAATGGTGCAATGTATGCTGACTTCCTACGTAATGTTCTACCGATGTTACTAGAAGATGTTTCACTGCATGACAGAATGGCGCTGTACTTCCAACATGATGGGTGTCCTGCACATAGCTCGCGTGCGGTGGAAGCGGTATTAAATAGCATATTTCATGACACGTGGATTGGTCGTCGAAGCACCATACCATGGCCCGCACGTTCACCGGATTTGACGTTACCGGATTTCTTTCTATGGGGAAGCTGAAAGGTATTTGCTATCATGATCCACTGACAACGCCTGACAACATGCGTCAGCACATTGTCAATGCATGTGCGAACACTACGGAAGGCGAACTAATGGCTGTTAAGAGGAATGTCGTTACACGTTTTGCCAAATGCATTGAGGATCACGGACATCATTATTGCATTAATGTGGTATTTACAGGTAATCGCACTGTAACAGCATGCGTTCTCAGAAATGATAAGTTCACAAAAGTACATTTATCAGATTGGAACAACCGAAATAAAATGCTGAAACGTAGCTACGTTCTGTATTTCAATTTAAAAAACCTATCTGTTATCTACTGTAGTTTAAAATTGTGAGCCACATGTTTGTGACTATTACAGCGCCATCTATCACAAAGCGAAAAAAGTGGTCCAACTAAAACATTCATATTTCTTTACGTACTACACGAATATATAATAAAAATGGTGGTTCCTATTTAAAAAAACGCCGTTGATATCTGATTGACCCATGGCAGTTTCATCTAGCGGGCCAACCATAGCGCCATCTGGTTTCCCCCTTCGAGCAAGACGTTTCGTTCTTTGTTGTTTTTTCGTTTGACGCTTATTTCGTGAGATATGTGGCCCGATCACGATCAATGGACCACCCTGTATACTTGTAGACGGCACTTACACTCCCGAATGTTTGGGAAAATCCAATAAAATTACGTGCAATTCATCTTTTATTTAATTTTATTTAAGAAGTCTTCGAGCCACTCCCGTATCTGTGAACTCATTCCATTTGCTCGTACCTTCGTTAACAGCCTGCAATAGAGCACCATGTCAAATGCTTTCTGGAAATCTAGAAATATGGAATCTGCCTGTTGCCCTTCATCCATATTTCATAGCACATCATGTGTGACAAGGGCAAGCTGAGTTTAACAAGAGCTATTATTTCTAAAATCATGCTGATTCGTCGACATAAGCTTCTCAGTTTGAAGAAAATTTATTATATTCGAACCGAGAATACGTTCAAGGATGCCATAGCAAACAGAAGTTAGTGATACTGGTCTGTAATTTTGCGGGTGGATTGTTTTACCCTTCTTATGTACTAGAGTCACCTGGGCCTTCTTTCAGTCGCTTGGGACTTTGAGCAGGGCGAGAGATTCACGATAAATGCAACCTAGGTAAGGGACCAATGCCTTCTGGGCGAGAAGCCCAAATGCAGCCCCCTACACAGGGAAACTGTCCAGGTGTAGGAGAGGAAGGTTAGGTTAGTCTATTTAACATCAACGCATCTCTTATAAGCGAGAATCTATTAAAAGAAAATAATCACGATGACAGTAAAACACAGACTTGTTTCCACGATAATAGGGGCAATCCATTTTCTTGTAGTTTTATGACCAAAATCGGTGTAGTTTGAGAGCATTCATCTTGTCCAAATTGTATATTTTCATGCACGAGGGCATTACATTCTTTTCAGATGGTTGAATTATCAGTAGAGAATGGCATCTGTGCAGTCATTCTTTTACGTACGACTGCGGGATAAAATTCACATCTCTCTACCCCTGCCTCCCGTTATTTTGCGACATTCAGCGACGTGGAAAAAAAGAAACTGCAGCACTGCCACTGATTAGAGATGGCCAAACTGCAGAGGTCTGAGCTCTATAGCCATACATCTGACAAATGTATTGACGTATCTCACATCTCCTATACATGTGCGACCTGTGTAGAATCAAAAAAACCTTCTGCTATTTTGCTGCAAAAACTACCGACCACTGCAGAATGTCCTCGCTATTTCGAAATCTTCATTAGAGCAAAGACAAATTGAAATTTGATCTCTGAGGAAAAAAAACACACACACACACACACAGAGAGAGAGAGAGAGCGAGAGAGAGAGAGAGAGAGAGTCTAACAGAACACCTATGTTAAGCAATTTATTTCAGTTTGACGGACAAAATCACATGGTTTGAGATGGTCACTGGCGTTCAAACCAGTGACCGTAAATTGTCATGCACTTGTGCCCTACAAACATTTCAGACACATGAAGTAACATTACACAATAAAACCTTTCATGCTATCTGCTCACATGTTGGAAAAAAAACACAACCATTTTACGTCGGGGACAACACGCTATAATTCAAGAGGATGCTGTTGTTTTGTAAATTATGGCAGGTCCTGTTTTATCAATGCAATGCTATATCACACTGGCGTTTACGAAATGTAAAAAACAAATCGTGAGTGCGTGCCTTGTAATAAAACCTCCACATGTCACCTAGTAGAGAAGACTCTAAGATCCCACCACTACATCGGAAACAAATACCATCTGCGTGCTGACATCTTGCGGTAATTGCTTCAGACTTCGAGTATTCAATGTATCCATCATCTGCACCACTCGCTGATCCTCAAAAGCGTGTGTGAATTCCTAAGGAACCAAACTGCTGAGGTCGTCGGTCCCTAGACTTACACACTACGTAAACTAACTTAACACTAAGGACAACACTCACACCCATGTCCGAGGGAGGACTCGAACCTCCGGCGGGAGGGGCCGCACGATTGTGACATGGCGCCTCTAACCGCGCGGCCACTCCGCGCGGCGCTGAGCCTCATCTAGGTAGGAAGCGAGTCTTAGTGTACTTTCCATGATCGTACTACTCAAAATGCAAGCATGTAAATCATTGGGAAGAGGGGAATTCTTATCATTTTTAGTAAGATGGTGTACAAGACACGCAAATATTCTCGTATAAAACCAAACAACGCACGAATATACGAGGGTTGGAACTTTAATAGTGGCAACTAATTATTTACAGCTCGTACAAAGTAGATACGTGTTTCAAAGTTTTACTGACCAAAGTAGTCACCAGCATTGTCTATCATTGTGTATAACCCGTTGCCAGCGATGTGGAAGTCGTAGGATACTCATAGCACTGCCAGTTGTGTTGACAGTTCGAGGGCCCGGTCTATTGCCCGACGAATTTGTAGCAGTTCCGAAGCGAATGTCGTGAAGTGTTTCCTGCACTCCCCCGACTTAAGCCCTCGTTAGTTCAACTCGATTTCTAAACTGAAGGAAACACTTCACAGCATTCGCTTCAGAACTGCTTCAAATTTGTCGGGCAATAGATCACACCGCTCGAACTTTCAACACAACTGGCACTGTTGAGAGTATCCTACGACTTCCACATCGCTGGCAACGGGTTATACACGATGCTGGTGACTACTTTGAAAGTCAGTAAAACTATCTATTTTGTACGAGATGTAAATAAACAGTTGGCACTATTAAAGTTGCAATCCTCATATCAGCAATATGACCATATTCATACAGGAAACCGTCGAAAAACATGAAAAATGACATAAAATCGGTAAAAATTGATGAAAGCCTGGTATAATTACGACAAATTGATGGGCAATACGTAAAATTGTGGGAAATACACCGAAATATGTAAAATCGCGAAAACAGAAAAATTACGTAAATTGACTGAGAATACATAAAATTAGAGAAAAATACATCAAATGCAGTAGATTTAGAGTACCTGGACACTCAGAATCGAGAAAAGCTTAAAAACTATGCTCTGTCTGCATTCAATTTTAATCCCCCCCTCCCCCAGTATATTCAAATGGCTCTGAGCACTATGGGACTTAACATCTATGGTCATCAGTCCCCTAGAACTTAGAACTACTTAAACCTAACTAACCTAAGGACAGCACACAACACCCAGTCATCACGAGGCAGAGAAAATCCCTGACCCCGCCGGGAATCGAACCCGGGAACCCCGGCGTGGGTAACGATAACGCTACCGCACGACCACGAGATGCGGACCCCTGTACATTACATAAGGGTTCATGACACATACTTCAACAAAGTGGATATACGTAAGTATTCCACAGAAGCACTATATTAAAGCACGTGAAACAGGTTTCCGAAGCCCATACAGTGTTCTCACACATGCAATCGAATATAGATATTACTGAAATATGGTTGGTTCTCACAAGCAATGTTATTTCGTAATTACACTACTGGCTATTAAAATTGCTACACCACGAAGATGACGTGCAACAGACGCGAAATTTAACCGACAGGAAGAAAATGCTGTGATATGCAAATGATTAGCTTTTCAGAGCATTCACACGAGGTTGGCGCCCGTGGCGACACCTACAACGTGCTGACTTGAGGAAAGTTTCCAACCGAATTCTCATACGCAAACAGCAGTCGAGCAGCGTTGCCTGGTGAAACGTTGTTGTGATGCCTCGTGTAAGGAGGAGAAATGTGTACCATCACGTTTCCGACTTTGATAAAGGTCGGATTGTAGCCTATCGCGATTGCGGTTTATCGTATCGCGACATTGCTACTCGCGTTGGTCGAGATCCAATGACTGTTAGCAGAATATGGAATCGGTGGGTTCAGGGGCGTAATACGGAACGCCGTGCTGGATCCCGACGGCCTCGTATCACTAGCAGTCGAGATGACAGGCATCTTATTCGCATGGCTGTAACGGATCGTGCAGCCACGTCTCCATCCCAGAGTCAACAGATGGGGACGTTTGCAAGACAACAACCATCTGCACGAACAGTTCGACGTCGTTTGCAGCAGCATTGACTACCAGCTCGGAGACCACGGCTGCGGTTACCCTTGACGCTGCATCACAGACAGGAGCGCTTGCGATGGTGTACTCAACGATGAACCTGCGTGCACGAATGGCAAAACGTCATTTTTTCGGATGAATCCGGGTTCTGTTTACAGCATCATGATGGTCGCATCCGTGTTTGGCGCCATCGCGGTGAACGCACATTGGAAGTGATGGTATCGGGTGCCATTGGTTACATGTCTCGGCCACCTCTTGTTCGCATTCACGGCACTTTGAACAGTGGACGTTACATTTCAGATGTGTTACGACCCGTGGCTCTACCCTTCATTCGATCCCTGCGAAACCCCACATTTCAGCAGAATAATGCACTACCGCATGTTGCAGGTCCTGTACGGGCCTTTCTGGACATAGTAAATGTTCGACTGCTGCCCTGCCCAGCACATTCTCCAGATCTCTCACCAATTGAAAACGTCTGGTCAATGGTGGCCGAGCAACTGGCTCGTCACAATACGCCAGTCACTACTCTTGATGAACTGTGGTATCGTGTTGAAGCTGCATGAGCAGCTGTACCTGTACACGCCATCCAAGCTCTGTTTGACGCAATGCCCAGGCGTATCAAGGCTGTTATTATGGCCAGAGGCAGTTGTTCTGGGTACTTTCTCAGGATCTATGCGTGAAAATATAATCACTTGTCAGTTCTAGTATAATATATCTGTCCAATGAATACCTGTTTATCATCTGCATTTCTTCTTGGTGTAGCAATTTTAATGGCCAGTAGTGTATTAAGAAGAAGAATCAATGTGTTTAACAGACTTAAGCTATTCCCTAGCGTGGTCTGATGCCACATGTATCTGTTGTAATAGTGTGAGGACGGGGGTACTCTGGAGAAGTTGTGTGAGGATGAAAGTTGCTGTATTACGCTACACATGAGCAAAACGATTAACATCAGACCAGGACTTCTGTCGGAAGAGGAAGGCTACCAGGACCATGGTGGTGCTTCTGTAAACAGCAATAAGACTGTTACAACTCATTTGATTACTGATCGTGGTGTTTACTCCCTCGTATGAAGACACTGCTTCTTCGTGTGCATTTTCATGCAGCAGGGCGTGGGTACTAAGTCAGTGTATCAACTAACGAAAATATTCATGTCTTTTCTCCTCGCTTTATTTCCTACTGAGGCACGGTAGCAACCGCCAAAAGAGCTACTACTACTAATAGGCATGACTGACACAGAAAATGTGATTGATGGTAAGTACGTTTCTGACTTTAAAAGGTATATAAAATCTGTCAATTTCCTAAGAGACAGAACAGCAGTCTCCCGTCTTCATTCTACACTCCTGGAAATTGAAATAAGAACACCGTGAATTCATTGTCCCAGGAAGGGGAAACTTTATTGACACATTCCTGGCGTCAGATACATCACATGATCACACTGACAGAACCACAGGCACATAGACACAGGCAACAGAGCATGCACAATGTCGGCACTAGTACAGTGTATATCCACCTTTCGCAGCAATTCAGGCTGCTATTCTCCCATGGAGACGATCGTAGAGATGCTGGATGTAGTCCTGTGGAACGGCTTGCCATGCCATTTCCACCTGGCGCCTCAGTTGGACCAGCGTTCGTGCTGGACGTGCAGACCGCGTGAGACGACGCTTCATCCAGTCCCAAACATGCTCAATGGGGGACAGATCCGGAGATCTTGCTGGCCAGGGTAGTTGACTTACACCTTCTAGAGCACGTTGGGTGGCACGGGATACATGCGGACGTGCATTGTCCTGTTGGAACAGCAAGTTCCCTTGCCGGTCTAGGAATGGTAGAACGATGGGTTCGATGACGGTTTGGATGTACCGTGCACTATTCAGTGTCCCCTCGACGATCACCAGTGGTGTACGGCCAGTGTAGGAGATCGCTCCCCACACCATGATGCCGGGTGTTGGCCCTGTGTGCCTCGGTCGTATGCAGTCCTGATTGTGGCGCTCACCTGCACGGCGCCAAACACGCATACGACCATCATTGGCACCAAGGCAGAAGCGACTCTCATCGCTGAAGACGACACGTCTCCATTCGTCCCTCCATTCACGCCTGTCGCGACACCACTAGAGGCGGGCTGCACGATGTTGGGGCGTGAGCGGAAGACGGCCTAACGGTGTGCGGGACCGTAGCCCAACTTCATGGAGACGGTTGCGAATGGTCCTCGCCGATACCCCAGGAGAAACAGTGTCCTTAATTTGCTGGGAAGTGGCGGTGCGGTCCCCTACGGCACTGCGTAGGATCCTACGGTCTTGGCGTGCATCCGTGCGTCGCTGCGGTCCGGTCCCAGGTCGACGGGCACGTGCACCTTCCGCCGACCACTGGCGACAACATCGATGTACTGTGGAGACCTCACGCCCCACGTGTTGAGCAATTCGGCGGTACGTCCACCCGGCCTCCCGCATGCCCACTATACGCCCTCGCTCAAAGTCCGTCAACAGCACATACGGTTCACGTCCACGCTGTCGCGGCATGCTACCAGTGTTAAAGACTGCGATGGAGCTCCGTATGCCACGGCAAACTGGCTGACACTGACGGCGGCGGTGCACAAATGCTGCGCAGCTAGCGCCATTCGACGGCCAACACCGCGGTTCCTGGTGTGTCCGCTGTGCCGTGCGTGTGATCATTGCTTGTACAGCCCTCTCGCAGTGTCCGGAGCAAGTATGGTGGATCTGACACACCGGTGTCAATGTGTTCTTTTTTCCATTTCCAGGAGTGTAGTTGGTTTAGGAGCTATGCGGGTAGCGGATATACACTGACAATACCTTCGTAGTGAGGAACAGTTCGGTCACTCACTAGGACTGTAGAAGGAAGTAGTTTTATCATCTTAATGTTTTTCATCGTAGAGATTCGGACCGAAAACTTCCAGGGTGGTTGTATGTCAGATGGCGGAAATCCATGTCCTGCATTAGAGTATTTGGAAACGACATGCACCATTACTGAGCAGACTGTACCCGCCTCTGAGCCGAATTTCAGACTTAACCTCGTAATGGGTGGAAATTAGGGACTTTCGAAAAAGTGATCCTTTAATTCTGTTGCGTAGTGTGTTCTGATTCGTTACACGTTGAATGTGGCTAATAGTATTTGGTGACACATACGTATGTATTCTTAGACTATCATCTACTGATATTCTCCGAAAAAATCTCTGTGAAAGTGAATAAACTATTTCCCGTTACGTGTTACACGTCAGGCTGTCGGCCTATGAAAATGATGCAGCTGCAGAAGGCAACACTATAATAGTCATAGCTTACTGAGCCCAAGCCACCCCCTTAACACCTGCTGATCAAGTGGCAGCATCACACGTCACTGAATTCCTGAAACTCGAAGGCACGCACAGTTCTGTACACCTAATCATTTGTGTACTGTCATATAATGCCTGTGATGTAAAGTACACTTCAATAATAAATATATTTATTTGCGGTGGTGCTTTTGGAGGGTTGTTCACAAAAACTGGCTTCACAGTAAGATCTTAACTTCAAACAACACCTGCCTACAAGTCAGGAAATGGTTTCTCAAAGCGTATGGACTGTAGCATGTTATGGTTGAGAAACCTTGACTCCGGGAGATGAGGAAGAGAAGAAAGTTAATTCCTTCGATGTGTAGTGTTATACACGGATGCCCCAAAATAAAGTGGAAAAACGTGGTATAAACGAATAAATCCCTAAATAAGTAGGCGAGAAAAGAAGCATATGGAAATCAGTTGTCAAAAGAAGAGTGTAACTTACTGAGGCATCTAATGAGATGTGAGGGACTCGCGAACACAATAGCATAAAGTATCTTAATGAAAATATACCTAAAGGAAGACCACGACTAACGTACACAGAGAAAATTATGAAAGATGCAAGGGGCGAAAGACGTACAGAGAAATGAAGAGGAAATTGAAAATATGTGAAGAGTGGAAATTGTGATACAAATTCATAGTTGATTATCAATTATCGCGGCAAAATCCATTGCGACGACTAGCAGCAAACACTATGACCCTAACCTAGATTCCATTTTTTTCTTATACGAAAGACATATTTATAACAACAGAACAACATTGTAGATTGCTTGATAATTCCCTAGCTGCTATACACAATCTTTCTGAAATTTTAAGGTTCTTGTAAGATATTCATATTTCAGATGTTGAAAGTACTTTTGTTCATCGCTCCGTAATTTATTACCGTGAAGTGAGAATCTATAACACCCAAAACCATAACTGGACAATATTTTTAATGGGGGACCTATTGATTCAGGTAATTCGAAATTCTATCGTGTATTAACAAAATAGTTCAAATGGCTCTGAGCACTATGGGACTCAACTGCTGAGGTCATTAGTCCCCTAGAACTTAGAACTAGTTAAACCTAACCAAGCTAAGGAGATCACACACATTCATGACCGAGGCAGGATTCGAACCTGCGACCGTAGTGGTCTCGCGGTTCCAGACTGCAGCGCCTAGAACCGCACGGCCACTTCGGCCGGCTGTGTATTAACAAAGGAAGCTCTTGTGCAATATTAATACTCAAAAGTAACATTTGTTAAACGGATGACAAAAGATCATGTTTTACACATACCACTGCAACCGAAACGTATCAGCTGAATTAAAATTATTAAAACATAAATCATTAAATTAAATTGCACATAACTCCGGAAATATAACAGACTGTCAAAATGTAAGATCGCTTTTGGAATCGGCACGAAAATACCTTTAATGCGAGACACGTTTCACATCACTTCTCAGTCGTTTTAAATTTCGGAAACATTTAATTTATTTTGTTGTGCTAGAACGGCAGAAAGCTTTGTGGAAATAACAGTGGACTCAACTATCGTAGCTACCACATTTATATTCATCCAATCGAATTTAATATGCAATAGGAAAACACTTTTAACTTAATATACGTTAAAATATCGCTAGGCTTCAGGCAGCTTAATTCTATTGCTGGCCCGCATCTCGTGGTCGTGCGGTAGCGTTCTCGCTTCCCACGCCCGGGTTCCCGGGTTCGATTCCCGGCGGGGTCAGGGATTTTCTCTGCCTCGTGATGGCTGGGTGTTGTGTGCTGTCCTTAAGTTAGTTAGGTTTAAGTAGTTCTAGGTTCTAGGGGACTGATGACCATAGGTGTTAAGTCCCATAGTGCTCAGAGCCATTCTATTGCTGAATACATTTTTATGCTGTGTTTTGTGAGCTCACACCCCTTAAACTTGTTGAGAGGGACGTCTTTAAATATATTTTAGGGAGAAGCCCATGCAGTGGCGTAATGAAATACCTAGTAGTCCCCTCAGTGAGGGCGCCCCATATTTTGGGAGGCGTAAACTGGCTTTAATTACTTAGTTTTAAAAAAATCTTCTTACATTAAATTTCGCTGCGGAAAATCATTTAGGAGAAGCGAATAAAAGTGTGCCAGCAGACATTTCGTACCCATTCTTGTTTAGTGTTAAGAAGTGTGCTGTAGCGTGTAGCGGCTAGCACTGCACATTTCACCAGTGCAGCTCTCTCCCTAGCAATCGCCGGTGCGCCAGCTTGCATCCTACCCTGTAGAATGCGCTGCCTTCTTCCCTGTGTGTCTCCTTCATTTGGTGCTGACAACAACAGGTTCTCATGCTAACAATCCTTAAAGCTGGTTTGTGTGTTTGTGACGCACGCAGTGTTTCAGTGCAAGTAAACTGGTAATAGAAAGTGACTCTCTTCATCCAAGCTAATGTAAGGCGTGTTGCTGGTTTTTCTTATATCGGCTGCTCTTAAAAGCTTTCATTTGGGGGAGGGGGAGGGGGGGGGGTTAGGACGTCAAAAATTTAAAAACATTCGATTTTTCAGAAATTTGCCTATTTTGTAGCGCACATCTTTTTGACTAGTTTGATGTATAAAAATATATATTTGAGAGATTATAAGGCACGTTACTTGGTCATAAGTGTACCAAGATGCAGCGCCACACCCCTTTGCACAGCAGTCTTCTGTCATACGTAAATGAAAAATATCATCACAGAAATTCTCCGCTAGGTGCTGTAATGGAAGCCATCAACCCTATATTCAGGGTCCTTGTGAATGAAAACTCATTGAAGAAATGTCTTCATGGCGGTACCCAAAACCCAAATGAAAGTTTTAACCAATCTGTGTGAGAAAGATTGCCAAAAACTCTTTTTGTGGGAAGAAGTGCCCTTGCTATTGGCGTTTATGATGCAGTTTTATGTTTTAAAGATGGTGCGCAAAGCAGGAAATATGTTTTGGAGAAAATGGGAATTAAGCCGGGAGTGAATGGCACCAAAGCTTTGTATGTGATAGAGAGCGTTTAGTGAAAGCAGATAAATCACTTTTAGAGGTGACAAAATCAAGAAG
Organism: Schistocerca nitens; assembly: GCF_023898315.1. Classification (NCBI taxonomy): domain Eukaryota; kingdom Metazoa; phylum Arthropoda; class Insecta; order Orthoptera; family Acrididae; genus Schistocerca; species Schistocerca nitens. The sequence goes on along the minus strand of NC_064618.1, from coordinate 98,230,544 downwards.
AGTGCATCATAGGAATGTGAAAAGAAAGAAAACTGATTTACAAAATGAAAAAGAACTTGCTTATGATGCTGGACAGTTCTAAAGGAATGCCAAATACAGGCAGAAACTTCAATGGTCATTTTCCGCAAAACACAAATTTCTGTACTTATGTACACGTAACACCCAAAATAAATATCCTATTCCTGTCAAACTTGGTATGCTTATTAAAAACAAACTCCTTAATGCAAGACTCATTTTCCAAATCTATTAAAACTGCCGTAAAAATTGAGATAAGTAACTATAAAATTTGAGTTTTTTCTTAAAATGTAACAGATCGTTCATTTTCTCATAAATTAAATAAGTTCTAGAGTTTCATACGCCTGTAAGTATGGTTTGTATGTTGAGCAAAATTCATCGAAGAATCTCTCTTACTTACGAAGAAAACTGCACCTATAGCAACAAATGCAGCCAATAGTAACTTTTGAAAAATGATGAAATTTGACATGTAAAAAAAATTATTTTGTTACGTTTTTGAACTTCCACTGCTGTGAGTGTGAATCCTGAATCCTTCCTGGTCATGCTGACAAAGTTTTATGAATTTATCTGTAAAAGTATAGACAGTGGAAATTAAAATGTCCTGTGATGCCTCTCCTGCTCCAAGTCGGCCCGTTTGACGTCCAGACCCCCTTAATTTAATAGTACAGTGTCTACAAATATGTCTCGTTTAAGTGGTGCTAAACGGAGAAAGTTAAAAGCCTGCCGAGACGAAGAAAATGAAATTACAATGAAGACAGACACTGTTGTCCAGCGATCAGCGATCAAATTAGTAATGAAAGTGAAATAGGAGAAAAGGTGAGACTGAAAGTCAACAAAGTTGCAAAAACGAGCCGGAGGAAGTTTTTAACACTTTGTAAGTTTACAGAGGACACGATACCAGCTGTGAAAATGAATCGCGTGTAAATTCTAGTGATGTTCAGATCGAAAACGGTCTACAAGCAGCAGACGCCTATTCACAACCAACAGATTGTTCTTCTGAAGTTCAGCTCTGATAGAAGACGTTTCAAGATCAAATGATTAAAGAAGCTAAATTAATGTCATGCAAGCCTGAGGGCCCTTTCTCTAGCAACATTGAGCTCAAAACGCTGCGATTATTATTACGAGGAACGTCCAATAACTAATGCAACACATTTTTTCTGTAAAGAGGTTGGTTTTATTCAGGAATCGAATACATCATCTATTCTCCACTCTGTTGGCTATAAAACCCTATTTTTCAACTTAATCTCCGTTAAAGACGATGGCCTTCGCTACCTTACTGGGAGGGCCTCTGTGCCAGCACGGTACCACTCTACTGGTCAGCGTCGGCGTCGTCATCTTGCAGCATCAATAACCTCCCCAACACCCATCCATAGGCGAAAAGGGCAGGTGGATGACTGAAGGTGTGAGATCTGTCTGGTAAATAAGGAGGAACAGTCCAATAAAGTTTCGTGAGCTCCTCTCGGGTGGGCAAACTTGTGTGAGACCTAGCGTTGTCCTGGAGAAGTTCGTTTGCATCCGTCGATCACCTCGAGTAAGAGTGTCAGCACGTTCCAACATTGCAGGAGCCACAGCACTGTGCGGCCGGTCGTCACGCGGGAGGTCGGACGGATTTGCGCGACCTGGCTGGATTGATGACACTCACCTCACCCGACGACTCACCGTGCTTTTGTTCATTGCCAGATCTCCATAGGTATTATGCAAGCGCCTTCGAATATCGGCGATGCTCTGGTTTTCCGTCAAAGAGGAATGGCTGCTTTCTACTTGGAACGCACCTCTACCACAGACGCCATTTTAAGCTCCATATAGCGCCGCCACCTATCGGAACTTTGTGAAACTATAGGGCCGGACGCGAGAGTATTACACGACGTCGCACACCAAATTCTGTATTTTTTTTTTTTCAAGCAAAATTGGCCGAGAAAAAGATATGTTGCATTACTTATTGAACGCCCTTCGCATAATTGTACTAAAACAGATTAGGAAATTGAGCGATTTTGGCAGTGCTGTTTCCCTACTTTAAATGCAGTATGTTCTCTAGCGTACTGGTTGTTCGTAGACGGACAAAGTGCATGGCGTGATGGGCAAATTAATGAGTACATCAATAAACGGGTTTATTCCACATAAAACCTGAGTTATGGAGTAAGAGTGTCTAATGTTTTCATATTTGTTCTTTGAAGGTTTTACTGTAAACGAGGTGCCCAAAAACCTTCGTTAGCCACGGCGTCCAAGTGCCACATTTCAGTCACATATGTTGTGCTGTATCGTGTGGAGGTGTAACATTAATACGCCAAAGCGCCAAATAAATTGGCATGGGCATGCATATTCAAATACAGATATATGTAAACGGGCACAATACAGCGCTGCAGTCGGCAACGTCTGCATAAGACAAAACGTCTCTGGTACGACTGCTAGATCGGTAACTGCTACTACAATGGCAACTTTTCAAGCTTTAAATCAGTTTGAACGTGGTGTTATAGTCGGGGCACGAGCGGTGGGACACAGCATCTCAGAGGTAGCGAAGTGAAATGGGTGTTTTCCAGTACGACCATTTCATGAGTGTATCGTAAATATCAGGGATCCGGTAAAACATCAAATATCCGACATCACTGGGGCTGGAAAAAGATCCTGCAAGAACGGGTCCAACGACGACTGGGAACAATCGTTCAACGTCAGAGAAGTGCAAACATTCGGCAAATTGCTGCATATTTCAATGCTAGGCCATCAACAACTGTCAGTGTGAGATCCATTCAACGAAACATCATCGATATGGGCTTTCGGAACCGAAGTCCCACTCGTGTACCCTTGATGACTGCACGACACAAAACTTTACGTCTTGCCTGGGCACGTCAACACCGACATTGAACTGTTGATGACTGGAAACATGTTGCCTGGTCGGACGAGTCTCGTTTCAAATTGTATCGAGCGGATGGACGTGTACGAATATGGAGAATCCATGGACACTGTATATCAACAGGGGACTGTTCAAGCTGGCGGAGGCTCTGTAATCGTGTGAGGGGTGAACAGTTGGAGTGATATAGGGCTCCTGATACGTCTAGATACGACTCTGACAGGTGACACGTACGTAATCATCCGCTCTAACCACCTGTATCCATTCATATCCATTGTGCATTGCCACTCAGTTGGGCAATTCCAGCAGGACAATGCCACACCCCACATGTCTGGAATTGCTACAGAGTGGCTCTAGGAATACTCTTGTGAGTTTAAACACTTCCGCTGGCCACCAAACTCCCCTGAAATGAACACCATTGGGCATATCTGTGATGCCTTGCAACGTGCTGTTCACAAGAGATCTCCACACCCTCGGACACTTACTAATTTATGGACAGCCCTGCAAGATTCATGGTGTCAATTCCCTCCAGCACTACTTCGGACATTCGTCGAGTACACGCCACGTCGTGTTTCGGCACTTCTGCGTGCTCGATGGGGCCCTAGACGATATTAGCCACGTGTACCAGATTATTTCTGTGAATGAAGAATGGGAACAGTGCATAAATACGTCTCATGACTGTCTTTAAGAGGAGGGTCTTTTAGAAGATATGTACGAAATAAGTGTTGCGCTATGAAGAAATGTTTTGACTTATCTGTATTTATACTACATATAGAAAAACCTGATAGCATAAGTGAACTCTGGGATAAAAATGTGAAATTGACTGCAGGCATTAAAATTCATCACACGACACAGATGAGATCCACAAATTTTTACCGAACTGAGGTTTAGGTAATGTCAGAAGATCGGCTGCCAACATAACAGCTGTTAACTAGCCGCTACAAAATTTGGTGTGAGGTTCAAAAATTCACACAAGTTCACCTGTCGTTGACTGAGCACGCCTGTTGGTTGGAGAAAAAACGTTCCCTTTTCTGGAGAGAGTTCGCAGCTTGGCGCTGTGGTCCGCCTCATTGCTCCTTCATGCCGTTGCGCAACGGTGTGATTAATTACAGCAATTAAGAAAATGTAGGGTGATGTAGTAGTAAATTTTTATGGGGCATTTCTGTGTAACTAAATGCTTTTACGAGTTACATCGAGCTCAACTAATGCGTAGAAAGGATTGGGAGCCAATATGGCCAACTTTACGAGACTTTTTATTGGATAGGCGTAGACGGCGAGGTATCTGGCTGACGCAACAGGGGGAGGCATCTGGTGCAGTTTGAGTTCCTAGCCTCGAAGCACCTACAGTATTGGCGCACACATACATCCGCTGAAGTTTTATGTTACTCTATGAGAACACACCTGCGCTAGAAGACTGTGGAAGAATCAATTTACAGAAACAGGGCGAAGACGCGAAATAGTGCGAATAGGATTTTAAATTTTACAAGTGCTCTAGTACGAGTTCGAGAACAGGAGGAATGTCAGGCGTCTGAATTAACTTTATTTTGTGGACACAGAGTTAATCGTTGCTGATGAAAGCTCAAGAGAGTCGATCATTTCTGGTGCCATCTGTTATTTTGGGGAGAAAGCGTTGACGTGCTGCAGAAAAACGACGTATCCGGTAGTGAAGCAAATTCCGAGGTTTATGCCACCAAGTGGTCCAGTGAAGCTCCGCAATTATCGTGTGTCACGCCGTAGACAGCTCGAGCATCGCTGAATGCACCTAGCTACTGACTGTGTGCCATCTACTGGCGTTGAAGATGGCTGCTCACAAGGGAACCTCCCCATTGCACCCCCCTCAGATTTAGTTATAAGTTGGCACAGTGGATAGGCCTTGAAAAACTGAACACAGATCAATTGAGAAAACAGGAAGAAATTGTGTGGAACTGTGAAAAAAAAGCAAAATATACAAACTGAATTGTTCATGAGAAGATAAGCAACATCAAGGATACTGGGAACGCAGGAGCGCCGTGGTCTCGTGGTAGCGTGAGCAGCTGCGGAACGAAAGATCCTTGGTTCAAATCTTCCATCGAGTAAAAAGTTTAATTTTTTATTTTCACTTTATGTGACAAACTCTTATGTTTTCATCACTTTTTTGGGAGTGATTATCAGATCCACAAGAAAACCTAAATCGGGCAAGGTAGAAGAATCTTTTAACCCATTCGCCAAGTGTACAAGCTAGGTGGGTCGACAACATATTCCTGTCATGTGACGCACATGCCGTCACCAGTGTCGTATAGAATATATCAGACGTGTTTTCCTGTGGAGGAATCGGTTGACCTATGACCTGGCGATCAAATGTTTTCGGTTCCCATTGGAGAGGCGCGTCCTTTCGTCTACTAATCGCACGGTTTTGCGATGCGGTCGCAAAACACAGACACTAAACTTATACAGTGAACAGAGACGTCAATGAACGAACGGACAGATAATAACTATGCAAAAATAAAGAAAGTAAAATTTTCACTCGAGGGAAGACTTGAACCAAGGACCTCTCGTTCCGCAGCTGCTCAAGCTACCACGGGACCAAGGCGCTCCTGAGCTTACATTCTGCATGATGTTGCCTATGTTGCCCATGGACTACTCAGTTTGCGTATTTTGCTTATTTTTTCACAGTTCCACACAACTTCCTCCTGTTTTCTCAATTGATCTGTGTTCAGTTTATCAAGGCCTATCCACTGTGCCAATTTATAACTAAATCTGAGGTGGGTGCGATGGGGAGGTTCCCTTGTCAGTACAACAACGTCGCTCACTTCTCGCGAAAGTCTCTAAGGCGCCAGAAGGCTGCATGCTCGCGATTTGATCCGTTTACCAGCAAGTGTTCAGATTCTTAGTGAGATTTTTCGTGTTGTGAATTAGAGAGCGTTGTAGCCAAGAAAATATTGTTTTTGGCGTGTAATAATATGTGTAAGACCCACGTGGCAGAATACATGGTAAAGTGAGTAGTACCTTCAACTTAACAATTGTTACAGAATCTTAGGCCGTGCTTATAGAAGAGTGTTTGGGAACAGTTTACCCTACTCCCCTGGCCACCGTTCTACCCGGATTGAAATCGAATAAAAAAATGGTAGAAGTATCTCAAACGAGCTTTCTACGACATGGATCCTCAACCGAGAAACGTAGCATATCTGCCCACGGCACTGGAGTTACCACTGCTCCGCATTTTCCTTTATGCATCCCAGAGGCTTAGTGACTGTCTTCCTGCACGTCTCGCGTCGGTCCGCATAGCAAACGGTCGTTATTCAAGCTTCTGACAGGTACTCTCATTAACGTGACTGCACACTGCAGGTCTTCTTTGTTCTGTCAAACTGCCCATTGATTCGTCTATATTAACACTGTCACACAATCCTTCGCCATCATTCTGAATGCCCGACATGCTTGACATGAAATCATATTTCTTTTTAATAGTACACTTCTAAATAAAACAACGGAGCACCACGAAGGAATTCTCCGAATGGAGATCGGCAGATGTGACGTACATGTACAGACAAACAAATGGTTGCAGTTTCAGTAAAAATGGATGATTTATTCAAGAGCGAGAGATTCACAAGTTGAACAAGTCAATGACGCCTGGTCCAACTTTTGCCCTTGTACAAGTAGTCATTCGCCTTGGCACTGTTTGATAGAGGTGTTGGGATGTCCCCCTGAGGGATATAGTGACAAATTCTGGTCAATTGTCACTTAAGATCGACAAAATCCTCACCTGGTTGCCCTATCCATAATGATCGAAACGTTCTCAACTGGGGTGAGATCCTTCGATGTTACTGGCCAAGGTAAGCACGAAAACAAGCAGTAGAAACTCTACACCTAGTTCTACATCTATATAGATAATCCGCAAGCGCGGTGCGTGGCGGGATGCACCCTGTACGACTACTTGTCAGTTCCCCTCCTATTCCATTCGCGAACAGAACGACGGAAAAGCGACTGTCTGTACGCCTCCGTACGAGTCCCACTTTCTCGTGTATTATCTTCGTGGTCCTCTCGCCGTGTGGGGAGGCATTATCCTGCTGAAATATTTGCACGTTCCTTAATCCTATTAGCTCTCTTACTATTAATAAAATTCACAAATCTGGCGAAATTAGGAATAATACCTTCGTCACGCCGTTCCGCCTAGATTGTATGGTCTGCCTAAGTTGCATAAGGAAGGGGTTCCTCTACGCCCTATTCTTAGTAATTTGGCTGCACCCAATTATAACCTGGCAAAGTATTTATCATCTGTTCTCAGTCCATTTGTTGGCAAGTGTGAACACCATATCTCCAGTTCGGTGGATTTTATTCGACGATTGGGATCTTTGAAGTTGAGTCCTTCAGATAGAAAGAAAGATTCTTTATCATTTAGCTACAATATAGCAGGTCAGCAACTGGAAGCAGTTAATTCCATACATTATCTGGGAGTAGGCATTAGGAGTGATTTAAAATGGAATGATCATATAAAGTTGATCGCTGGTAAAGCAGATACCAGCTGAGATTCATCGGAAGAATCCTAAGGAAATGCAGTCCGAAAACAAAGGAAGTATTTTACAGCACACCTGTTCGCCCACTGCTTGAATATTGCTCACCATTGTGGGATCCGTACCAGATAGGGTTGATAGAAGAGATAGAGACGATCCAACGGAGAGCAGCGCGCTTCGTTACAGGATCATTTAGTAACCGCGAAAGCGTTACGGAGATGATAGATAAACTCCAGTGGAAGACTCTGCAGGAGAGACGCTCAGTAGCTCGGTATGGGCTTTTGTTGAAGTTTCGAGAACGTACCTTCACCGAGGAGTCAAGCAGTATATTGCTCCCTACTACGTATATCTCGCGAAGAGACCATGAGAATAAAATCAGAGAGATTAGAGCCCACACAGAGGCATACCGACAATCTTTCTTTCCACGAACAATACGAGACTGGAATAGAAGAGAGAACCGATAGAGGTACTCAAAGTACCCTCCGCCACACACCGTCAGGTGGCTTGCGGAGTATGGATGTAGATTAAGATGTAGTTCTGTTAGTGAGTTTTGATGTGGTATCCCTTTTTACACGAGTTCCTCTGGAAGAGTCCCTTAGTTTGATCAGTGAAAAAATTGATGAACAGCTAGTGCAGATTTGTCGTCATATGCTGACATCCACGTATTTTTTATTTAACTGTAACATTTTTGAACAGAATGACGGAGTGGCTATGGGTAGTCCTTTATCACCCATAGTCGCCAATTTATTCATGGAGGACTTCGAGGATATGGCACTGAGGACTTCAGCTTTGCAACCAACGTGCTTCTGGAGATATGTGAATGATACCTTTTTCGTCTGGCCGCATGGACGTGATGCTCTAAACATATTTTTAGACCAATTCGTCTGTCCCCATCCCCGCATCAAATTGATGAATTGAAAATGATGGGATGCTTCCATTTTTAGACGTTATGGTTTATAAAAAGCCAGGTGGTACTTTGGGACACAGTGTTTACCGAAATCCGACGCACACAGATTGGTATCTGCATCCTAAGAGTTGTGATCCACCACACCAATGCAGTGGCGTCCTTAGGACTTTGGTACGGAGAGCATATGCCATTTCCGACGCGGATAGCGTAACCCAAGAACTTGCGCATTTGATGGCTGTTTTCAAGGAAAATGGATACTCCGAGAAGCAGATTCGTCGGGCTGTGTAGTTTGGACCGTCTCCGGAGGTGCATGAAGAGGAACATAGATCGGTGTCCTTTCTTCCTTATGCTGGAGGCATATCGTTTAAGATTGGACGAATTTTAAGGAATTTCAACATTAAGAGTGTGTTGCGTCCACCTTCTAAGATTAGGGCGTTACTCGGCTCTGTGAACGATGATTTGGGGCTTCGGAAACCCGGTGTGTAGAAAATTCCGTGTCTGTGTGGGAAAGCTTACGGTGGCCGTTCGATTCGCACAGTGCACGACAGGTGTGTGGAACATCGCCGTCATACGAGGCTACAACAGCCGGAAAAATCGGCAGTAGCAGAACACTGCCTAAATGAGGGACACAGTATGAAATTTGATGAAACTGTGGTAATTGCTAACATTTCCGGTTTTTGGAACAGTGTCTATAAAGAGGCGATTGAAATTAGGTTGGCGGATAATTTAATCAACAGAGACGATGGGTTTCCTCTTAGCAAGACGTGGAATCCTGTATTGTCTCGCATCAAAACTGAACGTTCTTTGGTGCGGCGCTGAGTGCGATATATGGTTGCCAGCAGTGTTCCACTAACGGCGGCGCCACCTCCCTGTCTTGGAGGGCAGCATCCGTGATGGGCGGCGCATGCGCCGTGTACTGAACCCTGGCCTATATGGGACGTCGATTTGCAGCCTGGCGTCAGTTCTCAGCGGGACTCATCAGGAGAAGCAGCATTTTCCTGAAGATGGCGACCAGCTGGATCGCCGAAATATCGATTCAAGTTGATTGTAGGATCCGGCAGCACACCCGAAGAGACTTTCAAGACTTATTATGCCGGGAAAGCCTACGTAATCACGCACACTTAATATTTGTCGATTACAGCGCCATCTGCAACGAATGGGATCAATAGTTTGAGTAATCCGTACGTATTTTTTGGCATAGAATCCGAATATCCTCTTAACATGAGGGGCGGGGGGGTTCCCATCTGAATATACAAAGTTGACCCCACCTTGCAGGTGGGATGGTCAGGAGGTGGACAGTTGCATCGCTGACAGAGGTCCCCTTTGCTGGTATTAACGGGGTAATTCAGCTGCCCCTAATTATGGGTTTTATGCAACCAGCAATGCCTTCAAAAACTACGTGTGAGATTTTCATACTCTCTCATTCGCTATGTGCCAACTATCAATCCTATAGAAAAAACGAATAAAACCTTTTTTGTGGGAAATTTAATGTAGCTAAGTTTTGTACTGGGATATGTTTTCGCTGCAGGCCACAGTTTTCGAGTTACTCAAGAAAAACGCGTTTGAAGGTCACTTTCGTATGTTTTTCTTGAATAATTCGAAGGATTAAAGCATCTATCGAAAACGTATCCAAGTACAAAATATAACAACGTTAAATTTCCTACAAAATGTCCTGTTCACTTTTTCTGTAGAACTAATAGTTTGCACATAGTGAGTGAGAGAGAATATAAAAATCTGGTATTTGAAGGCATTGCTGGTTGCATAAAAGCCATCGTTAAGGGCAGCTCTATCACGCTGTATGCGAGAACGGCCAGTAACATTTTCCAAATTTGACGTCTCTTCCGCACGTGTTCAAAATTTCGAATAATTCCAACAGATCGGGGAGCCGTAGTGAACCATCAAAAGGGCGTCTATATAAGAAAGCAGTCAGGAGCAATGTACTGTGACTGAATTCTTGTAGCAGAATAAAACTCTCGTGAAATGATCGCGTGCATTGTATGGAAATGATGCGGTTGATAGTAGGACTGGGCGATTGGTAAAGAGAGCTAAAGCCTCGGGAAGGGCAGGAAGTTATCTCTACGACCGACCACGTTTGGGATGTCCCGTCACAGCCACTGCACCCGGCGTAGTGGCCAGCGTGAATGTCACTATTCGTGCAGACGGCGCATAACTCGTCAAGTCGTTCTACATACTTTAAATTTTCTTATATTGCTAACTCTGACGGGATCGTGCATGGTTAAACGCTAGCCAGTGAGCCGGACTTATTAAAATAATTAAGTAATTTCTTAAATAAATAATTTTTGTTAATTCATTTCTCGTATTTTGCGCGCTTGACAATGTTTTTGTGTGTAAGGTCTGTTCTGATTCTTTTACTCGACCGTGGATATCCCTTCAAATGCGAGCTTCTTTTATCGGACTTCTAAAACACTCACCTAAGAAATGGTTCGTACAGGACAATTTATGCGTATTTAAAAAACACGGAACTCTTCGCCATTTCAAGACACAGTATAGCTGAGGATGATTTTTAACATAAAATGAAACAAATATTAAGTAACAAAACTATATTCAATTATCACACATAAACAATAAATTTACAATGAGACTTACATTAAGCAAACTATAAATCATAATAGCGCTGAGCCGTATAAATCTGCCATAATCACAGAAAAGCGTAAGTCTTGGCTCGCTTCTAAAACAAAAAGGTAGCGTCCCATTCACAAAAATAACCAAGGGAAGTAATTCTACATTTGTTTCTGCGGTTGAATCCCGCAATCAGTACGACCGTTAATAGTACTTAATTTTTTACTTGATACTTTATTTATTACGTATCAAATATTTTGTTCATAAAATCCGCCCTTCTCGCAGTTGAGCATTTATAATACCTTGCAGATGATGAGAGCGTAATTCACGCAGTGAAAATATGGCTACGAGCTTAGAGCAAGAGCTTTCACCTGAAGAGAGTATATGCTCTTACACAACGCCGGCGTAAGCCCACAGAACGTGGTGGAGTCTACGTAGGAAAATTGTACATGTAAAAAAAGTACTGACTGATATTTTAACTAAATGTTGACTCTTAAGACTGAATATGTTCTGAGAAAACAATTGTGGGTCGTTTTTGAAGACGCTCGTACTTAGTGACGCCTCCCTCTTCCCTCTCTCCTCCTCCTTTCCCCCACCCACACTTAATAACGTTATTCCACTACTCCACGGTAGCAGTATATCGAAAGACCAACAATCTGTCCAGGCGTTTCTCTCCCCGTGGGCAGTATTTCGAAACGCCAGTGCTCTGTCCCAGTTTTCGTCCAATAATTCCTGCAGTAGTCCGTTCGCACTGGACTGTGCTCTCGAGTAAGATTGTTTCTGAGAAGAAATACTCCGAAACAGGCATACAGTCGGACTCTTACTCCAGAGAAATAGCCTGTGAATTATATCAAGGTAAGGGGAGAAAGGGAAAACGTCTTTTCTGAGAACTGTTACATGAAATATAAAGACGATGAATAAGAAAGGAGAATTAGAAAACGCGAAGAGAGAAATGAAGAGACATAATACACGTATTTCAGGCCTATATGCGGTTCGATGGAAACGAGAACAAGAATTTGAATCTGGAGAATACGAGATAATTTACAAGCGGTCAGAAAGGAAGGAAACTGGAATTGGTGTTATATACATGAAACACCGAGACAAGAACATAGTGAAGGTTATTCCACTTAGTGACACAGTATTACCAATGAAGCTAACAGTAACCCCGTGTATACATTGAGTACTCAAGTTTGTATATCAACATCAGATGGAAACGAGGAGGAAGTGGACAAAATATAACAGTACATTGAGGAATTCCGCGAAGGAAATAGAAAAGGACAAGTAAGAACTGTAATGATGGGAGACTGGACTAGTGTAGCGGGAAAGGAATGAAGAAGCAGTGCACCTGGAGACTATAGCCTGGGAGAGACCAATGAAAGTGGAGAAAACGTGATAGACTTCTGTGAAAGATTTGCTTTCTGGATTGCTAACACTTGGTTTGGGCAGCTCCAACGAAGATTATACACATAATAAGGTCGAGGTAACATTGCTAGATATCAGATAGACTTTGTTATAATCAATCAGACATTCAATAACAGCATTAATATGGCAAAAACTTTCCAGATGCAGACGGTGATATAGGTCACAATTTACTAATAGCAAATATTAAGACAAGACAAAAACACATTAACAAAAATCAACAGATAAAGAAATTGGACTTCCAAACATTTAAGAATGAGAGCTGTAAGAAAGAGTGCAGTAACTACGTCGAAAAGAAATTGGAACACGTAAGAAGTGCAGAAGTCACTGAAGAGTGTAATACTATTACAAATAATATTTTGGAAGGATTTGAGATAGAAATTTGGGAGATGAAAAGAGCAAGAATTAAGAAAAACTGGATAACAGGAAGTGTGTTGGATCAAATGGATGAGCACAGGAAACGGAAAAATGACAGTTCGAAAGGCAGAAGACAGTATAGAAAAATGAACACTGAAATAAGAAAGTTAACTGAGCAGGCTACGGAGGAATGGATGAGGAAACAGTGTGTGGAAACAGAAGAATAGGAAAAGGAAGGAAAATTGAAAGAAATGTACAAAACAATAAAATCACTATCGAGAACACAAGTAAGGAACATAAGAAGTGTCAGGAGAGTCAAATGGTTCAAATGGCTCTGAGCACTATGGGACTTAACATCTTAGGTCATCAGTCCCCTAGAACTTAGAACTACTTAAACGTAACTAACCTAAGGACATCACACAACACCCAGCCATCACGAGGCAGAGAAAATCCCTGACCCCGCCGGGAATCGAACCCGGGAACCCGGGCGTGGGAAGCGAGAACGCTACCGCACGACCACGAGATGCGGGCAGGAGAGTCAAATAAACATGGGAAGGAGACAGTTTAAATAGAACAGGATATGAAAGTTTGTGTGGATTATGTGGAAGAGATAATGAGCAGCCAGCCACGAGTTCTGCTGTCCTACTCCACATCTTTCATTGCGTCTTTTCTCTGATAATTAACAGTTTTAGAGCAAACGATTGCGTTGATTTTGGGCAGTGTGTGTGTGTGTGTGTGTGTGTGTGTGTGTGTGTGTGTTGGAAGGGGGGGGGGGCGAAGGGACTTGATGTGTTTTAATTAATGTTCATATTCTGATAGCTCTCTTGTAACAACAACTGTCTTTTAAAGAAGAGCGCTAAAAATACAGATGTCATACGTCAAACAACATACAACTTCACTATTGACACTAATCACGCCATACCACTCATCGTAAGATAAACCAACGTGTTTGCTTCGTACCAAGGGTTGTCTCGCGACAACCACGGTTATTACACTATTTAGTGATTTCATTCCAGGTAAATGTTACGTCACCGGTGAATTGATTTTAATGCGAATAGGTGATGGATTGTTATGTAAGCAGCTACGAAACTGATGTTGCCTTACACTGTCCTCGGTGCGGAGATGATGCAACGCCACGGGTGAAACTGAAATGTGTACGAGTCTGTTCCTGCGAGTGGTTCTGACCACAGCCACACGTGCAGATATGTTGATAAACGACGCCCGGCACCTGTCTTGTTCCGTAGCGACACGCCGCCTTCTGGCAACGTGTTGCCCCTTCTTCAGCTGAAATACGGACAGTGTCGCCACACCGCTGTCAGAAAATATGTATTTCTTTAGCAGAAAGAGGAGATATGTAAACATACGTTACGATCTTTATTACTGACTAAGAAGCTATGTAAACATACGTTACGATTTTTATTACTGACTTCAAAGGCGTTGTTTCGTCACAGCAAAGTTATTCAGAGACCAGATGTTTCGAACAAAGATAAGTGGACAAGAGACCCACCAGGGTGAGGAGGGGGAGAGGGGAGGGGAGTCAAGGGGGTCATGATCACCCCCCTCTCTTCTCCCCCAAGAAAATTTCCTAAAAGCGTTTTCATTTTTCCATACACCAACTGCCATATTTCTCAGGTAAATTTCAGACAGTACAGACGCATGAAAACTAATCGTCTTGAATATGGCAAATTGTTGTCGGAAATTCGAGCTGTATTTGACACATTGGTTTGCCAGAGGAACAGCCCAGGTGGACTGACATGTGGCCTGGCCACACCTGCTGCCAACGGCCAATCAAAAAATTGTTCAAATGGCTCTGAGCACTATGGGACTTAATATCTGAGGTCATCAGTCCCCCTAGAACTTAGAATTACGTAAACCGAACTAACCTAAGGACATCACACACATTCATGCCCGAGGCAGGATTCGAACCTGCGACCGTAGCGGTCGCGCGGTTCCAGACTGTAGCGCCTAGAACCGCTCGGCCACCCCGGCCGGAAAATTACAGAAGGAGTGACTGCATCGAACACAGGCAGCAGAAAACAGCACTCCCCCACTTACACGTTCGTATAGCCCGTCTTCAGACGTGTCTTCGGGATCTTCGTATGCTCTGCGCATATTTAGATTATTTATCGTGTAAACTACGACATTGTCAAAGTTGTTAGTGTTTGTCGCTATTGTAACTCGTAAATTACCTGTGTGACACATGCGCTTCTCAAATTTTCGGACGAATACTTTTCAAATGCAGAATTTCTCTGAACTGTAATTTCTTGTAAGTGTCGGTGAAGTGGTATAATAAGCACTCTTGTAGAAAAAGTAATTATTTTATACTAAACACTTTATATATTTTATTGCTGTTATTGAAACTCGTGGTGATGACATGTCACACATCGAGAGATTTAAGGGGGGTGGGGGGCAGCAACAAACTGCGATGCGGACCCCCAGCCCCCCCACCCCCCCACCCCCCCACCCATAACCCACATACAACCAAACCCTGGATCCACTCCTCACGCTACATTGAGGGAAAAAATATGTACTTGGGAAAATCCCCTCTCCAGTTCTCCAGTGGCGGGTCTACTTGAGTTCAAACATCGATGCACGGAGCCCATTTTTGTGTGTTTGCCAACTGAATAACGTTTACAGACTTTCACAGCGGCCAGGGCTCGACATCTTCTCAATAGACAGAGTATTGAAGACTGACAGATTTATAAATCTTTTGTATCTGTATATATTTGTACATTCAAATCTACCGTTAGCAACTGCCGCTGCTACTTCAGCAACAAAGTTATGTGTTATTTTTACTTTTTGATATGAGATGCAGAACGAATTAATATCTGAATTCTCTGTCCACGAATCTACACACGCTCTATCTATCCACACGCTCCAGTATCCACTAAAGAACACCAAAGCATGAAAAGGAAGGAACAACATGTTGCTCTCTGGAAATCACAGTTATTACCGAATTCCTGGAATCTATCAGACATTGCAAGTCGGGGTGATAACATGTCACACATGTGGAGAGTATTGGTGGCAGTGGTATTAGTTGTGGTGGGAGGGGGGTGGCGGGGGGGGGGGGGGGGGAGATAGTAACGAAATGTGACACACTCCCCAATCAACCCCCACAGAACCAAACGCTGGATCTGCGCCTTACGCTACTATGGGAAAAAAGTGGTGCACCTGAAATGTGTTTTACTTGCGAAACTATTAGCAATACAGAAAACACCTAGGTGAAAGATTTTGCTTGAAATTAACATTTTGTGTATTGGGCTTTCTTTCTGGGGCACTTAGCATTTACCAATATTAAAGATATTGAGACTTCCTGGCAAATTAAAACTATGTGCCAGACCGAGACTCGAACTCGGGACCTTTGCCTTTCGAAGGCAAGTGCTCTACGATCTGAGCTACCCAAGCACGACTCACGCCCACTTCCTCTCCCCGTTCCTCACAGCTGTACTTCCGCCAGTACCTCGTCCCCTACCTTGGTAGATCACTCGCCCACGAAAGCCAAAGGTCCCGAGTTCGAGTCTCGGTCCGGCACTCAGTTTTAATCTGCCAAGAAGTTTCATATCAACGCACACTCCGCTGCAGAGTGAAAATTTCATTCTGGAAACATATTAAATATATGAAGTTCCAATATCAAATGCCTATTAGGCCTACTACAAGCAAAACGTTTTGTATTAGGAAATAGATTTACATTTCATTCGTATTCTCCAGTTTCTCAACCATAAGACTGAAAAGTAGATGTAGTACGAAATTTTTATATAAATTTGGAACGTCATATTCTTCCACGTAACTTGTGTGGTGCCCCCGTTTCTTCTCCTTCCTCGTTCTAACAGACAATCTTGTCATCATTATTTCTGTAACTAATCCTGCCTTGTCAAAACGTATTGTTCAGTTAACTTCACTAACTGTGCCAGAATCACCAGTTTACTCACCCCGCGTTTATTCTCCGGTTAGGCGTTATTACATGTTCGTACAACGCCTTTTCTGCGCTACTCTGAGAATAGAACGGATGCTAACCGGAGACTGTACAACTGGCCTTTGGTAGTGTAGCGATCTGGCAAAACTTTTCTGTAAAAATTTAATTATCTTGGATACACCGAGAAGATATGTAATCTTACCTGTTATTCCAGTTAGTCGTTTATTTCCACTCATTTCCACTCTAAGTCTGAATCTGTGGATTTTGCTAGTAATTATAACAACGCGTATCATTCGCACACTCAGACCTCCACATAAACAAACAGCGATTAGCAGTCACCCTTTCAGGTTTATTTGTCTCACCTCATACAGCCCTTTTTGTCTCCGGGAATTCTTTTTATTTCTTGATGCAACGGGGATTGCCCTGCCAGAGACATCAAGTACACTATGCACGTATTCAAAAATCAGCTTCTGATTCGTTCAGAAATCAACTCAGAATGTGTTCAACAATGTTCAAAAACCAGCAGGGATACGTTTCAAAATCATATGAAGAATCGATAGGCCGACGTGCGCTGGATGCTGGCGCTTTGTGAAATAAGGTTTTTCCTCTTCAAGAATATTAATTTGGCGGCCCCTGAAATTGCCGTCCAGGCCAGATACTCTGGTTTGCCCCCCACCCCCTACCCCACTCCCAGGTTCGAATCTGAATGATACTGGTTGGAATTATGTACAAAAGTAGCTTAAGGTATGGGTTTTCATGTAAAAGTAAAATTACTAAGAAAAGTCGTTTTATTTTGATTTCGGAACGGTACTTGCTTGTAAACACGCCTCCCGTTTCGACACCAACGAAAGATGTGTACTTACAGAGGGCGTGTCCAGCTACAGGGCGACAGAAAGAGGGTACAACGTTCTCCTAGTCGGAGGCGCGGCGGGCATGCGCCCTATTACCTCCCGTCACACACCTGTTCGTGTGCTGTCCACAGGCCGCGTCGTGGCGGCAGCTTTCACACTGGAATCACGAGGAACGACGCGCAGCGCGAGCCGGCCGGCCGTTGCTGTACCACGGAGAAGCACTGTTGATAAAATATCGATGTATCTACATTTTTTCCAACAGTTGTCGTATATCTGCGATATTCTTTTCACCGTTATACCGACATACCGATGTCGAAACGGCAACATCGCGTGCCGATTTTTTTTCGCAATTTTCGACAAACATTTAAAGTTGCTGTTTTAGTAGAACATAATTTTAGTTTCACTGTGTGAAGGAGTCTTACTAGTTCTTGAGCTTTCATCACATCCAGTCTGCGGCGGCGCGGTTTCTTCCGTCCCTTTACGACGAACCTGCACCTACCTGTGAACATTGTCTCAGCGTATCATCAGTAGGGAAGCCGAGTGAAACCTACTGTACTTCGACGTGAACCAGGCTGCAATTAAAGTCACTAATCTACGTTTCGGGAGAAAGTATTCACACAAATGAAAGGTTGGAAATTTTGTCCTCAATTAATATATTCTGAAAATAAGGTAAACTGCCAAGCCCGTGCTAGTCTTAACACAGTCACTCACAGCCCCTTTCACTCACGTTAGCAAGTTTATGCTGTTGCATTTCCAGAAAATGTAATAGCTACTAAAATACTGATTGTTTTTGATTGAGAATGCTCACCAAATATTAAGTCTGTCGGTACCAAATGCAGTCACAGTTTTTAGCCACCGACCTGCTCAAAACGCCACGCGGAATATAAGTCTTTTCTCATCACAAAATTCACTTAAAAATTCCGAATTTTCTACACACCCATCGGAATATTTATGCCGTCACTTTACCACACTTTTGATGTATGTAACACTGCTAGATCCGGCAATTTATCATTTCCATCGGAACTACTACTACACACGTCCGAAATGTTTCATGGCTAGGCTCCGACTCTTCTCTAGAATACTCCAAGTCTTCTTTACCAGCAGAGAAAGGCGCGCGAAGAATATTGCTTTACCATTGGGCAGTTTACTCAACAGCCAATAGCAAAACAACATTCTCCCGCGTCAGTCCGCGCTTTTCATCAATAACCAATCTCAAAATAGTAAACCTAACGACTGCACTTTTTATCGACGTGCTGAAGTTTTGCTTATGCATAAAGTTATTTACTATTGTTATTTATACCTGAAATAAATTTCCCTTTACCATAAACTTACTCTACAAATCTATTCTAGAAAAATCCCCTTCATCCATATCCATACTTCTTCGAAATGATCCCACACTAAATCTCACTACATAACTCGTTAAAAAATTATCTTCATATTAACCTTAGACCACACTCATGCATCATTCATACTGTTAAAACACAAAACACATTTATAACATTTTACATACACAAAAAGACATGATAACACTTTGTGAAAATAATAGAACAGTTTATGAAAAACATAACATTACTTTAGAGCAGTCTAGTGGGCACAATCGAAACTAAAACCACAGTCCCCCTATCCAATATTGTCCTCTATCGGCTGATACATAAACTACATGCGCGTCCAGGCGCGCGTCACCATCTGTCACTATCCAGCTCTGAGACACATCTCCCACTTAACCGCCTCCAAGGCAGAATCGTTATACGGCGCTACGCCTCAAGTCTTTCTGTTTGACTGCGTGGATGCAAGTACTGATGGCTTAAAGAAGTCCGATTGCAAGTTATCCGATGTGAAGAAACAGCACACCAGTTGCGTTAAAAAGCAACATGGAGTGTCCCAGACAAATCCGATATGTGACGAAACCGAACGACGGACCCATCGGACAACTTTTATGTGCAGTTACCATTGTTAGCCAATTGGTTATCGCCAAAGCGTGATTGTGCATCGTTTTCCCTCCAATTGCCGGCCGGAGTGGCCGTGCGGTTCTAGGCGCTACAGTCTGGAGCCGAGCGACCGCTACGGTCGCAGGTTCGAATCCTGCCTCGGCCATGGATGTGTGTGATGTCCTTAGGTTAGTTAGGTTTAATTAGTTCTAAGTTCTAGGCGACTGATGACCTTAGAAGTTAAGTCTCATAGTGCTCAGAGCCATTTGAACCATTTTCCCTCCAATTCTAGCTCTGAGGGGCATAAGCAGTCTATTATCTTGTTGATGTTCAGAATATCTAGCTACAAATCAATACTTAAATAAAAATATATAAAACTGGCAGAATATTTACAATGTGCAACCGATATTTTTTTTTGGCAAGGTACGTCGATATTTTACTCGTCGATATACAAACACATCGATAACTTTTCTCGATGTATGGAGTGCCGACAATGACATTTTTAAACATCGATGTATAGGATTCCCGATATTTTCAAAAATGTGAACAGTCCTCCCACAGGGGGTGCGGGGTAGTGGTATGGCCACTGAACATTGCAAATCTTCACATCCTTCTGGGAGGGCAGTAATACATCATGTGCTTCACCTCAATCATTCCGTTTTCCTTTGCCCTCTTTTTATTCTTAACTGCTTGGCGTACGCTTGCACATGGTACGGAAAATACACACTGGGTGCAAGTTTTCTTAAGATGAAGAACAGTCGCCTTTACAACACAATAGTGTGCAAAAGTGCGACGATGCACCTTACAACTTCCTGGCCCCAGCATCAGTTGCTGCAGGTCGCTATTCTGAGCGCCACGATAGGCTTTGGCGCATATGGAGGAAGTCCTACCTTGTGTTGATTTGATTTGATTTATTCAGCCAGGCATCATCTCGCAATATTTTCATCGCAATGCAGTGACCAATGAGAATAAATATTTAAAAATATACATACACTCAGAATCTTTAAGTATACTTTTATGAGGATATGCAAGTGGTCAGGTGTGGCCATGATGAAGGAAAAATGCCAGAATTTACCTGAAACGATTTAGGAAAACTTAAATCCATATGCTTAAGAGGCAAGTATAATTACAGACGTCACAAAAATTCCAGCAAAATAATATTGTATTGTTTCTTGAAAAACGTAAGATTTTGTACACTTCGCAAGCTCTATGGAGTCTCAAACTAAATTTTTCCACACCTAAATGTATTGTATTACTTATTGAAATATACGCAGTGTATAACTCACTAAGATCAATATGTATCTGCAGTGGGTGCAAGTTACTGGGTATGTAAGTTGCTGCGGAAAGGTGACGTCTATTGACTGTCTCAGTTACTGGGAGAGGAGCTGATATCTCGAAAGCAAATTCCTTGATCAGTTTATTTACCGAGCGCAACACACACAAAAACATGCACGCACGCACGCACGCACGCACACACACACACACACACACACACACACACACACACACACACACACTGCATCTCATAAAGCACAATTATAGTTACAGATCTCTGCGAAAATTCTCACTTTGAAGCAAAATAGTATTGGATTATTTCTCAGAATGTGTAAAATGTCACACTATTCACAATTACAATAAGGTTTCAAATTAAATATTACTACATCTTAATTATCTGTACTATTTTTCAAAATACACACAGCTTGCTTATTGGCACTACATAAATACTAACCCCCATAACCTGTAACCATAACCCATAACATGTGATCCACAACCATAACATACAACCTGTAACCCTCAACCCATATAACCTCCTACAAACTTTCAAAAGCTTAGGTTGCATAAATATCTCTTTACTTAAGACAACCGGTTTCGACAGGCTTTGCTTGCATCTTCAGGTCTTAAAAAGTCTTTTTGTTGTGAAATGTGTGCATTTTACGTTGGACCTAATGCCAGATTGTCAAGAGGATAATGTGCTGATTTTTATCCACATGGCAACTTGGCGTGTGGACCAAAGTAAAAATATCTTAATAAGAAGGTTTTTAAGATCTGAAGATGACAGCAAAGTCTGTTAAAACCAGTTGTCTTAAATAAAGAAATATTATGTGACCTAGGCTGTAGGATATTTTTAGTAAGTAAAAGACATTGTTCTTTCCATCTTCTCACAATGAGAAAATTCAGCCTTAACCCATATACTGTAACCCGTAACTCATATCTTACAGTCCATGACCTGTAACCCACAACCCATATTACACTGCAATCTGAAATCAGACAAAACATGTCGGTTAAATATTATGGATTATGGGTTCTGGGTTACTGTTATAGGTTATGGTTAATGGGTTAAGGAGATTATTATTTAACTAGTGCTAAAAGTGAGCTGCATGTATTATAATAAAAGTAATACAGAGAACTTAGAAGTGAAAACTGATTTTCCTGCAATTTTTGAATTTTCGTAGAGATCTGTAATAGTGGTTGCATATTTTGACAAACAATCTCTATGTGTGTGTGTGTGTGTGTGTGTGTGTGTGTGTGTGTGTGTGTGTTTGTACTCAATAAATGATATATTATCTCATCAAGCAACCTACTTTCGAGATACCAACCCCTCTCCCAGTAACTGACACAGTCAACAGCTGTGAGCTCCCACAGTAGGTGACGATCCCCCCCCCCCCCCCCCCCTTCGCGCCATCCTCACCCCCACAACCTATACACCCAGCAGCTGGCACCCACTGCAGATACACACTGATTTTAATAAGTTACACAGTATGTCCTCTCTCTGCAATGCTTACTTTAATTGGGCAAGAACATTATAACATACTTGTATATTACAGAGGGAATATAGTTTTCTACTGTGTAAGAATGGCAGATGACAACGTTTTGTACTGAGTTAATGGTAGGCATTCTGATCATATTGCCATGCTACAGGCATTTCAAGATATATGGTGAAATGATTTCTGCAAAGTTGTCATCGTTTACTTTGCTAATTCTTGGTGTACTTTACACTGTAATTTTGATCTATAGTAATGCTATTGATGAATTTAATGTTATCAGCAAGCGACCTGAGTTAATTTTAATAGACAATTTAGGCGCAGAAATATTTAATTTGAAAAGCCATTGTGCTTTCAAAGAGTTGCAGGAATTCGAACTTTCGGTTTTAAAGATGAGTTTTACACATGACCGTAACATCGGTAATGCTTGGTGCATTTTAAGCTGTAAGTTAGGACTGCTGTAGTGCTCATGTACTTACACGATGAATTTAATATTTGGTGCTAATATCGAACTACAATCATCTACTAACCTCTAATTTATTGAAATGCTGATCATAAGCAAACTGTGTGTATTTTAATAAGTAATACAGACGATGTAAATGTAGGAACATTTAATTTGAGGGTCCAAAACCCTTGTAAAGTGTGCAAACTGTTACATATCTCGAGAAAAGGCACAATTTCGTTTTGTTCGGCTTTTGGTGGAGATCTATAATTATTGCACACTGCATGTATTTTAATAACTACTAATGTCAATCTAGATGTAGAAATAATCAATTTGAAGGTCCACCCACTATAATTGAAGTGTGTGTGGAATCTTACGTATTTCAAGAAATAATACAATTTTATTTTGCTCGAAGTTTTGTAGAATCCGTAATTAAACTTGCATCTTTCGATAAGTACGGAAGCTGTGTGTGTGTGTGTGTGTGTGTGTGTGTGTGTCTGTGTGTGTGTGTGTATGTGTGTGTTCGTTTGTTTTTGTACTCAATAGAACATAAAACTTTAAAGTGTTTAATTTGAAGATATCGTCTCTCTCTTGTTGCACCATCTTCTTCAGAGATGTTTCATGTCTAACCATAAGAGAAGTTCTCGTTGTGTATTGTGAAAAGTATGCAGTTTAATGGCTACATCACAATAAAATTTATGAAAACCTTCTTTCTTCCCTCCTTCCTAATACAGTGTTTGCTCAGCTTGTCTTTCACTTATGTTGTGTGTGATAGTGTGTACTTTCACTTCACATAGCTGATTATAGGAAATATAGTCTACAACCTTTCAAAGAGGTTTGGAACCATAGTTCCGATTGGTAAATATCTCAACCTTCAATGAAAGTTGTTATTGTACATAACTTTTAGTACCTGAGTCATTTGTAACAAAAACAATAACTGTCAATCAGTTATATTTTTCTACTTTGAGGGGCAGCAGCCTTTTCAGTAGTTGCAAGGGCAACAGTCTGGATGATTGACTGATCTGGCCTTGTAACAATAACCAAAACGGCCTTCCTGTGCTGGTACTGCGAACGGCTGAAAGCAAGGGGAAACTACGGCCGTAATTTTTCCCGAGGGCATGCAGCTTTACTGTATGATGAAATGATGATGGCGTCCTCTTGGGTAAAATATTCCGGAGGTAAAATAGTCCCCCATTCGGATCTCCGGGCGGGGACTACTCAAGAGGATGAAGGCCCCCGGAGTAGACAACATTCCATTGGAACTACTGACGGCCTTGGGAGAGCCAGTCCTGACAAAACTCTACCATCTGGTGAGCAAGATGTATGAAACAGGCGAAATACCCTCAGACTTCAAGAAGAATATAATAATTCCAATCCCAAAGAAAGCAGGTGTTGACAGATGTGAAAATTGCCGAACAATCAGTTTAATAAGCCACAGCTGCAAAATACTAACACGAATTCTTTACAGACGAATGGAAAAACTAGTAGAAGCCGACCTCGGGGAAGATCAGTTTGGATTCCGTAGAAATACTGGAACACGTGAGGCAATACTGACCTTACGTCTTATCTTAGAAGAAAGATTAAAGAAAGGCAAACCTACGTTTCTAGCATTTGTAGACTTAGAGAAAGCTTTTGACAATATTGACTGGAATACTCTCTTTCAAATTCTAAGGGTGACGGGGGTAAAATACAAGGAGCGAAAGGCTATTTACAATTTGTATAGACACCAGATGGCAGTTATAAGAGTCGAGGGACATGAAAGGGAAGCAGTTGTTGGGAAGGGAGTAAGACAGGGTTGTAGCCTCTCCCCGATGTTATTCAATCTGTATATTGAGCAAGCAGTAAAGGAAACAAAAGAAAAATTCGGAGTAGGTATTAAAATCCATGGAAAAGAAATAAAAACTTTGAGGTTCGCCGATGACATTGTAATTCTGTCAGAGACAGCAAAGGACTCGGAAGAGAAGTTGAATGGAATGGATAGCGTCTTGAAAGGAGGATGTAAGGTGAACATCAACAAAAGCAAAACGAGGATAATGGAATGTAGTCGAATTAAGTCGGGTGATGCTGGGGGAATTAGATTAGGAAATGAGACACTTAAAGTAGTAAACGAGTTTTGCTATTTGGGGAGCAAAATAACTGATGATGGTCGAAGTAGAGAGGATATAAAATGTAGACTGGCAATGGCAAGGAAAGCGTTTCTGAAGAAGAGAAATTTGTTAACATCGAGTATAGATTTGAGTGTCAGGAAGTCATTTCTGACAGTATTTGTATGGATTGTAGCCATGTATGGAAGTGAAACATGGACGATAAATAGTTTGGACAAGAAGAGAATAAAAGCTTTTGAAATGTGGTGCTACAGAAGAATGCTAAAGATTAGATGCGTAGATCACATAACTAATGAGGAGGTATTGAATAGAATTGGGGAGAAGAAGAGTTTGTGGCACAACTTGACAAGAAGAAGGGAGCGGTTGGTAGGACATGTTCTGAGGCATCAAGGGATCACAAATTTAGCATTGGAGGGCAGCGTGGAGGGTAAAAATCGTAGAGGGAGACCAAGAGATGAATACACTAAGCAGATTCAGAAGGATGTAGGTTTCAGTAGGTACTGGGAGATGAAGAAGCTTGCACAGGATAGAGTAGCATGGAGAGCTGCATCAAACCAGTCTCAGGACTGAAGACCACAACAACAACAACTACAACATGATACATTGTCTTTGAGCCTGCTAAAATAATGCTTGAGAACAACTTAAATGTGAACATATTGAACTGGGGGGGGGGGGTGTATTGTAACATACAGCAAGAGCAGGACGAATTAATTACATTCTTCCAGTAAACCAGACTGCCTATTTGTCTGTCTGCTTGGCTCCTTAATCTAGTATTTTATCTAAAATGTATTTTTTGCAGTTGTAAGTCTCATCAGGTTAGTTTTACTACACTGATCTCTTTGACCTTACTTCTAATGGCAACTGTTAGTTTATTATGTTATCAGTAACTATTTTTTCATGGAAACAGCTGTGGAGTACTTTCTTTAGAGTTCATAATCATGTTTTAGGCACTAATTTGATGAATATGTTTGTATGCGGAAAATAATTTGTGATACTTAATGTAAATATTGCAATTTTTGGCATTACTGGAGTATTTTTGTAGACGTTTTAGATTTTTAACGAACATTGTGACACTTGAAAAGTGTCACTGATATGGAAAATAATTAATTTGAAGCTCTTTTGCATTTTAAACCAAGGATGGTACTCAGTTTGAGTAACGAACGTCGCCACATACTGGTATGACGAACTTTAACCCATAGTCGATTTCATTTCGCATTTATGAAGTTTTTCGGAAAACTATTTAAAGTAAAACTCACCTGCAACATCTACATACTACTAATTCATTAATTACATTCTATAACCAAATATAAGTTTTTAACTATTTATTAAGAGTATGTTCTCATATTTAATATGAAGATCACCAGCCTGTTTTGGAAGTCACGTGTGTTTATGTACCAAAGTACCATTGGAGTAGTTGTTTTAGAGTTCAGATACATTACCGCAGACTTGGAAAGAATATCGTAGCATTTGAAAAGCTTGATGTAGGCGGTGAATAATTAATTTGAGGCTGTGTTGTGTCTTGCACAAGCAACAATTGTATAAAAGCAGCAATTGATTTTATTTTCCATTTTTGACGTTTTGCAGGATAGTATTCAATGTAAAACTCTTGTTCATCAGCTATGTACTATTAATTCGTTAACTATTCAATAAGGAAATGTTTGGTTTTAATTTTTTATGGAGAGTATGTTGTACACTCATTCCAATATTCTATGACGAATTATATACAGCTTCCAATTAAATTTTTCAGTGTGACTAGTAATCCACTCCATAAAAGATATTTTAGGCAGTAATGGAAACATAGTTGACAACATTTATATCACTTTACACAAGTCAGATGCATGTGTAACATATTTTTTTGATTAATTATTCAGGTCGTTCAGATAATTATGAGCACAGCCCAGACGGAGCTGCATTTTAACTGGCTCTTTCATTTTAATGGTGGCTAAAATTCTATGATCTGATTAGAGGAGAGGTGGGAGATGCATTATGCAGTGTGCATGTGTTTAAATTTACCACCCATTGCCATCTTTTTTTTTTAATTTTTCACGCATTTTTCAAATTGTTCAGATTTATCTCTTGATGACGTCATCAAAAAAAGGAAATTCAGCAGGAAGACTCGGAACTACTCGAAAGCATTTGGAACAAGAGATAATACGAATTCCATGTGATGACGACATCGAAAGCTCAGCGACCTAAGCCCAAAAGTAAACAATTTATGCCAAGATCTAGGTCAGGGTCGTCGACTTAGTTCACAAATCACAGAGTTGTCTTAGCCACACTGCTAACTATCTAACAGTGCATCTATTATGTACGAATCAGTGTCAGTTCTGTTTAACTACTCATCAACGAGTTCTTGTATCATGTTCAGCATTATCAACTTCGCTGCCTGGTATTTAAAATGTGTACATATTGTGTTCAGTATGTCCATTTAAATATTGTAGTCTGTATCAGTAATTGTACAAACATCTATGTTAAACATGGGGAAATTGTTTCTAGTTGGCTTAGCTCGCCTGTCACTGTTACATTATCGATGTTTATACGTACAAGGAAGCTGATAATCAAAAATGAACTTTGTAGCAATTGTCGGTAGTTCCAGGGCAATTAGCAGCAGTTCCTTTCAAGGGAAACTCCCCATTGCACCCACTCAGATTTTTAGTAGTAAGATGGCCCAGTAGGTAGCCCGTCAAAAACTGAACACAGATCAAGTATGAAAACAGGAAGAAGCTGTACTGGACTGCGGAAAAAAAACCACAATAGAAACAGTGCACGGTCCAGACTTAACAAGTGCAACATCGGGAAAAAGTGAAAAGTCGCGGCGGCGTGGTTAAGTGGTCACTGTGTTGGGCTGTACACCGGACGAGCCGTGATCATAACTCCCTCGTGCCATTTTTTTCTTAAACATTATTAACTGTCCTCCGGTCATTGAGATGTTTGTTCTCTTTATGTAGTCTTGGCAGTTGACATACTGTAAATTGGTTATAGAACATAAGTGATGTAGCTTTAATACCTTACTGTCCCAAGTAAATGTGATGAATCGTGAGAGCAGGCGAGATACCACGTAGACGTCTCACAGAAATATAAACAACAAATGAACGGGCGTGAACTATGCTACAACAAGGGAATTCAAGAGTCAAAACTTCCAAAACGGCACGCGACTTCAAAAACGTTAAAAACATATGTTTTGACAGAGCACAGAAATACTGTGTGATTGTGAATCTGATGCGTTCATTTGTTGCATTTTATGTGACAAACTATTAAGTTTTCGTCATTTCCTTGGGAGTGATCACATTCACATTCATACGAACAACTAAATTGGACAAGGAGGCATATGTCACTTATCAGATGTACAAATTAGGTGCGTCGAGAACAGATTCCTATCATGACGTACGTATTGTCACTAATGTCGTGTATGACAGACCAGATGTTTTTTTTTTCCGGTGGAGGATTCTGTTGACTTGTCACCTTGTCATGAAAAGTTTGCGGGTCCCAATCGAAAGTCACTTCCTTCCGGCTGCTAATAGAGTAGTTGTGCAGAATCAGCTGTCTTTATAGATTCCCACCTTGCACCTTCCTGTTGGAAACAAACTTTACACCACGACACAGACACAAATTTCAATACAGCGAACAGAGAAAAAAATAACAATTATTTGGTACGAGAGAGCTTTGAACACAGCTTGCCTGCTTGGTTGTCCAACACTAAGACCACTTATTGTTCGCGCCGAGTGTCAACTTTTTTTGCGCGTGTAGAAACCACGACGGCGTCGCTATTTCAGCTTGCCTTATATTTCACTTCTTGTCCTTGGACCGTTCATTGTCTCTATTTTTTTCTACAGTTCAGTACGCCTTCTTCTTGTTTGGATGCTTGATCAGTGTTCAGTTTTTAACGGGCTGTCCACGGTGCCCTCTTACCTCTAAATCTCAGTCCCCTCCGGCGCCAGTTATCGGCTATATCTGGTGCGCAGACCACACAGTTTGTTTACGAAAGTCGACTTGCAGAGGACAGCTCTGTTAGCGATCGTCGAAGATTCAGGACACGTCGACAGACTGGACAGCGAGCTGCTGGTAGAGTAACGCTGCGCGTGATACTTTTTAACACCATACGAGCACAACTGCTCTTTCGCTGCCTGTATTAAAGCGAGCATTTGCTCTCTTGTCCACGTGCAGGCATTCCTCTTCCCTCTGTAGTGTTTACTGAATTCCGCGGCGATCAGCCAGTGACGTGGACAGCAACCTCGCTCTCCATCGTGTTGTTCCCTGGCACATTAACAAACTCGTACGAACTCACTCGTGAATGGCGATACCTCTCGTGTGTACATATATCATGGAACACCCTACAGATATCAGCACAAAGCAGAACGCGAACACGGAATTACGCCACAGTTGACACACGCTAAATGAATTTGACTTTTATTTACTAGTAGCTGACAATCTGGTAGTATCCAAGTATTCATTTTACCAATTTGCTATTAGAAATAAAAACAAAAAATAGACTGTTTGTAGTGATTCATGAAAGCACCTTTGAAATTATCAAACAGTCGTACAAATATATACGTACGAATCTATAAGAACAGTTAGAAATTAAGAAACTCTATCCAGGACAGTTTCTGTATGCAGGGCGCAGGCCGGCCGAAGTGGCCGCGCGGTTCTGGCGCTGCAGTCTGGAACCGCGAGACCGCTACGGTCGCAGGTTCGAATCCTGCCTCGGGCATGGATGTGCGTGATGTCCTTAGGTTAGTTAGGTTTAACTAGTTCTAAGTTCTAGGGGACTAATGACCTCAGCAGTTGAGTTCCATAGTGCTCAGAGCCATTTGAACCATTTTTTTTGCAGGGCGCAGCTGCTTCGCATGTTTACAACGACTATTTATAGCTCTGAAGACGGCTACAGTTTTCGACTATAGTCGTTCGTGCTTCGCAGTTGAAAGCTGCCAAAATCGCTGCCAGGTGTCAACACGTATTTCATCAATTTGACTCGACTGTAGCAGTTTCTTAACAGTAAAAAGTATATGTATTAAAACGTCATACAAGATGCGACAGTTTTTCATGCGTCTCAGTGTCTATGGTGTCTTATGTCCTGATGCAGGTGTGCTACAAAGATTTATTTCTGTAGGTACAGGGTGACAATTATTGAACTACAAGAAATAAAATCATCATAACTTCTGAACAGATTGCGTTAGGACGTTCAAACTACACGGTTGGCCGCATGCCATGATGGGAATTATTATGCGCATTTGGATCGGTTGATCAATAAGCAAAATTGGCGTATCTGGGGGACTGAGAATTCGCATTTTGCGATCGAGAAGTCTCTTCACCCTCAACGGGTGACCGAGTGGTGTGCAAATGTCCAGTCACGGAATGGGCGCTGTGATATTACTTGATGTCACGGTGACTACCGACCGGTACGTAAAGGTTTTGGAAGATGATTTCATCTCTATTATCCAAAGTAACCCTGATTTCGACAAGATGTGGTTCATGCATGTCGGAGATCGACCCCATCGAAGCAGAAGAGTGTTTGATGTTCTGTAGGAGCACTTTGGGGACCGCATTCTGGTTCTGAGGTACCCAAAGACCACTAGCATGGGCCTCGTTTGGCCGCCATTTTCTCCGGAACTGAATATATGCGACTCTTTTTTCTGGGGCTATAATAAAGACAAGATGTACAGTAATAACCCCAAAAACCATTGTTGAGTTGAAGACAGCCATTGAGGAGGTCATCGACGAACATCGATGTTCCGACACTTCAGTGGGTCGTGCAGAATTTCGCTATTCGTCTGCGCACCCGCAAATCATCGCCGATGATGGCAGGCATATCGAACATGTCATAACCTAAATCCGAATGTCTGTAGTGATGTTTATATGTTGAATAAAGTGTGTGCACGCCGCAATTTATAATTAATTTACGTTCTTTTTCGTATAGTTCAATAATTGTCACCCCGTACATTCAGCGGCATATGAGGATACTGTCTGTGAAATACGTTGCGAATACAGTTATTAGC
This sequence comes from Schistocerca nitens, assembly GCF_023898315.1. NCBI lineage: Eukaryota > Metazoa > Arthropoda > Insecta > Orthoptera > Acrididae > Schistocerca > Schistocerca nitens. The sequence continues at coordinate 98,199,940 of NC_064618.1, read as the reverse complement.
AAAAGGGTAATAAATTTAAACGTCATGCATGATGCGGCAGTTTTTCACCCATCTCAGTGTTTATGACGTCATACTTCCTTAACTATGATAGGTAGGTTGTTCTTATCCCCACAGCGGTTGTTGCCTGACAGTAAAGGATATATGTACCAAATTTGGTTGAACTCTTCCAGTGGTTTAGGAGAAGATGTGGAATATACACATACATACATACATACATACATACATACATACATTTATACAGTGTGTATGGACCTCTTAAAAGGTTTCAAACCAGATATATATGAACACCTGACCGTATAACAAATCTCACCAAAAGCGATGCGTTTTCGATAAAATTTGCATGCGCAGGTGTCTTGAAATTGCGTACGTTCATAGTATAACAAATCGTTTTAGAGACATCCTCAGTATACCACTGCTCTGAAACTGCTTCTGCTGCATATTGATAAACGAATAAATAGGTAATCCTATCAACCAGTCCCGGTAGTAAGTTATCTACTTAATGTTTACCAGTGGTAACAAATACTTAATTTGCAGTATTTCATACCATTATTGACCGAAATTAAAAATGTATATAGTATTGGGAAACTTTATCAGTACAGACTTCTGGAAAAGCTTGTTTTACTACCAGTCAATAAAGACATCGATGTGCAATGGAATAATATCCTGCATCATCGAAGCAGTCTCGGAATCACTTGGTAAAAGTAAGAAAACAGACGAAAAAAACGACTCACAATTTCTAACACAGAAATTTAAGTAGCCATTAAAGGAAAAGGAGTACTTCATCTGAAGTTTCTAGAGATAAAAACATCAGAGAGCTGGGAAATATACCAAATAAAAAGCTGACTCGTTCATAAGTGCCTTAGAAAATTGGAAATTTCTAGTAAGTTCCTATGGGACCAAACTGCTGAGGTCATCGGTCGCTAGGCATACACAATACTTAATCTAATTTAAACTAAATTAAGCTAAGGACAACACACACACACCCACGCCCGAGGAAGGACTCGAACCTCCGATGGGGGAGCCACGCGAACCGTGGCAAGGCGCCCTTGGCCACGCGGCTACCCCGCGCGGCTTAAGTGTCTTAGAACAAAACGTACACGGTAGATAGCAATGCAAGTACAAAGTCGTGAAAGCCCTGAGCAAGAAAGAAGGAGAAACTACCCCGCTGCTCATTACTCCCAAGAAGCAATGCATAAATCATTATATATACTTACGGTGTACACAGAGGGCCGAAGAGCACCTGGAGCAAGTATGTGCTTTGAAACAGCACATCCAGTTACTATGAAGAAGCTACAGGAGGCTCTGAAACGCGTGAGGAACAGGGAAGCTACTGTAATAAATGGAACAAATGCAGAACTGATAAAATATGGAGGGTTATCACTAGATAAAAGACTTTCACAATTAATATACCAATGTTGAATGAATTGAAAGGTCCTAGACCCTTGGTATACAGCAGAAGTAATCCTTCTTTTCAAGAAAATGAATCATAATGACTGTAAAAACTATATTGTCATCAGTCTTCTAAACACTGCCTACAAACCACACTCAAATAAAATCTATTACTGTATCAATAGTATCACAACTGCAGAACAAAATGGGTTTAAATCAGGTCGATCATTTACAGAGAATGTTTTTTTAATGAAATACGATTTACAAAACTACAGGGAATTTAATGTAGAAACCCGTACGGCCTTTATCGACCTAGTGAAGACAGTGTGAGGCGCAATAGCCTACGGAAGATTATGTTTGAATGTGTATATGCTTATCATCTAAAAGACGCTAGTGAAAACTCCTTACAAAACTACACGGACTGGTAAGCACAGGTAGGAATGGATCAGAAGAAGTAATTATTAACCAAGGTGTTAGACAAGAGTGTGGACTACCACATTGACTTCATTCTTCGTGAATGGAAATAAAAGTAATTAAAGGAATTAAGATAGCAACAGAGAATGGCTGAATGTACTTCAGTTTGTACATGATATTGTTATTTTTCAAAAGAAAGAAGATGACCTCGAAATACCAATATACTAGCTGAACTAAATATGCAAGAAAAACAACTTCAAAATTTCTAGTAATAAAACAAAACTAAAGGTATTCCCTGGAAAATAACCAGTTAGATCAAAAAGTGTTTTGCGTAGGTCAATCTTAGAACTAGTCTCTCAAATCTCTTATGTAGGTTTAGCTGTAAGTTTCGTTTTGGGCTCTCATATTTAAACTAAAATATACAAATCCAAGAAACAAGAAAATAAAATTCTAATAGCAGAGATGAGGTTCCTCACGAAGAGCTGAACGAGAAGATACATGGTTAGAAATGAAGATATTAGAACAGAATGAAATATTTTCAATACGAATTAAAAGATTCAAAAATAATGTGAAGACTGCAGACAACACCTTATGAGAATTCCAGGTCACAGAATTCCCCAGGAGATCCTGAACTACAAGCCGAATGGTGAAAGAGATATTGGAAGACCTCGAAAAAGGTTGGAATGATTTAGTTTGTGAGTTATTAACAGCCAACTGCCTAATCCTTGGAAGGAAGACGACGATAATGATCAATTAAAGATTTAAAATGATGTTATTATCTATTCGTTAAATTACCTAGCTAGGTTCAAATTACGTAGCAGCTTTTTCCAATACGTTTATTAAATGTTTAACATTTTGCTGTCGTATATCATTATTTTTTAAAATAAGCAATTACACTGCTTACGTTAAAGGTATGACACAACAAATCAAAAACTGAAGTCAGAAACTGCGAAAACGTTCACGAGACAGTGTAACTCATGGCGCGCAAATGACCCACATCATACTCATCCAGTGTTTGAGGACGAGGCAGTTAGAGACTTCCAACAAACTTTACGTGTAATTTCAAATATTTTCGAAATGTTTTTTGCTGTTGACACTTCCATAGAACCATGAAAGGAAAAAAAATAGTGCTTGCTACATTTTCGTTGTTCATGCAGTAAAACTTCAGCATCAGATGTGACGTTTTAATATGTTACTTCTGTACTACCAACGCTATTCGCAACACATTTTTCAGGCAGTATACGCATACATCACTGAATGTACTTGCGACATCGCATTACCGTACGACATAAGGTTCATTAGGTATGACGTTTTACACATTTTCGACTCGTTACACAATCGCGAGACAGGGGGCCGGGACGTAATACTATATTAGTAGCACGCAAGCAACTGCAGAACAGCATTATCCAGTATGGAATCTAAGTTCTGCTTGTGAAGTAGAAAGCGATTTAGCATGTCATTGGCCAAGTTTCTCTCGAAAGAAACAGACGTCCGACGCGTTTTGTTCTGCCTGTGACGTTTCGGAATACTCCTCAAATCGAAATTCCCCATTATGGTCACAAAACCGGACGAGATCTCCGCTTTCACGTCATGTGTGAGGATGGCTATAGTGGCGCAATCGTGCGGCCGGCCGCGCCTCTCTCCCTGCACTGCGGCTGCAGGAGACGGCTGTTTCCAGCGCGCGAGTGATTCTGACGTCATTGGTACCCGCTCTGCATTGGCACTTCTGCCGTCACTCGACTGGAACCTCATTTTCAACCATTGTTTGATCACTACTGTCACGCACAACTTGTCACGTGAGCTCCAATGCGCAAATTCACGAGAGCTATCTCCTGCAACGATCCAGTTGCACGTGCTCTTTCTTTTACTACCCGCTAAGATAATTTCAAATACAAATCTAGAAAGATACACCGCCTTACAAAAAATTTGAACCACCCAGAACATATGGTCGGTTGTCACAGTAACCTCTTACACATACACACCATCGGCAGGTATGTAAACGATTAGAGCTGTATTCCCGTGCCAGGTACAACAACCACGGGAGTGCATTAGTGTTGTTCGTGTTTTGTTTTGTTACCAGTCCTAGTTAGGTTTACACTGAGATGACAGAAGTCAAGGGACAGCGATATGCACGTATAGAGGTAGGGATATAAAAGGGCGGTGCATTCGCGGAGTTGTCATTTCCACTCAGGGGACTCATGTGGGAAGGTTTCCGACGTGATTATGTCCGCACGGCGGGATTCGATAGACTTTGAACGTAGAATCTTAGTTGAAGTTAGACGAATATGACATTCAGTTTCGGAAATCATTTGGGAATTCAGTCTTACAACATCAACAGTGTCAACACATTTCAGGCTTTACCTCACACCACTGGCAACGCAGTGGCCGACGGCCTTCACTTAACGTGCTACGGTCGCAGGTTCGAATCCTGCCTCGGGCGTGGGTGTGTGTGATGTCCTTAGGTTAGTTAGGTTTAAGTAGTTCTAAGTTCTAGGGGACTTATGACCTAAGATGTTGAGTCCCATAGTGCTCAGAGCCATTTGAACCATTTTTCACTTAACGAGCGAGAGCAGCGGTGTTTGCGTAGAGTTGTCATTGCGCATATAACAGTATCACAGGGTGAAATATCCGCGGAAGTCAATGTGGGACGTACTACAATGGTCTACATTGGGAAAGAGCGGCGAAATGTAGGGATAATGAGCCATGGCAGCAGACGACCGACGTGAGTTGCTTTGCACGACATCGACTGAAGCGCCTCTCCAGCGCTCGTGACCATGTCAGTTGGACCCTAGTAAACTGGAAAACCGTTGTCTTGTCAGATAAGTCCCGATTTCAGTTGGTAAGAGCTCACGCCAGGTTTCGAGTGTGGCGCAGATCCCACGAAGCCAACGACGTAAGTTGTCAATAAGGCACTGTACAAACTGGTGCTGGCTCCATAATGGTGTGGACTGTCTTTACATGGAATGGACTGGATCGTGTGGTCCAAGTGATCGTTGACTGGAAATGGTTATGTTCAACTATTTAGAGATCATTTGGAGCCATTCATGGACTTCACGTTCCCAAACAAAGATGGAATTTTTGTGGATAACAGTGTGGCATGTAACCAAGTCACAGTTGTTCGCAATTGATTTGAAGAAGAACACTCTAGACAGTTCGAGTGGACGATTTCGCCACTCACGTCGTCATGTATCACATCGAACACTTATCGAACATAGTGGAGAGGTCAATTCATGCACAAAATTCTGCACTGGGAACAATTTTACAATGATGGACAGTTATAGAGGCAGCATCGCTGAATACTTCTGCAGGGGACTTCCAAGAACTTGTTGAGTGCATGCCACGTAGAGTTGCTGCACTAGGCTGGACAAAAGTTGGTCCTAAATGATACTAGGAAGTATGGTATGACTTCCCTCACGTCAGTGAAGAAGGGCCGTGTACAGCAACGGATGTTGACTGATCACTGTGAAGGAGGCGGAGATGACACGTACTCGTGTCAAACAGCTTTATCAGCACCTGATAGGGTTTCAAAGGGGCTTCGTTGTGGTTCTCCATTTGGCCGCCTGCTCGAATCGTGCAATATCCAGATTTGTGGGGCTTTCGGATGTGAAAATGTCCCAAGTTGGAATGCATGAATACGTGAGGGCATCCATACTCGTCGTCCACATGTCACCACCGCAAGGGAGGATGATGAGTGTATTGTACGCCAAGCACATCGTAAACACTTCACTCCTGCACATGCGAGAGGGTACCCAAAAAAACCGGAATTATTTTTATAAGCTATATACTTCCAAACTGCTTAAAAACAACCTTATCCCTTTCAAAATACCCTCCATTACAACTAATACATTTGTCACACCGGTGCTTCCACTGTTCGAAACATTTTTTTCAGTCGTCTTTAGAAATGGCTGACAGTTCCTCCTCCTTTTTTTCTTAACTTCTTCAATGTTGTCAAATCGGAACCATGGCACTTTCAGCCAAAAACTGTCTAATGAGATGGCTCTGTGTGTGGTTGCGTTGTGGTGGTGGAAGAAACAGTCTCCTGTCTGCCACAAATCGGGTCTTTTTTGACGAACATGTTGTGCAATCTTCTCAAAACTTCCAAATGAAAGGTTTGATTGACTGACCTGGGGGAACAAACTCCGAACGAACTATGCCTATGGCATCATAAAAGCAAATAAGCATTGTTTCGATGTTTGATTTGACTCCCATTGGCTTGACTGTTACTGTGGTTCTGGGTCGTAACCATAGCACCATGTGTCATCACCAGTAATGACCTTTGACACAAAATCTGGATCAGTTTCGAGCTGTTGTTTCAAGACACGACATATTTGAACTCGACATTGCTTTCAACTGTCAGTCAGAACTGGAAGAACAAATCAGGAATCAGCCCTTTTCATTCCCAAATCTCCGTCAAAAATTTCCGGAGCTCAGCTCCAAGATAACCCACTAATCTCTGACAGTTGATCAGTTGTCTGTCGACGGACTGTGAGCACAAGCTCTCAAATATTTGTAGTATTTTCGTCGATTCGCGCATTTGATGGACGTCGGGAACGATGTTTGGCATCAATCGACATGTGGCCATTTTTAAATCGAGCTAACCTCTCGTACACTTGAGTTTTTCCCATAGCGTCACCTTGGTAAGCTGTTTGCAACATTAAAACAGTTTCAGCAGCATTTTTACCGAGTAGAAAACAAAATTTCACAGCTGCACGTTGTTCACTTAAACTTGCCACCATAAAAATCGAAACGAGAACAAAATGGCGCTAGCAAGAACTGTCATTACAGATGAGCACAACAAGCCACGTCGACAACACAGGTTGCGCTGAACTGTCAATGCGTAGTGCTAAAATTACAAAATGGTTCAAATGGCTCTGAGCACTATGGGACTCAACTGCTGTGGTCATAAGTCCCCTAGAACAGAACTACTTAAACCTAACTAACCTAACGACACCACACACATCCATGCCCGAGGCAGGATTCGAACCTGCGACCGCTGCGGTCTCGTGGTTCCAGACTATAGCGCCTAGAACCGCGCGGCCACTCCAGCCGGCCTAAATACCGTCCCGAGCCTAGGACGCCGTTGACACCACAACACAAACGGCTGCATGTGTACTGGCGCCGTAACTGCGAAGCGTGGCCTGTTTATGAATGGTTTCGCACTGCGTTCAGCGCTAGATCGGCGCTCTGCACTAAGCCACGTTACCACCGAAGACAAGTTATGCGGCGTCCCGTTACTCCACTGTTTTGCAGAGGCGCGGCGACGCTACTGCTGCCGTCATGGTGTGCGGAGCCACACGGCAGAGCTTCCGATTATAGCTGGTAGTGACCGAGGAAACTCTATCGGCACAACGGCACATCACCGTCATCGTCCACCCGTCTCGTGCGACAGTATCGTGGTGCCGTTTTTAACACGACAATCTCGTCCACACACAACACGTGTCGTTATGAAGTGTCTGCGTGGTGTTCAGGTGGTCAGGAAGATGCTCAGATCCGTCACATAATACCATATTGAGATGTAGCGCCTGTGTAAGGCCAGTATTACACTATCACATTTATTTGCCAAAGCTGATATGTCAAATATTTATGTCAAAGAATTTGGCAGTGTAATACGAAACTTCGTCAAATCTCGCCTGTCGTCAAAGAAATATGATCAAATCTAGAGGCTCGCTGTAGATTTGATAATAAAAGTCGTTCGTCTTCTGTTCACTGCAATGTGATACGTAACCGCTTGGAGCGCTGGCATCGCTACAGCTACTTGACATCTCTGTAGTGTGTTCATAAACATGGCTTCAAAGTTTACTTAGTGTGTTGTGTGTCCCTTCGAATCTTTTTAATAACCTTGTTTGGATTGCGTCGGGGGAGGGGAGGGGGGGGGGGGGTGACCAAGGGCCACAATTAATCGCGTGCTGATGGGCCGGTGGAATATGCTGCAGGCGACTTCGTGTTCACAATAACAGCTACAACCATCCACCTCTATATCTGGAAACGTCCGGACACCTTTTCAGCTAGCCGTAATAGCTGTTTACACTCTAATTTTTTTTTTTAGCTTTCTATTCTACTTTGCCTAATTTTGAACTCTGGAGACCAAAAGTTAAATGTCCTTAACCTGTTTCGTATTTTTCATTACTTTTGTAGTTGTTGGAACACTAATTCTGTTAACTAAATTATTCCAAAATAAAAGTAGTTCTTACTGCCCACATAGTCTACTAAACATTTATTTACCTTCCGATATTCCTCCTTCAGTGCTTTATAAATCGCTTCACACGTTTCTGGAATTATGCTGGTTAACCTACTCTGTGGTTTTAGAGTGCCCTGATTTCTCTTATTTTATAGTGATAATGATTTCTCCCTATGTAAGTGGGTGCCAACAGAATGTTTTCGCAATCGGAGGAGAAAACTGGTCATTGAAATTTCATGAGAAGATCTCGTCGCAACGAAAAACGCCTTTGTTTCATTGCCATACCAATTCTCATGTCATGTCTGTCGCACTATATCCCCTATTTCGCGATAATAAAAAACGAGCTGCCCTTGTTTGAACCTTTCCAATGTCATCCGTCAGTCCCACCTGATGCAGATCCCACACCGCACAGCAATACTCCAGAATAGGGCGGACAAGCGTGGTGTAAGCAGTCTCTTTAGTAGACCTGTTGCACCTTCTACGTGTTCTGCCAATGAATCGCAGTCTTTGGTTTGCTCTACCCACAACATTATCTATGTGATCATTCTAATTTAGTTGAATTTACAGCCTTCAGATTTGTGCGACTTATCGCGTAATCGAAATTTAGCGGAGGTATTTCAGTACCCACGTGAATATTTTCACACTTTTCTTTATTCAGGGTCAATTGTCACGTTTAGCACCATACAGATATCTTATCTAAATCATTTTGCAATTCGTTTTGGTCATCTGATGACTTTGCAAAACAGTAAATGACAGCATCATCTGCAAACAATCTAACACGGCTACTCAGATTGTCTCCTACGTCGTTAATATAGGTTAGGAACAATAGAGGGCCTATAACACTTCCTTGGGGAACGCCGGATATCACTTCTGTTTTAGTCGATTTCCGTCAATTACTAAGAACTATGACTTTTCTGACAGGAAATCGCGAATCCAGTCGCACAACTGTGGCGATATTCCATAAACAATCAGCTTGCTTAAGAAGACGCTTGCGAGTGTGTCGAAAGTCTTCTGGAAATCTAAAAATATGGAATCAATTTGACATCCCCTGTCGATAGCCCTTATTACTTCATGAGTATAAAGAGCTATTTGTGTTACACAAGAACGATATTTTCTGAATCCGTACTGACTATGTGTCAATAAATCGTTTTCTTCGAGGTACTTCATAATGTTCGAACACAGTATATGTTCCAGAACCCTTCTGCAAATCGACGTTAGAGATATGGGCCTGTAATTCAGCGGATTACTCCTGCTTTCCTTTTTGGGTATTGGTGTGACTTGAGCAATCTTCCAGTCTTTAGGTACGGATCTTTCTGTCAACGAGTGGTTGTATATAATTTCTAAATATGGAGCTATTACATCAGCATACTCTGAGAGGAACCTGACTGGTATACAATCTGGACCGGAGGCCTTGCCTTTATTAAGTGACTGAAGCTGCTTTGCTACACCGAGGATATCTACTTTTATGTTTCTCATCTTGGCAGTTGTTCTTGATTGGAATTCAGGAATATTTACTTCGTCTTCTTTGATGAAGGAGTTTTGGTAAATCGTGTTTAATAACTCTGCTTTAGTGGCACTGTCACCAGTGACTTCACCATTGTTATCGCGCTCTGAGGGTATTGATTGCGTCTTGGTGTACTTTATATATGACCAGAATCTCTTTGGGTTTTCTGCCGGATTCCGAGACAGAATTTCGTTGTAGAAATTATTAAAAGCACCTCGCGATATGTTTCGAACTTCTGCAAAACTTTGCTAATCTTGGGGATTTTGTAGTAATCTTGGGGATTTTGCGTTCTTTTAAATTTGGCATGCTTTTTTCGTTGCTTCTGCAACAGCGATCTGCTGGTTTTGTGTACCACGGGGGATCAGCACAATCACTTATTAATTTGTATGGTATATATCTTTCATTTGCCGACGATACTATCGCTTTGAAATGATTCCACATCTTTTCTACGCTTACATTATCAGGTCGGAAGGAGTGAAGAGTGTCTCTTAAAAAGGCCTTAAGAGCATTTTTATCAGCTTTCTTGAGCAGATATACTTTTCGTTTTTTTATGGTTGTAGGTGTTACGGTATTCAGCCTAGCAGCAACTGCCTTGTGGTCGCTAATCCCTGTATTCGTCACGATACTCCCTATCTGTCCAGTGTTATTTGTTGCTAAAAGGTCAAGTATGCTTTCGCAACCATTTACGTTTCGAGTGGGCTCATGAACCAATTATTCAAAATAATTTTTTGAGAAAGCATTCAGTACAACTTCTGATGACGTTTTATGCCTGCCGCCAGCTTTAAACGTATAACTTTTCCAGCATATCGAGGGTAGATTGAAGTCACCACCGACTACAATTGTTAGAGCACCTACTTGAAATGAGACTCGTTTTCTTTGAATTATTCAGCAACTATATCTTCTGAGTCGGGGGGGTCGGTAAAACGTTCCAATTAATAGTTTAGTCCGATTGTCAGGTATAACCTCTACCCATACTATTTCACACGAACTATCTACTTCATTTTCGCTACAAGGCAAACTGCCTCTGACAGCAATAAATACTCCACCACTAACTGTATTTAATCCATCCTTTCTGAACACTGTCAGATCGTTTGAAAAAATTTCGGCTGAACTTATTTCCGGCCTTTCTGTACCTATAACTATTTGAGCTTTTGTGCTTTCTATTAGCGCTTGGAGCTCTGATTCTTCCCCAACACAGCTACGACAATTTGCAAATACAATACCGATCGTTTCTACAACTACCTTACTGTGTTTTATCTGCTCACTTTTAGACGGATGAGCTCACAAATCGAGAAATCGCAGTGTTATGGTGAGCCGTTCTTCTGCACATATAGCATTTCTCAAGGGAGTATTCTGTTTTGTAATATGAGAAGCCTCTTTACTGAGCAAATACGAATGGATGAGGGTAATTTATAAAAGACTTAATGTCCTCCACTTGTAGCTCTCGTAACAAATTTTGCTGAATGCTTTTTGCATCTCGACGTAAAACCCACCCAGGTATGTTTCCTTTATTTCCGCCGCTTCTGTACCAAATGCACTCACAGTGCAATTGTGGTACAAGCAACTGCAACGAATAATACCAAGTTGTTGTTGTCTCCCATCATGAATTTCGATGAAAATTATGATGACAGTGTAATAACCACGTCAAAAATCTTTGTCAAAGGAATTTGACGAATATTCGATCACATTTTTGTGTGAAAGAAATATGATAGTGTAACATCGGTCTAAGTACGAGACGGTAGCGCGCGGACGGCTTAATGAGTCACGGCTATGGCAGGACAGATGCGTTCTGACCCAGTAGCTGGTTGCAAGTAGTTTCGGTTGTGGCAGAAACGTGTCAACACGAAATTATCGAGCACTTAAAACTGCGTACATGGGAAAAAGAATTGTACTTATTGCGACTTTCATTAATTATTGCTAATTTGTTCAATTATTAGAGTGTTGGTGGTGTGAATGCCAAGTATTAAATGAATGAATAATGTTATGTCTATTTACTGAGTATACGTTAGCGTGGGAACTGTATACTGAGAGAGTGAATCATATTCGATAAGACTGTAAAGTGCAACTAGCCAGTTTATGGGACTGGGAAAACAAGTTACATTTTACGATAATTTTGTTATTTAAAGACTGAGTTATTTTGATATTCGTGGGTTTTATAAATTTGTTCTTTTGATAAATTATTCACAAAAGCTATTAAGTTGCCATTGGTCAAAAGTAAAAGATGCGGGATTGCGCGGTTCAATACTGAAATTGGATTGGTTACGATGTACGTCAGCCAATCAGTTGACAGTACGTTCGCGCCTATTTTGTGGTCTAAGAAAAGTGCTTTGTGAAGCCTAAGATCAGTTCGGATATTAGCCGTGATCATGTTCTGACGTAGATACAAGCAACTCTGAACAGATGTGAAAATTTTACGGAAAATGGTAAAAACTTGATCGTCAAGTGACGCCAACTGGACGCGAACGTTGAAAGACCGAGCACGTAAGGTTCCGATTGTAATAAATAAAGAGTGACTTTGAATAAGCGCAATCCGCGTGGCGTATTATACAAGGTGCGACCGCGAGCTGAACATTCGTATTTGTCAAACAGTGTAATATTTGAGTAAGCGTTCTGTGACAGACAATCCGTTTGTTATTCCTTTTCGTAACGAGTTTGGTTAGTTACCATAAGCTGGCTACTACAAGAGAGAGTGATGCCGTGTGAATGACGAAAGTAAAATTAGCACAAGTTTAGCAGTGTTTTTCTATCAAAGAAGCGACAATATATGGAAGTATTCACTCACAAACTAGCTTTCAATCAATCGCTCACTTCATCTGATACAGAAAAATGATTGTTGCACCCGTTTAATTGGTACGATGCTGTTTGTTCTACTACACATCTGTTCCAGTAGAGGAACATCATTCGTTTTTAACGTGGAAGGCGTGTGGATCGAACTGCAGAAGAAGAAATCACCGCAATGTGAGTGGAACTGTTTTCTGTTGGACGAAACAAAAATAAGCGCGCCATTTGCAGTGGGTGGGAGCAGCCTGGACATAATCTCCGTGCCAGTATGACAGTATCCGGGATATGAAGGGTCAGCAGCTGTTATGTATAGGCGGAACTATGGGCCTCGTGGAAAAAGGGTGACCCGGCTGAGTCACGCAATTTGACTCTTAGTCTGATCACGAGATGTGGTCATTAATTGCACGAGTTGATCACGTACGCTGACGTGAGGATCAATGAACTATACTTGATGGGATGTATCTGGAACATCTTAGGTGATTAGAAAGTTAGTAGACAGGAATACAATTAAATACGTAGCTTTAATTCAGCATCAGCGGTGAACGTCGATCTGGACTTTGTACAATAATATTTCTGATTGCTTCACACATATAGATCAATTGTCAATGCATAAACTGTATGTGCGCCTGTCTAGGTCGGAGCTACTGACTTAGCTGAAGGCTATGCTAACTAGCGTGTCTGCAAATGAGGTCTCTGAAGCTATTACAAGTGAACCATTCCTATTAGAGGCGGCTGTGGAACTGGCCAGTGCGCTAGCTTGTCTCTTAAGACCAGCCGAGTGGCGGCGCTCGGTCTGCTAGCGTCGACAGTGGCGACTCGCGGGTCCGATGTTACTGACGGACCGCGGCCGATTTGAAGCCTACAACCTAGCAAGTGTGGTGTCTTGCAGTAACACCACAGCAGCAACAGGCAAATAAACTGGTATAGGCACGCCTATTCAAATACAGAGATATGTAAACAGGCGGAATACGGCCCTGTGGTCCGAAACACCTATGGGGTCTGGCGCAGATCAATACTGGTGCTACAATGGCAGGTTATTAAGATTTAAGTGAGTATGCACGTGGTGTTACAGTCGCCACGCGAGCTGTGGGACACAGCATCTCCGACGTAGCGATGAAGCGGGGAGTTTCCCTTACGACCGGTTCACGAGGGTACCGGGAATGTCAGGAATCCGGTAAAACATCAAATTTCCGACATCGCTGCGGCCGGGAAAAGGTCCTGCAAGAACGGGACCAACGACAACTGAAGAGAATCTTTCAACGTGACAGAAGTGCAACCATTTCGCAAATTGCTGCAGATTGCAATTTTGGGCCCACAGCGAGTGTCACCGGGCTTTCGGAGCCGAAGGCCCATACGTGTAACCTTGATGACTGCACGACACAAGGCTTCACTCCTCTCCTGGGCCCGTCAACACCGACAATGGACTGCTGTTGACTGGAAACATGTTGCCTGGTCGGATGAGTCTCGTTTCAAATTGTATCGTGCGGATGGACTGAGCCGTGGTAAAAACTGCTGTTTTGAAGAGCGCGCCGCAGCGCGTAGTGTGAAGCAGTCGCCCTCCGTTTCTGGCGGTGGCGCCGCTGTGGCAATTGCAGCTTTGGTGTCTCCCTCTGGTGGGAAAGGGGAAAGGTTGCCTGTTCACGTGCATTTAAGGGGCGCTATGAGCTCGTCAAGCGAGGCGTCTACCAGTCAGTCAGTCGGAGGCAGTTGGTCAGCCAGGGCAGTCTGTCAGTCTGGGCGAGTCTGGCCAGTTGGTCAGCCAAGTTAGTCTGGGTCTGTCTCTCGTCCGCATTGGTAAGGCGGTTAGGGTCTGTCGGTCGTCTGGAGTGCTAGTATGTGTTAGGCCGCCGGTCTGCTCGAGTTTGCTCAGGCAATGGGCGTTGGCGATTGGATCGATCGGTTGGTCGGTCGCGCACTGGGACACAAGATGACTTGTCCGCCTTGAGCGTCGGCGCATGTGAGGTCGCCACGTGAGTCCAGTGGGCCGCGCCGTATAGCGAGGTGTAGTGGGTTCGCTGCCGACACGAGAGCAGCAGGAGTCAACCCACGACATCGGTCTGGCCGGGGCGAGCTGCGACGCCGTGAGACGGGAGATCGGCGGGCCTCCCTGCGTCCGTTGAAGCGGCTGGCAGCGGACGGTTCGGGAGAGCGATTTGGAGGTGCTGCGCCAGGTCTTTGCCAGAAATCGCAGTTATTAGAAGTTGTTGTTTCAGTTACTTGTTAAATTCTATGTGTGTTTTTGGTCAGTCTCTCGTCCCCAGTTTGTTCGTTTGTCTCTCGTCCGCATTTGTTAGGCAGTTAGTGTCTGTCTGTCGGTCTGCCCTACGTTAATAACTGCCTCTGTCATGTTTGTCAGATTCGGTGTTAACGAATTTATTGCTTAAAGGCCGAATTCTAGAAATATGTTTTTATCTTGCCTATCTTCTTGCGAGGTGATACATGTGTAATGTAAAGCATGTTGTACATTTTATGTAAGTCCGCATTTTATGGGTTTTATTTAAATAGTCATTTTAGGTTATAAGGTTGCCACCCTTCCACCGTAAGAGTCCTTTTAAAAAAAAGAACACATTGCACTTTCGGTGGCAAATAATTTGAGTGTTGTTCCATTTCCATCCCTCTTACGGGGTGCATAGTTTACGTGTTTGTGTGAATTGTTAAAATTTTTTGTTTAAAGTAATCAGGTGTGTTGCAGTTTTGCACCGCACCAGTGTATTCTTTCAGAGGTTGTGAGCGGTCATGATTACGGCCGTGTTGAAAGGGAGCAGGCAAGCTTCTCAGCCCAAAGGCTCCTACTGTTAATATTGTCCTTTCTGCCTCTAAATAAAATTGTAACTTGATATTTCGGGGGTGCTTTCCTGCTTATAATTTTAAATCTGTTTTTAAAAAAGCTTTTAGGAATAAAATTCACATTTGTTAAAAGTAATTTCATTTTCCATCGGTTACTTCGTGGCAACTACTTCCACGCTCACCTAGTGTGATTAAATGTGTTAATGTTCTTGATGAATCGCTAGTAAATAAAGTAAATACTTTAAGAAATGATTTTGAAAGTAAATTTACGGTTCATGGACGTATACGTGGTTCAAAAATGGCTCTGAGCACTATGGGACTCAACTGCTGAGGTCATTTGTCCCCTAGAACTTAGAACTAGTTAAACCTAACTAACCTAAGGACATCACACACATCCATGCCCGAGGCAGGATTCGAACCTGCGACCGTAGCGGTCTCGCGGTTCCAGACTGCAGCGCCAGAACCGCGCGGCCACTTCGGCCGGCGACGTATACGTATATGGAGACAACCTCATAAATCCACAGCCCCTGCATCTCAGCAGGGGACTGTTCAAACTGGTGGAGGCTTTGTAATGGTGTGGGGCGTGTGCAGTTGGAGTGATACTGGATCCCTGACAAGTCTAGATACGACTCTGAATGCAGACAGGTACGTAAGCATCCTGTCTGATCACCTGCATCCATTCATGTCCATTGTGCATTCCGACGGACTTGGGCAATACTAGTTCATGAATATTCATTCCGTGCCTTCTGCGCTTCTGTGCACTTTGTTTTACTTTATTTTTTTTATTTTATTTTATTTTTTGTCAGTGTAGCAATGTCAAACTGTTATTGACCAATGGGAGAAGGACGACAAGAGGAGGAATATCTGTTATTATTCATTTTGGGAAAAAAATTGTTTCGTTTTCGCTGCTAAGAACGCCCAAGCGACTACCCAGCTTCTCGTTCCAGAGAATGCAATACC
The DNA here is from genome assembly GCF_023898315.1 of Schistocerca nitens. Classification (NCBI taxonomy): domain Eukaryota; kingdom Metazoa; phylum Arthropoda; class Insecta; order Orthoptera; family Acrididae; genus Schistocerca; species Schistocerca nitens. Next base: position 98,183,927 of record NC_064618.1, on the reverse strand, counting down.
TGATAACATCCTGTGAATGCGGCGGAGCCGATCAACACTTGTGTAAGAGGCACAGCGTCGCCACGAAAAAAAAGAGAAAAGACTAAGTGAACTTTGTAAGTCAGCCATTATTTTGCAATTGTTCTAGAGTGATATTGGCGCCAGACTAGGACTATTGCAATTATTATTAATATTGTCTTAAAGACTGTGTAAGCTCCCACCCTGTAATTTTAAGTGAACTGACCAAGTTCCTAACGATTTCCTATCGGATCTTCGGGGTAGAGAGTTACAACATAGAAAATTAAACTGCAACGTAACTGTGCTTCATGTGTATTATCATTTACTACAAAGTTAACCACAACAGATGGCAAGGTTCTTCTGGAATAAAATATGACGTCCTTTAACGTGATTTATCTAACTTTCAACAACAGAAAAACGCCTAACCTTATCACTCTCATTCACGTTGATGAAACTAACAAATTACGAAAATCATTCACTCTGAAAAAGCCACGGACGATTCGACGGTCCTGTTCCAATCAAAGAGTCGTCTCCTCGCTGTTAAACACTTTGTACTGGTTTTGCACACTCGCTAATCACTTGCACTGTCGGCGCAAATCGACAACGCCCTGCCAGCCGGAAAAGATCCAGAAGCTGAGTGTGAGAACAGAAAGAAAGCCGGCAGTCCGGGTGCCAACTCGCCGCGCTGTCCAGCGCAGCTACAGCGTGTTTCAAAAATGACCGGTATATTTGAAACGGCAATAAAAACTAAACGAGCAGCGATAGAAATACACCGTTTGTTGCAATATGCTTGGGACAACAGTACATTTTCAGGCGGACAAACTTTCGAAATTACAGTAGTTACAATTTTCAACAACAGATGGCGCTGCAAGTGATGTGAAAGATATAGAAGACAACGCAGTCTGTGGGTGCGCCGTTATGTACGTCGTCTTTCTGCTGTAAGCGTGAGCTGTTCACAACGTGCAAGTGTGCTGTGGACAACATGGTTTATTCCTTAGAACAGAGGATTTTTCTGGTGTTGGAATTCCACCGCCTAGAACACAGTGTTGTTGCAACAAGACGAAGTTTTCAACGGAGGTTTAATGTAACCAAAGGACCGAAAAGCGATACAATAAAGGATCTGTTTGCCAAATTTCAACGGACTGGGAACGTGACGGATGAACGTGCTGGAAAGGTAGGGCGACCGCATACGGCAACCACAGAGGGCAACGCGCAGCTAGTGCAGCAGGTGATCCAACAGCGGCCTCGGGTTTCCGTTCGCCGTGTTGCAGCTGCGGTCCAAATGACACCAACGTCCACGTATCGTCTCATGCGCCAGAGTTTACACCTCTATCCATACAAAATTCAAACGCGGCAACCCCTCAGCGCCGCTACAATTGCTGCACGAGAGACATTCGCTAACGATATAGTGCACAGGATTGATGACGGCGATATGCATGTGGGCAGCATTTGGTTTACTGACGAAGCTTATTTTTACCTGGACGGCTTCGTCAATAAACAGAACTGGCGCATATGGGGAACCGAAAAGCCCCATATTGCAGTCCCATCGTCCCTGCATCCTCAAAAAGTACTGGTCTGGGCCGCCATTTCGTCCAAAGGAATCATTGGCCCATTTTTCAGATCCGAAACGATTACTGCATAACGCTATCTGGACATTCTTCGTGAATTTGTGGCGGTACAAACTGCCTTAGACGACACTGCGAACACCTCGTGGTTTATGCAAGATGGTGCCCGGCCACATCGCACGGCCGACGTCTTTAATTTCCTGAATGAATATTTCGATGATCGTGTGATTGCTTTGGGCTATCCGAAACATACAGGAGGCGGCGTGGATTGGCCTCCCTATTCGCCAGACATGTACCCCTGTGACTTCTTTCTGTGGGGACACTTGAAAGACCAGGTGTACCGCCAGAATCCAGAAACAATTGAACAGCTGAAGCAGTACATCTCATCTGCATGTGAAGCCATTCCGCCAGACACGTTGTCAAAGGTTTCGGGTAATTTCATTCAGAGACTACGCCATATTATTGCTACGCATGGTGGATATGTGGAAAATATCGTACTATAGAGTTCCCCAGACCGCAGCGCCATCTGTTGTTGACAATTGTAACTACTGTAATTTCGAAAGTTTGTCTGCCTGAAAATGTACTGTTGTCCCAAGCATATTGCAACAAACAATGTATTTCTATCGCTGCTCGTTTAGTTTTTATTGCCGTTTCAAATATACCGGTCATTTTTGAAACACCCTGTATGTGCGCCTGCTGGTGCACACAGGGAACGCTGGTCAGTCAGGCTGGTCAAGGTGCGGCAGTGCCATTGCGGGTAGAACGTACGTATGCAAACTCCGTTAGCTCTGCAGTCTTACCCACGTGATTTTATATAAACTAATCGGTAAAAAGAAAAAAAAGGATTTTCACATTACTTATAGCCTTATACACTACTGGCCATTAAAATTGCTACACAAACAAGAAATGCAGATAATAAACGGGTATTCATTGGACGAATATATTATACTAGAACTGACATGTGATTACGTTTTCACGCAATTTGGGTGCATAGATCCTGAGAAATCAGTATCCAGAACAACCTCCTCTGGCCGTAATAACGGCCTTGATACGCCAGGGCATTGCGTCAAACAGAGCTTGGATGGCGCGTACAGGCACAGCTGCCCTTGCAGCTTCAACACGATACCACAGTTCATCAAGAGTAGTGACTGGCGTATTGTGACGAGCCAGTTGCTCGGCCACCATTGACCAGACGTTTTCAATTGCTGAGACATTTGGAGAATGTGCTGGCCAGGGCATCGGTCGAACATTTTCTGTATCCAGAAAGGCCCGTACAGAACATGCAACATGCGGTTATGCATTATCCTGCTGAAATATAGGGTTTCGCAGGGATCGAATGAAGGGTAGAGCAACGGGTCGTAACACATCTGAAATGTAACGTCCACTGTTCAAAGTGCCGTCAATGCGAACAAGAGGTGACCGAGACGTGTAACCAATGGCACCCCATACCATCACGCCGGGAGATACGCCAGTATGGCGATGATGAATACACGCTTCCAATGTGCGTTCACCGCGATGTCGCCAAACACGGATGCGACCATCATGATGCTGTAAACAGAACCTGGATTCATCCGAAAAAATGGCGTTTTGCCATTCGTGCACCCAGGTTCGTCGTTGAGTACACCGTCGCAGGCGCTCCTGTCTGTGATGCAGCGTCAAGAATAACCGCAGCCATGGTCTCCGAGCTGATAGTCCGTGCTGCTGCAAACGTCGTCGAACTGTTCGTGCAGATGGTTGTTGTCTTGCAAACGTCCCCATCGACTCAGGGATCGAGACGTGGCTGCACGATCCGTTACAGCCATGCGGATAAGATGCCTGTCATCTCGACTGCTAGTGATACGAGGCCGTTGGGATCCAGCACGGCGTTCCGTATTACCCTCCTGAACCCACCGATTCCATATTCTGCTAACAGTCGTTGGATCTCGACCAACGAGAGCAGCAATGTCGCGATACGATAAACCGCAACCGCGATAAGCTACAATCCGACCTTTATCAAAGTCGGAAACGTGATGGTACGCATTTCTCCTCCTTACACGAGGTATCACAACAACGTTTCACCAGGCAACGCCGATCAACTGCTGTTTGTGTATGAGAAATCGTTTGGAAACTTTCCTCATGTCAGCACGTTTTAGGTGTCGCCACCGGCGCCAACCTTGTGTGAATGCTCCGAAAAGCTAATCACTTGCATATCGCAGCATCTTCTTCCTGTCGGTTAAATTTCGCGTCTGTAACACGTCATCTTCGTGATGTAGCAATTGTAATGGCCAGTAGTGTATGTCAGCTTCACGGTGAAGTGCCCAAAATGTCGGTAATGGTAATACATAACGTGATATTCGCATCTAAGTACGATGCTGCGTGAAATTCGAAAAAGTTTGCAATGAAAAATATGGGTCGCTGTGATTTTGCGTTTGGTGCATATTACACTATGTGTTTCTGCGAATTGAATTTTTCTCTATACTTGACAGGAAATCTCTAATCTTGAGAAATGGAATTTGTGTAGCACGATCACTTCCAACCAAACACGAAAGGGAATGAAATATTCAGAACATACCTCATATTTTGACAAGTGACAGCATGCAAAGAGCAGTGTATTTTGCTATGTGGTTAACGTATCTACGGCGATATAGCAGAAGCTATGCTTTTTATTATTTTTTTCAATAAAATACTGTAATTTTTAAGAGACTTAGACAACTATTGAAAAGACTATTTGCTAGTATGGAACTAAACGTGAAATTTCTTATCTTATTTTACAGCAAACCACCCTAGTGGGTTACTGCATTTTAATAAGACATTCTCACGATACTGTCCCAGTGGGTATGGCGAGGTAAGATTGGGCAATTTATATCGTATTTCATCAAAAAAAGGAAAATTAAACTTGTCAACAAGAGAAATGTAGCCATTCCTCATAATTATTGACGTTTCTTCAAATGAGAAATAGTTAACAATTCAGATAAAAATAAACTTCCAGTTCTGTTGCAATTTTTGCGATATCCTGTAACCCACAGGATTTTTAATAGTGAACGCCTGGAATGGGAACTTACCAAAGGATTTTCTTCCTGTTTCTCATACAAAAAATATGAAAATATTTCGCAGCTAAAAGTGTCCTATATTTCTGTTCCTATCCCCATTCAAAGCGAAGTGGCGAACTTTTCCACCATAATTGTCTTTTAATCTGATAAAGATAGATTGCATATATTTATTGTCTATTTTAACCTTAATGAGTGATTTCGAGGGGTTCATAAAGTAATGAAACAATGAAATTTCTAAGGACCATCAATGGTGAAACGAAATTTGCAACGCAAGTGAGTAGCGAGCGTGCGAAACCAATAGGAAGTATTTAACAGTGCGGAGAGGACTGTTTAATTGGAATAGGAACGTCGAATCGTGTGTGGCTTTTTCAGTGTGGATTTGTTAGTTTCATCAATGTGAATGAGTGTGACAGTGTTAGGCGTGGTTCTGTTGTTGGAAAAATAAATTACGTTAAAGTTTCAAATGGCTCTGAGCACTATGGGACTTAACTGCTGAGGTCATTAGTCCCCTAGACTTAGAACTACTTAAACCTAACTAACCTAAGGACATCACACACATCCATGCCCGAGGCAGGATTCGAAGCTGCGACCGTAGCGCCTAGAAACGCTCGGCCACCTCGTCCGGCAATTACGTTAAAGGACGTCATCTTTTATTCCAGAAGAACGTTACAATCTTTTATGGTTAAGCTGGTAATAAATTATGAAATTTTGGGCACATCACTATGGAGCTGACATGTGAGTGAAAATCTAATTTTCTACCGATGAACTTGTGTAAAATTGTTTGAGGAAGATTGCTGAGCGTTTGCCTCGATTCTGTCAGCGCAGAGCGTCACCAACTGGCGAGCTGAAAGGGCCAAAGAATGTGCTGTTCATTCCAGCTCCCCGACAGGCGCGGGTCATGGGTCAAATGTGTTTGACAAAATTGCTCTTATCTAGGCACGGGTTTGTCAAGCAAACCTGTTCACGCTCAAACAGCGTTCGTTAGTTTACCCTCACTCTGAAGCAGATGTTGTTCGTCTTTGTAAGTATTTTGGCAGTAGTGATAACGGTCTCAAATGCAGACATACCAGTTCTGGGACTGTGTTTAAAGAATAAGAAGAAAACAAGACTGTGGTCCAGGGAATAAAGTGAGAGATTTCCCCATAAATATCTGCTGAAGGAAATATTACCCTCGGAACCCGATGAATGCATCAGCTATCTTCGAGTAGATAATGAAATTTTTTAAAACCTCTTAAGGACTTCCTAAAGCAGAAACTCGTCTGAGGAGTTCGCTCTTATGTAGCTACAGACGTGTCAAACAAGCCTGTACATGTCAATTTGACGTTACTTTTGAAGCAGAAGCATTTCGTGTATGCAGTATTTTGGCGCCAGAGGGAATGTCTACAAATGCAGATAAAACATATTTAGTAGCAAGGATAGCTGCATCAAACCACCCTTCGGACTGAAGACCGCAAAAACAACAACATTGACTCTGGCATTGTGTTCAAAGAAGAACAAAATAAGACGCTGGTTCAGGGAATGGTTTAAAATGAGTGAGAAATATACAACTGAAAACCTGTTAATGAAAATGTTACATTCAGAACCTGATGATTACGTAAACTGTCTGCGGATGGACAGTGAATCGTTCAATAACTTATTTAGCGTTATTTCGCCCTCATACTGAAAAGGAAGACACAAGTAAACGAAAATTTATTCTCTTCTGCTTATTCCTCTAATGACAGTTCATTAAAATACCTCAAGCCAGGAAAATATAGCCCACATCGACCTTGGAAGTACCAGAGAACTTCAATTTCTTTTATTTCATTCCAATTCCGTTGTATGTGACTGTATGGGTAGATTACTGATTTTGTTTGTAACCTCTTTATGCATAATATATGGTTGGGGAAAATGCTGTACCTCTACCATTTTGGTAACTGTCAGTCTACTATTGTTTTTTATATTTTACTGCAGTTTTCATGGTTGTAGAAACACACGATACATGGAGATAAGTCATAATAAAACAATTTGTCACTAAACATATGCGGCGAAATATCATCACGAATAACGTCCGCCATCTTGTCAAACTTTCCGTCAATCAAAATTTCTGGCAAACACGTCAGACACGATGTACGCTTCACGAACACGTCAACCAGCGCCGTACACGGTCAAATATTTGGCAAGCATAGTTAAGTTTGACAAAATGTTTGAGCGTTTACCGGGGCCTTTACAAGCGGATATTTGTCGCACTGGGTCTAACTGCCTCGCCCTGGACCACCCTGTTCAGGTATCCCGCTATCTTCCTGTACCGACTTTAAGGCTCGCCAGCTAGCGCCTGCTGCTACATAGCTCGCTAGTGAGGATATCGACTATTGGCTGTTAATCATGAAAGGAGATATCTTCTGTTTTGTTCCCCGCAGTCCGTCGTTCCCTTTACAAACTGCACTGAAATGAAAAATCCTCATTTTGTTTCAGTAATGTAGAGCAGTGTGGAGCTTCTTTTTTTAATCGCTGTGTGAAGCTGCGACAATTACTTCCTCTTTGTTTTGTCATTGCGTGTTCTTTGGTTTTGTCAGCGGCGTCCGATGTTGTGGCATGTTACTGAAAGCAGTCAGCTCCGCCGTCCAGGACGACAGTTACAATTCTCAAGCTGGTAATTTTAATTTCCCGGGGGAATTTTTAATAGATCCCTTATAGCGGTAGTTCATTAGACGCAAATTGCAATAACTTGTAGCGCTCGGAATTCAGTCCCTACTTCAGTTTTTTTTTTTTTTTTTTTTTTTTTTTAAGGGAGACGCCACATCCCTGAGTAAGGACGATAAATATTTTCAGTCCTTAAATAAATTCTGTGGCTACACACATTCCTATCAAAATGCGTTTGCTTTGCAGTTCGAGTGTACTGAGGTGACAAAAGTCAGAGGTAACGATATGCACATACACAAATGGCTGTAGAATCACGTACACAAGGTATAAAAGGCAGTGTATTGGCGGAGCTGTGATTTGTAATCAGGGGATTCACGTAAAAACGTTTCCGACGTGATTATGGTCGCGCGGCGGGAATTGGCAGACTTTGATCGCGGAATCGTAGTTGCAGGTACACGCATGGAACGTTCCATTTCGGAAATCGGTAGGAAATTCAATATTCCGCGATCCACTGTATCAAGAGCCGAGAATACAAAATTTCAAGCGTTACATCTCAAGATGGACAAAGCAGTGGACGACGGCGTACACTTAACAACCGAGAGCAGCAGCCCGAGAATACAAAATTTCAGGCGTTACATCTCAAGATGGACAAAGCAGTGGACGACGGCGTACGCTTAACAACCGAGAGCAGCAGCATTTGAGTACAGTTTTCAGTGCTAATAGAACAGCAACACTGGTTGAACTAACCGCATAAATCAATGTGGGACGAGCGAAGAACATATTCGTTGGAGCGGTGCGGCGAAATTGGCGTTAAGGGGCTACGGCAGCATACGACCGACGCAAGCGCCTTTGCTGTGCCTTTGCTGCCAGCCTGGACTCGCATTCGGGAGGACGACGGTTCAACCCCGTCTCCAGCCATCCTGATTTAGGTTTTCCGTGATTTCCCTAAATCGTTTCAGGCAAATGCCGGGATGGTTCCTTTGAAAGGGCACGGCCGATTTCCTTCCCCATCCTTCCCTAACCCGAGCTTGCGCTCCGTCTCTAATGACCTCGTTGTCGACGGGACGTTAAACAACACTAACCTAACCTAACCTTTGCTGCCAGCACGACGTCGCCTGCAGCGCGTGTCCTGGGCTCGTGACCATACCGATTTGACGCTAGACAACTGGAAAATTGTCGCCTGTTGTGATGAATCCCGATTTCAGTTGGTAAGAGCTGATGGTAGGTTTCCAGTACGACGCAGACCCCACGAAGTCGTGGAGCCAAGTTGTCAACAAATCACTGTACAAGTTGGCGGTGGCTCCATGATAGTGTGGATTGTGTTTGCATGGAATGGACTGAGTCTTCTGGTCCGTCTTAACCGATAACTGACTGGAAGTGGTTGTATAGGCTACTTCATGTTCCCAAACAACGATGGAATTTTTATGGGGATAATGCTCCCAGTCGCCGGGCCACTATTGGTCGCGATTGGTTAGCAGGACATTAGGGACAATTCTAGTGAATGATTTGGCGATTCACATCGCCAGACATGAATCCCTTTGAATATTCATGGGACATAATGGAGAGGTCAGTTCATGCACAAAATAATGCACCGTCAACACTCTCGCAATATTGGACGACTATATACGCACAACGGCTCAATATTTCACACGGTAATTCCAACGACTTGCTGAGTCCATGCCATTCGCTATGAAGGGCAAACGTAGGTCCGACATGATATTAGAAGGTATCCCACGACTTTTGTCACCTCATCGTATAACATAAACAACTACAATGAAGTAAGAGTACAAAGTACTCGCGTGTTGCACATTGTATAAACAAGTACCAACCCAAAAAGGAAAAAAATAGCGATTCGATAATAGGGACAACCATGTTACTGATTTTTATTTGTAATATTAAACCATTTCAATTAAAACAGAGGTCTAGTAAAATAACATCGTTTCGTCTTGTCCTCAACTCCTCCCGATCATTTTCTGTTTATTAATGTCTACAATTCTGTACCATTTTTAAAATGAACATTGTTATTTAATGTATTTATTACGGTGACATGAAAAGAGAAATTTGAAAGCGTATGCATAACGCTTATTTGTGTCGGCGACTGTATGTGACTGTTAACTGTTCAGTATGTACCATAATGGCAGGAAATTAATGACAATGTGAGGGTAGCAGTTTCTGATACCTCTTACGCTATAAGTGAAGTATAGAAGCACGTTGGTCTTTTCTGCTGTAAATGATGCCTGCAAAAACATAAACTGAACTCTAACAGTTGTAGCGGCACCACCGTTTAGGAGCACTGTAGTGGAAACAAATAAATCATTTGGAAAGTTCTCGCCGAGTTTTAATACAGCACCACCTGGCTCCATCTACAACACAGTAAACATCTTAACCAGCTCAATTAAATGTGTCACTGGTTTGTAATAGAAAAAAAAGTCCTGCTGGATACGGGGAAAAGTTCCGAAGAAAAGACTTCGATGGCATTTGCTTTGCTTTCTAGCGAACGTTTTGTGTCCCTAGGTAAACAACCATAAATGTTTGTGGCTGTGAAATACCTGTTGTTCGTTGTGTTACGGTTTACATGTCCGTGTTGGACTGTACCTCACATTTGTCTTAAACATTCAAAGTGTATTTACTGAAAGTTATGATACAAATCCTAAAGCCGACCCAGAAACAAGGAAGAAGATACAAGGTAGTGGGACGAAATATATGAGGGCTCTTCTTGTTTTTCTACAGTAATAAATCAAATGTGGAATTATCGAAGATGGATGAGGAACAATCTCAATAACAATGAGGCATATTTCAGTAGTTGAAAAGTGGCTTTACTTCATTAGCAGTACACACATTAATAATTCAAAATATAATGACCACTCATTTTTGAGGATATGTCTCATGGACAATGTCAGCGGTCTCGACAAATTACTTTAAAAGTGAATTAAAAACAGTTTTGAGAGCTGTAGAATATTTATTGACAGTGATAACCGGTTTCGGTCAAAGTACGACCATCTTCAGGCCACATACGTCATGATGGCAGGCGGTGCGGTGAACGTCAACGCATTTTAAACGAAACCTGTTACCATTGCCAATAAATATTTTATTGCTATTGGGCGCCATCACTGTGCTCGCAAACCAAAGGCCGAAACTTCGAAATTTATGCGAATTGTGACACATCTGCGTAGACATCAGGTGGCACCTACCTTCGGAAAGCCATCGAGTAATTGTCGGACTCGTACCACGCAGTATCTTTGCTCTATTGCGTTCCAAAAGTGGACCAGCACGCTATGAAGAGCTGGTGCTCATTATGTTTTGGCTCGTAGGTTTAAATTTCATCCAATCGCTGGACTATTGGAGTGCTATAGCGAAATTAGTTGCAAAGGGAGGAGTAAACGCTCTCAAGTTTACTCTAAACCCATCTGGTGTGTACAGGAAGCGTGCCAGCATAGGCACATAAACCACGCACGTGCTCGCCAGGGAGTAGCGCATTGCTCTCTTTATATAATGGTCTCACATCTCCAGACACTGTTACACACAACTATTGAGATTCGGCTATTGCTTCTCAGTACTCACTTTTACTAGCACGGTAGCGATTTTCGAATGGAGAAACAAGGCTCAAAGCTTAGTATGTCGCCGGTACGAAAGGAATGAAGGTAAGAAAGGAGGTAGGTAAGGAAACACGGTGTCCTGACAACAGATAGATTCCAGAACGGATAACTTAGCGTTGGCTTTTTTTTTTATTTTAAGTATCCGTTGCAGGCGCAGTCATCATTACGAATTCCTGTTCATTAGGGTGTTTTATGTACTGCTCGATAGACTTCTATTATATTTTATACTCATTTAATCAGTCTAAGATCGACTGCATACACTTTGCGTCAGACGGAAGGCTCTCTTTTTCTTTTTAGAATGTACATTTTGATATATCAATACACAACAAACTCTTTCAGCTACAACATAAAATTTCTCGAAGTTATCCATCCCTTTTCACACCAGTCGTTTTACCTATATTTACACTTTAAGTTCACATCGCATAGTTAAAGTTTTCGTTTTTGATTTTCTTTTCAAAATTATGCCCTACGTTTGTAACACTCACTGAAAACGACAACCATCTCTTACGCGCGGTGGTGCAATAGGTTCATTGGGAGGCAGCTCTCATGAAATCATTCCACCAAGAGCGATACGAGAGCCACGGTTTGTCTTCATTGTTTCACATTTTCTGTCAAAACATTATGAAGCGATTGACGTACCTCAGTCGATAAACAGAGGTCAAAATAACATTATACATAAAAGTTGTTTCACATAAGCAAAGTTACCCAAGCGTTTTTATCGATTTTTTAATTAATTAATATCAATAAAAATACCGGTAAAAACTTTTGAAGTACTATGCCCCGGCAAAATCCGGCTTCCGGTTTGTACTCTACTAACCAAATGTAATCTTCTGATATGCATATCAATGACACTCCTTTCAGTTTTTATTTTCGCTTTTTTGTACTGTTTTTTTTTTCTTTTTGTACGTTTCTAGCTCTGCTATTGCCACGTCCACCCGGTTCAAACAACATTTTATAAACAAGGTTTGCATGTGAACATGACCTGCAACATTTTGATTCAAAACACTTTTTTAGTTCTCACAAATGGCTTGGTTAACGACATAAAACCGTCGTCACAATCCAGCATAATAAAAAGAACCTGCATCAGTTTACAATGTACCTTACAATGTGAGGTAGTACTGGAGAACGATACACACAACTTGATTCACACGTTTCATGGACAACATGTTAGACATGTTTTCGATTGCCTTACCAAGAAAATCATTCACCGAATTAATCCATGACAAGATTTAAAATTTGATAATGTAATGACGAAACGATAGATCACGTTAGAAGCTGAAGGAGGACAATTGTTAACTAGGACCGTGGAGAGAGTGACAAGTAGCGGTTTGTTTGACGACTTCACATGGTTCTGTATTTCCGTTTTTACGTAATGGTGTGTTGACATCACTTATGGCGGCTATATTGGATGGCATCCGATGTGTTGCATATTGATAATGAACACACATGACGTAAAATTTTTGTCAGTTATTAAATCCTCAATAATGCCTCACACATCAAGTAAAACCGTGACCCTGCAATCGTGGACGGCACAAAATCAGTCAAGGCGTGTACTTTGACGGGAGGTGTGGACGTGGGAATCTGCTGATGGGGATTCGATTGTACACTGACAGAAAAAATATTCACAGCACCAAGAAGGAGTTATGCGACACTAACGAAAGTTGGTAGGCGTGTTTCTACATCTAAAACACGATGTCTATTCAAATTACGCGCAGTTGCTTAAGAGTGGCGCTAGTTGCGCGACTATGAGGACGCAACTCGGGTTTTCAGCAAACACACTCCGTAACGGTCGTCGCAGTTTGTGAGTGAACATGGTGAGCTGATGTTAGTCAAGAATGCCTTTAAGGCGAGAAATGCGTTACTGAATTTGAACAAGGTCGTGTAACGGCGCTCTGAGAAGCTCGATGTTCTTTCTGCGATATTGCAGAAAGGCTTGGCAGGACTACAGCCACTGGCAAAGGTGGTCACGAGAATGTACGGTCACAGGATCACCGGGCTGCGTACGGTGACACAACCTACAGGGAAGACCATCGTGTTAGGCGTATTGCTCCGGCGCATCAAACTGCATCTGCAACAGCAATTCGAGCAGCAGTAGGCAACACAGTGACACAACCGTTGCACATCGGTTACATCAATGACAGCTCCGAACGAGATACCGTGTAGTGGTCATTCCACTGACCCCAAACCACCGCCATTTGCAACTTCAGTGGTCTCAAGCGAGAGAGCTCACTGGGCAGCAGGGTGGAGGGACGTCGTATTTTCTCATTAACGCTGGTTCTACTTCGGTGCCAGAGATGGCCACGTGTTGTTTAGAAGGAGACGAGTTGCAGGCACTCTCGACCTACGCCTGCAGTTTTGGTGTGAGGTGCGATTTCGTATGACAATAGGACCACTCTCGTAGTTATCCCACGCACCCTGATTGCAAATTTGTACGACAATCTGCCATTCGTGAACAGAATTCCAGGAGGTGTTTTCCAAAGAGATAACGTTCACACACATACCGCTGTTGTACCCCAACATGCTATACGGAGAGTCGACCTATTGCCTTGCCCTGCTCGATCACCAGATATGTCGGCAATCGAGCACATATGGGATATCATCGGACTATAACTCCAGCGTCATCCACAGGCAGCATTAACAGTCCCTGTATTGACCGACCGAGAGTAACAGGCACTGAACATCCCACAATCTGGCATCCGACACCTATACAAACACAATGCATGCACTTTTGCATGCCTTCATTCAACATTCTGACGGTTACATCGATTATTAATGTACCAGCACTTCACATTTGCAGTGACTTATGTCCCAGTTACGTTGCTGTTGTTGTTGTGGTCTTCAGTCCAGAGACTGGTTTGATGCAGCTCTCCATGCTACTCTAACCTGTGCAGTACCTACTGCAACCTACATCCTTCTGAATCTGTTTAGTGTATTCATCTCTTGGTCTCCCTCTACGATTTTTACCCTCCACGGTGCCCTTGATGTGATCCCTTGATGCCTCAGATTATGTCCTACCAAGCGATCCTTTCTTCTAGTCAAATTTCTCTTCTCCCCAATTCTATTCCAGTTACGTTAACCTGTAAAAAAATGGAAATGAGCGTATGGCATCGTTGGCCTGGAGGCCCCTATTCGTGGAAGTTCGGCCGCCAAGTTAACCTGTGATTTTGCATTGTTAACCACTTAAATATGTTACCTAACGTGACGAATGTTTTCCCGAAATTTCTTTATCCTACACTAACTATTTTTTGGTGTTGCTGTTTTTTCCTGTCATTGTATAGGGCAGAGGCGCTTCCTGTTGTACTGTCCGGCCTAATCGCCGAACCTCCAAGGCGTTGCTCTATTGCGACCATTATCATTACCGTGCTCACGTCGGACACAACATGCGGAAGGCTTAAATAGAATTTCGGAAACGAGTTCCCACTTTATTGCTAGGCGTCGATTGAGACTACTATTCCGATAAAATATCCAGCCAAGTGTCAGCTTTTCGCACCAAGACCGCTTTTAGATGAGCTGTTTGACGTCAGTGAGAACAGGGAAGTGACGCCGTACAATTTTATTCTTGGAGAGTACCACTTGCTTATTGTTGCCAGTGAGATCGTGCGGAGAAGGAAGAGATTTTTCAAGGAGAGATGTTTCAGAATCTTATCCACTCAAATCTAAGTGTGCAAAACTGTAGTTTTACACACGCGTACGTGCCGTATGCTGTGCACTAAAGTGCTACTGGATCATTGGAAGAAGACTCCAACATTTTGGTGAGCCTAGGATACTCTCAAAATAGTCAACATGGTATTTGTATCAAACGCCTAGGGGTGATAGATCACGTTATGGGGAATACCTGCTGTTGCTTCGGTGATGCTAGGCATCCTTTTGTGCTGGTTATGCCCCTGAGCGGTGACAGGGCACAGGCACTCAGCGACATATGTATGCAATGCGTCTTGTCTGTCTCCAGTCATTACTTTGCGTGAATAGGGGTAGGCCGAGCCAGTTAAAGTTCCTGATTAGTTTCTAAAGTTTCTCCACATAGACTCTAATTCTTAACGTTTCCTTGTTGAAAATCTTTCTATTAATTTACTGGGGTAAGTAGTAATCAGCACACCTGATGAGTACATCTCGTCATCCTTGGACCTGTAAATAATAAAGGACGCCTAGTATCGCCACAAAGTGTCAGTGAACATTTTGTTTCTAACGAAAGCTGTTGCTTGTGACGTCATCTATCACCCACAGACGTTTGATACAAGGACTTTCAACACTGTATACACGGACCAGTCAACATGCCTTAACAAAGACGGTAATCACCTAGTAATTCTTTTTTAACTATATTCGGGATTTCACAATTCCTGTTATCGCTTCGAAGGGCTGTAGAACGGACCTAGTAGATAATATGCTTATAAGCAGCCCATCTTCCCCCGATGAACCATAGACCTTGCCGTTAGCGGGGAGGCTTGCGTGCCTCACCGATACAGATAGTCGTACCGTACGTGCAACCACAACGGAGGAGTATCTGTTGAGAGGCCAGACAAACGTATGGTTCCTGAAGAGGGGCAGCAGCCTTTTCAGTAGTTGCAGGAGCAACAGTCTCGATGATTGACTGATCTGGCCTTGTAACACTAACCAAAACGGCCTTGCTGTGCTGCTACTGCGAACGGCTGAAAGCAAGGGGAAACTACAGCCGTAATTTTTCCCGAGAGCATGCAGCTTTACTGTATGATTAAATGATGATGGCGTCCTCTTGGGTAAAATATTCCTGAGGTATAAATAGTCCCCCATTCCGATTTCCGGGCGGGGACTACTCAGGAGGACTTCGTTATCAGGAGAAAGAAAACTGGCGTTCTACGGATCGGAGCGTGGAATGTCAGATCCCTTATCGGGCAGGTAGGTTAGAAAATTTAAAAAGGGAAATGGAAAGGTTAAAGCTAAATATAGTGGGAATTTGTGAAGTTCGGTGACGGGAGGAACAAGATTTCAGGTCAGGTGAATACAGGTTTATAAATACAAAATCAAATACGAGTAATGCAAGAGTAGGTTTAATAACGAATAAAAAAATAGGAGCGCGGGTAAGCTACTACAGACAGCATAGTGAACGCATTATTGTGGCCAATATAGACACGAAGCCCACGCCCACCACAGTAGTACAAGTTTATATGCCAACTAGCTCCGCAGATGACGAAGAGATTGATGAAATGTATGATGAGATAAAACAAATTATTCAGATAGTGAACGGAGACGAAAAATTAATAGTCATGGGTGACTGGAATTCGATAGTAGGAAAAGGAAGAGAAGGAAAAGTAATAGGTGAATATGGAATGGGGGGGGGGGGGGGAAGGAATGAATTTGGCACAGAGCATAACTTAATCATAGCTAACACCTGGTTCAAGAATCATGAAAGAAGGTTGTATAAATGGAAGAGGCCTGGAGACAGTGGAAGGTTTCAGATAATTACATAATGGTAAGACAGAGATTTAGGAACCAGGTTTAATTTGTAGCACATTTCCAGGGGCAGATGTGGCCTCTGACCACAATCTATTGGTTACGAACTGTAGATTAAAAGTGAAGAAAGTGATAAAAGGTGGGACTTTAAGGAGATGGGTCCTGGATAAACTGAAAGAACCAGAGGTTGTAGAGACTCTCAGAGAAAGCATTAGGGAACGACTGACAAGAACGAGGGAAAGAAATATAGAAGAACAATGAGTAGCTTTGAGAGATGAAATAGTGAAAGCAGCAGAGGATCAAGTAGGTAAAAAGACGAGGGCTAGTAGAAATCCTTGGGTAACAGAAGATACATTGAATTTGATCGATGAAAGAAGAAAATATATAAGTGCAGTAAATGAAGCAGGCAAACGTCTGAAAAATGAGACAGGAAGTGCAAAATGGCTAAGCATGGATGGCTAGAGGACAAATGTAAGAATGTAGAGGCGTATATCACGAGACGTGAGACAGATACCGCCTACAGGAAAATTAAACAGACCTTTGGCGAAAAGAGAACCACTTGTATGAATATCAAGAGCTCAGATGGAAACCCCGTTCTAAGCAAAGAAGGGAAAGCAGAAAGGTTGAAGGAGTGTATAGAGGGTCTATACAAGGGCAATGTACTTGAGGACAATGTTATGGAAATGGAAGAGAACGTAGATGAAGATGAGATGGAAGATATGATACTGCATGAAGAGTTTGACAAGGCACTGACAGACCTAAGTCAAAACAAGGAGCGGGGAGTAGACAACATTCCATTAGAACTACTGATAGCCTTGCGAGAGCGAAGCCTGACAAAACTCTAACATCTGGTGAGCAAGATGTATAAGAAATACCCTCAGACTTCACGAAGAATGTAATAATTCGAGTCCCAAAGAAAGCAGGTGTTGACAGATGTGAAAATTACCAAAGTATCAGTTTAATAAGTCACGGCTGCAAAACACTAACACGAATTCTTTACAGACGCATAGAAAAACTCGGGGAAGATCAGTTTGGATTATCACGTGAGGCAATACTGACCATACGACTTATCTTATAAGATAGATTAAGGAAAGGCAAACCTACGTTTCTAGCATTTGTAGACTTAGGGAAGAGAATGTTGACTGGAATACTCTCTTTCAAATTCTGAAGGTGACAGGGGTCAAATACATGGAGCGAAAGATTTTTTACAATTTGTACAGAAACCAGATGGCAGTTATAAGAGTCGAGGGACATGAAAGGGAAGCAGTGGTTGGGAAGGGAGTGAGACAGGGTTGTAGCCTATCGCCGATGTTATTCAATCTGTATACTGAGCAAGCAGTAAAGTAAACAAAAGAAATATTCGGAGTAGGAATTAAAAACCATCGAGAAGAAATAAAAACTTTGAGGTTCGCGGATGACACTGTAATTCTGTCAGATACAGCAAAGGACCTGGAAGAGCAGTTGAACGGAATGGAGAATGTCTTGAAAGGAACAAAAGCAAAACGAGGGTAATCGAATGTAGTCGAATTAAATCGGGTAATGTTGAGGGAGTTAGGTTGGAAGTGAGACACTTAAAGTAGTAGATGAGTTTTGCTATTTGGGGAGCAAAATAACAGATGTAGAGGGGATATAAAACGTAGACTGGCAATGGCAAGGAAAGTGTTCTAAAGAAGAGAAATTTGTAAACGTAGAGTATTGGTTTAAGTGTCAGGAAGTCGTTTCTAAAAGCATTTGTATCGAAGTGAAACAGGAACGATAAATAGTTTAGACAAGAAAATAGAAGCTTTCAAAATGTGGTGCTACAGTAGAATGCTGAAGATTAGATGGGTAGATCAGATAACTACTGAGGAGATACTGAACAGAATTAGGGAGAAGAGAAATTTGTGGCACAACTTGACTAGAAGAAGGGGTGGGTTGGTAGGACATATTCTGAGGCATCGAGGGATCACCAGTTTAGTATTGGAGGGCAGCGCGGAGGGTAAAAATCGTAGAGGGAGACCAAGAGATGAATACACTAAGCAGATTCAGATGGATGTAGGTTGCAGTAGGTACTGGGAGATGAAGAAGCTTGCACAGGATAGAATAGCATGGAGAGCTGCATCAAACCAGTCTCTGGACTGAAGGCCATAACAACAACAACAACAACAACAAGTTACCCATGGTCGAAAATACAACATAATATAAAAAAGAAAAGAAAAAAACGACGCACCGCAAAGGAGTTATCGGAATGTGACGGAAATTCGTAGAGCTGATAGAGAAACAAATTATTAGAGTTTCGGAAAAATTGGGTGATTTATCCAAGAAACGGGCTTCACAAACTGAGCACGTCGGTAAGGCGTTGGTCCATCTCTCGCCCTTACGCAGGCAGTTATTTTGCCCAAAATTGATTGATATAGTTCTTTGATGTCCTCTTGAGGGATATCACACAAGATTCTGTCAAATTAGCACCTTAGATCGCCTAAATCGCGAGCAGCTTGGAGGGCCCAGCACCTAATGCTCCAAATGTCCTCTGTGGGAGAGAGATTACGGTGGCCTTGCTGACCAAAGAAGGGTTTGGCAAGCACACAGACAAGCAGCAGAAACTCACGCCTCGTACGGGCGGGCGTTATCTTGCTGTAATGTAAGCGCAGCATTGCTTTTCATGACGAGCGACAAAACGGGGCGTAGAGTATCGTCGACGTACCGCTGTGCCGTAAGGGTGCAGCGGATGACAACCCAGGTGGTCCTGCTATGAAATGAAGTGTATCCTCAGACCATCACTCCTGGTTTTTGGGCCATTTGGTGGGCGACAGTCAGTTTGCTATCCCACCGCTGTCTGGGGCATCTCCAGACGCGCCTTCGTCTTGGAACGTCATTGACGGAATAGAGTTGTCTTCAGTGATGAGTCTCGCTTGGAGCTGGGCCCCAATGACTAGCAAAGCCGTGACTGGAGACGCCCTGGACAGCGGTGGGATAGCAGACTGACTGTCGCCCAGCATATGGCCCGACAACCAGCAGTGATGGTTTGGGGCGCCATTTCGTTTCATAGCAGCACGCCTCTGGTTGTCATCGGCGGCACCCTTACAGTACAGCAGTACGTCGACGATATTCTGCGCCCCGTTTCGTTGCCCTTCGTCCTGGGTTTACATTTCAGCAAGACAATGCCCGTCCGCAAACAGCGCGTGTTTCTACCGCTTGTCTTCGTTGTTACCTCGCCTTACCTTGACAAACAAGGTCGCCGGATCTCGTCAAAATTGGAAACTTTTGGAGCATTGTGAGCAGCGCCCTCCAAACGGCTCGGAATTTTGACATCTAAAGCGCCAATTGGACAGAATTTGGCACGATATGCCGCAGGAGGACATGCAACAACCCCATCAATCCGTGCCAAACCGAGTAACTGCTTGCATAAGGGCCACAGGTGGCCCAACACGTTATAGACTTGCTCAAGCTGTAAAGCTATTTTTCTTAAATAAATCATGAATTTTTTCTTTGTCTGTACACGTACATCGCATCTACCGTCGCATTCGGGTAATTTCTTCGTGGCGCGTCGTTTCTTTTGTCCCAGAATGTATACCGCTTGGACGTAAAATAAGTTTGGAGATCGGATCACTTTCAAATTTCCTGCCGCATCATCGTATGCACACAGAGACAATGGACGCTGACCTATCAGGTCTACGGGAGCTGCCGCCCCCCCCCCCCCTCCCAGATTGTTCGTTGCACTGCGTGTATCTGCGAGGAATGCTTTCACACCCATGGTTCACAAACCCTAGTGCGCTTCTGTGGAGCTCCACAGTCAACCCTTGTAGTTTCGACATTTCAGTTTCTCCCAGCCGTTATAGCCGTATGAAAAATGGTACGTGTTGGACAGAGGCTGTCCGGAAAACGTTCTCGACGCATATGTGTAGTGCAGCTCTACTACCAAGAACCCTACCATGAAGCAGGAGCTTTCAAAGCCGATCTTCTTACTTATTTCATACCCAAATGGTACATTTCCCGACATTGGTTCCTTATTAGAACTCTGTGTATTGACACTCTAACCTCCAGATGTCAGACAGTCAGATCGGCACCAAACGTTGTATATCGACAGAATATCAACCAAAACTCCGATATAGTTTGTACTATGTGCTGTCGTCCAATAGTACTTGCGTAAACGGTAAGTAGTACCTAACACATGACCTGAATGTTGGTAACACCACGTAGCGCTCTGTATCAAAATCACTGACTGTGCTGTGTGCAGTCTGTGGCTGGTTGGCATTGTTGGAATATTCGCTTCTGTAGTGTTAGGCAGTTGGATGTGAACAGCGCGTAGCGTTGCGCAGTTGGAGGTGAGCCGCCAGCAGTGGTGGATGTGGGGACAGCGATGCCAGAGTTTTGACAGCGGACGATGTGGACGTGTGTCCGTCAGAAAGAGGAAATTTGTAAGACTGGATATCATGAATTAATATACATATGATGACTTTTGAACATTATTAAGGTATGAAACTTCCAGGCAGATTAAAACTGTGTGCCGGACCGAGACTCGAACTCGGGACCTTTGCCTTTCGCGGGCAAGTGCTCTACCAACTGAGCTACCCAAGCACGACTCACGCCCCGTCCTCACAGCTTTACTGGCAGAAGTAAAGCTGTGAGGACGGGGCGTAAGTTGTGCCCCGAGTTCGAGTCTCGGTCCGGCACACAGTTTTAATCTGCCAGGAAATTTCATATCAGCACACACTCCGCTGCAGAGTGAAAATCTCATTCTGGATTATTAAGGCAAACACATTGTTTGTTCTCTATCAGAATCTTTCATTTGCTAACTATACCTATCAGTAGTTAGTGCCTTCAGTAGTAAGAATCTTTTATTTAGCTGGCAGTATTGGCGCTCGCTGTATTGCAGTAATTCGAGTAACGAAGATTTTTGTAAGGTAAGTGGTTCATGAAAGGTATAGGTTATTGTTAGTCAGGGCCATTCTTTTGTAGGGGTTTTTGAAAGTCAGCTTGCGTTGCGCTAAAAATATTGTGTCAGTTTATTGATGATCAAAATAAGTAAAGAGAGAAATGTCTGAGTACGTTCAGTTTTACTGAGCTGTCTTTGTATCAAATAACGTAGAAGTTTACCAACACAGTAATTCAGAATTTTTCAAAGGGGACGTTTCACTGTGAGCATTTGTCGTGTGGAGCTGCTGTGGCGAAGTTGGTGCGGCGCTAGGTTGTTGTACCAACGGTCTCGGGTTCGAGTCCTCGTTTTGCCAGTTTCTTTATTGCAGAACGCGTGGAACTGTTACATGGGACAACATATTCCTGTAACGTAAAATGACTGTTTGAAGTTTATAGCAACGTTTAATGACAGTCCGCTTTCACTTCGTTTATTTGAAAGTAGCAAACCTATAGTGCATATTTGTAGATTCACTGAACAAATAAACATTTGCATCACCCGTGCGGTAGTTTTAATAGTAATATTAATAATAATAAGAAGAAGAACAAGAATAATAATTGACTGCTAGATGTCAGCACCGTCGCACATCTATAAACTCCGAAATTTTAAATGTCAGGGACATTGTCTCCCATTTCACATGTACTATTGTGCAAAGCCTGGGATGTCCAGAGCTCAAATCCGGGAGCTCCACGAGACAGACGTTCCCAGTTCTGCGTGTCCCGTGCTGCATGAGTCATGTGATACTTATTACTTACTGTTTACACAAGTTCTCCTCGACGACAGCGCATGGACAAACTGGTTGATACTCTCTAGGTATGAAACGTTTGGTACCAATATGACTGGAATCTGGAGTTTTGATCCTGAGTCCCGTCTACAACGCCAAGAAATCTGTAATCTGTATTCTGAAACACACCGTATATTTCACCTTCAGGTCACTGAAGTGGTATCACAATGGAACAACGTTACTTTACGTTCACGTAGTCTGCTGTTACAGTCTGAACTGATTGATTCATTCTTGTCTAATGCTGTCCGTATAGCAAAAGATGTAAACAAATCAATGGAAATGTGTAATTGGATTAGGAACTGCACACTTAGTTTTGGTTCTATAATTAAGAATGTAAAATAAACCGTACTGTTAAGTCTCAGCTCTTCCTTAGGGTGTAATAATTTACTATCATGCAAAGTACAACACTTTCCCAAAGAAATGAGGAAGCCACTAGGACTGACGCCGGCCAAGCTCTACCCTTGTCACTCCGTTTTGTGAACGCCATTTCTATGAAGGACAATGCGCAGTAGGCACACCCAGAGGACAGCGACGAGATACGGTTGACAGGCGAGGCTTGTCGTTTTCCGTTTTTATGACCGCGTTTTATGTACACTCCTGGAAATGGAAAAAAGAACACATTGACACCGGTGTGTCAGACCCACCATACTTGCTCCGGACACTGCGAGAGGGCTGTACAAGCAATGATCACACGCACGGCACAGCGGACACACCAGGAACCGCGGTGTTGGCCGTCGAATGGCGCTAGCTGCGCAGCATTTGTGCATCGCCGCCGTCAGTGTCAGCCAGTTTGCCGTGGCATACGGAGCTCCATCGCAGTCTTTAACACTGGTAGCATGCCGCGACAGCGTGGACGTGAACCATATGTGCAGTTGACGGACTTTGAGCGAGGGCGTATAGTGGGCATGCGGGAGGCCGGATGGACGTACCGCCGAATTGCTCAACACGTGGGGCGTGAGGTCTCCACAGTACATCGATGTTGTCGCCAGTGGTCGGCGGAAGGTGCACGTGCCCGTCGACCTGGGACCGGACCGCAGCGACGCACGGATGCACGCCAAGACCGTAGGATCCTACGCAGTGCCGTAGGGGACCGCACCGCCACTTCCCAGCAAATTAGGGACACTGTTGCTCCTGGGGTATCGGCGAGGACCATTCGCAACCGTCTCCATGAAGCTGGGCTACGGTCCCGCACACCGTTAGGCCGTCTTCCGCTCACGCCCCAACATCGTGCAGCCCGCCTCCAGTGGTGTCGCGACAGGCGTGAATGGAGGGACGAATGGAGACGTGTCGTCTTCAGCGATGAGAGTCGCTTCTGCCTTGGTGCCAATGATGGTCGTATGCGTGTTTGGCGCCGTGCAGGTGAGCGCCACAATCAGGACTGCATACGACCGAGGCACACAGGGCCAACACCCGGCATCATGGTGTGGGGAGCGATCTCCTACACTGGCCGTACACCACTGGTGATCGTCGAGGGGACACTGAATAGTGCACGGTACATCCAAACCGTCATCGAACCCATCGTTCTACCATTCCTAGACCGGCAAGGGAACTTGCTGTTGCAACAGGACAATGCACGTCCGCATGTATCCCGTGCCACCCAACGTGCTCTAGAAGGTGTAAGTCAACTACCCTGGCCAGCAAGATCTCCGGATCTGTCCCCCATTGAGCATGTTTGGGACTGGATGAAGCGTCGTCTCACGCGGTCTGCACGTCCAGCACGAACGCTGGTCCAACTGAGGCGTCAGGTGGAAATGGCATGGCAAGCCGTTCCACAGGACTACATCCAGCATCTCTACGATCGTCTCCATGGGAGAATAGCAGCCTGCATTGCTGCGAAAGGTGGATATACACTGTATTAGTGCCAACATTGTGCATGCTCTGTTGCCTGTGTCTATGTGCCTGTGGTTCTGTCAGTGTGATCATGTGATGTATCTGACCCAAGGAATGTGTCAATAAAGTTTCCCCTTCCTGGGACAATGAATTCACGGTGTTCTTATTTCAATTTCCAGGAGTGTAGAATGAGGACTACCACAGACAGACCGAACTGCGAGAGAAGACGACCAACAGTGTTAGAGTGAAATCATGTTTCCACCCACTCTCTGCAAGACATTAAATATTTGTGATAAGAATGGTAAAAATCATGCGAAGAGTCCATAAGTAACACTTTTACATTGGAAATGGAAATGCCGTGTAGCTAGGGCCTCCAGTCGGGTAGACCGTTCACCTGGTGCAAGTCTTTCGAGTTGACGCCACTTCGGCGACTTTTGTGTCGATGGGGATGAAATGACGATGATAAGGACAACACAACACCCAGTCCCTGAGCGGAGAAAATCTCCGACCCAGCGGGGAATCGAACCAGGGCCGATAGGTATGATATTCCGTCGCGCTGACCACTCAGCTACCAGGGGCGGACGCTTATATTAATAAGTCGTCTCATACAAATTATAGTGGAGCATGCAAAGCATCCAGGCTAAAGATGGCATTGCAACAATTATGCCACCTTACGTCGAAAATGTTTCTCAGAGGTTGTCATTATGAAGTCCGGTCTATCTAATTAATAAAACAAGTGAAGTGTTTGTGCAAGTATTTTTGCTCCACTTCCCAACTTCACTACTTCTGACAAGGGAAGCTACAGGTAGTTTATTTCATTATTCATCTACAGAAAAGCCAGACTGTATAGCGTGCTTTTAGTTCAATATATTGACGATTAATTTAAACCAGGTTTCCACTTTATTTAAAGTATCTGAATCTCTCAAGACGATTATATGAATATAGTGATAATGAGATGCACTTTAAATAAAGTACCTGTCATTATCACTATAATCACATAATCGTCTTGAGAGATTCAGCAACTATTTAGATAATTAAGATAATTCTCGTTTACCGATCCGTCTCAGTTGCACATTCTTAATTAAATTACATGTTTAGATCACTCTGGATGATCTTTAGATCTAAGTAGTTGCGTCAACAATCTGTCTTGTCTGTCCAGAACCACATATCAGTTCTCTGAGACGGAACGATAAATGAGACTTGTCCTAATTACTTCTCATTACTTTATTTAAATCCTGTCTTAAAATTACTGTTTCTTGTGTGAAGAAGTAACAACAGTGGATGTCATGTTTGAGTAGTTTAATAAAGTTAGAACGTAGAGACACACATCTTCGATGGGTTCTATTGTCGATTAATGTTCTTTTGGCTAAACTAATTTGCTAAAAGTTTCAAGATTTGCGTTACTTCAATCTAATGGCGAGCACTAACGTCATTTTGTCTTTTCAAATTCCTCAATATGATAAGGAATTCATTTAAGATCTTGTTAGTTTTATTCTGGTATTAAACGCTGCAGCTACGTTCCTGGAATTGTAAAGTCATTTTGAGTTTCGAATTGTCTCATTAATAAGATAGATGACTCCATACCTATGTATGACGTGTTCACCCAAACCCTGATTAATCTGATGATGTATAAATCGTAACGCGTAATTGAAGAAAGTAGTCACCACACAAACTGTGACATCCACGTATTTTTATTACTGTATGTTACAGCACCTATACAACCTCAGGGTGTATACGCCCCGGGACAACCGGGAAAACCGGGAAGAACCCGGGAAGCTTTTCATCCGAGAAAAATCCAGGAAAAACGCGGGGATTTTTTAGAATTCCGGGAATTTTTCATTGTTTTAGTTTTCAGTTAAATGTTTGTAATATTCACTGGTAAGAACTGATACTCTGACAAAGAAATTTACTTTAGCTCGCTACTTTAGACTAATACTGCAGCAATAAAACAAAAACGAGAGAGTAACATCAATATCAAACGTCAGTTACAAAGTAAATGCGCCGTTTACATCAACAAAACACAGTGCACACACAAGTGCCTGCCAACAGCAACATCTGTCAAAGACTATGCAGTAATTCTTAACAATAAATTACTTTCGATGCGTCTTTCTCGTTAGCGTCGTTTCGATGAGTGTGACGAAGACTATGCAATACAACAAACTGCCTTCGATGAGCGCGACGTGACAACTGTTTATATTTCTAGCAGGTTGCGGGAAAATATTGCGACTGTTGGTTTGAGAAGTGTCACGTGAAACTAAATTCCCTTTTACACAAGGTGAATTATGTTGCTTGTGAGAATGTGCGATGAATTTCTTAAATCAAACAGCGTTAGACCTTCATTTAAACTTAACACTTAGCAAAATTTCGGGACAAAATACCAGCCATTTATGCCGTTAAATTTTACCGGCACGTTTGTGTTTCATGTATCGGGAAGGTAACACACACATACAAACACACACAAACACATACACACACACACACACACAAACACACACACAAAGAGCAAGTTTCAACGTTAGTTCTTATATTTATATTAATTCTTTCACAGATTAAAAATGATGTAATAACGATGGCAAAAAGTATAATTATTCTTCAAAAAAAGTGTTAAGTGAGATCTTGAGCAATGTCATACGCAATTGGCTTTTATATTCTGTGGAAAAGTAAGTGCTTGACGGAACATGTGTTCAGCCAGGTAAACCACGAGATGTTCTGTTCGCAGCAGTGAAATTTATAATCGTGCTCGTCGAAATATTCAGCTGTTGCAATTTAAGGTGTGCTCTTAGGATCCTGCGAAAACACACCCTCGGAAGAAAAACAGCAAGAACTCTTTGACGACCAACATGATATGTGAAAGCATAGCTTTTCTTGTAGTTGTACTGTATGTAAATTATTTTAAACCATTACTTGTCTTATTTATGCGTTCGCACAACTTAACAGTGATATTGCTATTACCTAACTACAGCACTTGTCTTGGGCTCTGAATGTCTGTCTGTTATTGGCTGACAAGAGCGCGTCGGAATCTCGATATCAGGGCTTCGGAAGATCGCGTACTGTATTTGGTGGAATTTGTATTTACACTTTCGTAACACGAAAATATGCAGTGTAAATGTTGCCGCGCATCAAAGATCTTTGCAAAAACATGTTATTATTTGGTTGGTTTCGTTTCCTAACGTGTCGGAAACTTCTATTCCGGTGAATAAAACCTTGACCATTCAAAGAATCGATATGTTTTACAGCTCGGAGGGAAAGTGCATCGTCACTTAACACGAGAAAAATGTAGTTTGACCCGGGAAAAAGCGTGTTTTCACCCGAGGAGGAGTGAAATTTTCCCAGGGAAAAGTGTATTTTCACCCGAGAAAAAGTTTATTTTTAACCAGGAAATCCGGGAATTTTTTTGTCTTGTCCGGATATACACCCTCCTTCAAATGGTTCAAATGGCTCTGAGCACTATGGGACTTAACATCTGAGGTCATCAGTCCCCTAGAACTTAGAACTACTTAAACCTAACTAACCTAAGGACAACACACACATCCATGCCCGAGGCAGGATTCGAACCTGCGACCGTAGCGGTCGCGCGGTTCCAGACTGAGGCGCCTAGAACCGCTCGGCCACTCCGGCCGGCACACACCCTCCTTCAGATTACGTAAAATTGGGAGTATATCTCCCAGTGACTTCACGTCACAAGTGGCAGCAGGCGTGCAACATTTTATGTCCTGAATCCCGCTAATTCCTAACAATCTATGACTTCACTTTAAACGTGTACAATTGCCAGCGAGCTTATGTCGTGACAGAGCATAAGGCCCGACGCTGCGAATTACGACCGTGGGTCTTAGTATCAGTTGCTTTTCGCACGGCCAACTCTCTAAGCGATTCTCTCCCGTGTCAGTGAAGCAAACCAGCTCTTCATTCATGTCCCCAATCACACTACTGCAAACGTTGTTTACGAAGAAGCTCCGTAAGTGAAACATAAACTCCACGTGTATGAAGTCGGGTTCCTCAGCTAGTGTGAAATATATAAGGTGTCAGGCAAATCCAACACCTTCCATGAAAACCCTGACATGATAAGCAAATCCAGTAGTGTGTCACATAGCTCCGAATAAATCGTGACATTAAATTAACCAAAGTAATACGAGTAACGAGTGAGCAAATGGAATACCACAGACTAACACAAGAATGCCTAAATGCATGTCATACCTTCCCACCGTGAGACAGACGCCGTTCCGAGGGGAGAAACGTGTTAAGCTAGAAGGCCCTACAATAAGGGACGGACACCCACGTCGCCAGCTTATCACCAGGACCACCCCCCAGCCCATGTTAAAAGCTAGAGCCCACCAGAAGAACAGTATAGACCTTAGGATAACACTAAAAGGGCCACACCAGCCGCAAGGTTTAGCGTGAGACTTTTTCGCGTCTCTGTTACGTTGCAAACGTTAAAAACATTGCCCCACCACGAAAAGTAACCGCCAGGACCACCCCCAGCCCATGTTAAAAGATAGAGCCATCCAGAAGAACAGTATAGATCTTAGGATAACACTAAAAGGGCCACACCAGCCGCAAGGTTTAGCGTGAAACTTTTTCGCGTCTTTGTTACGTTGTAAACTTTAAAAACATTGCCCCACCACAAAGAGTATAACGTTTCTCATTGTAGGTGTAGCTTAAGATTAACATTGAGACCCTGATTGGTCAGATGAAAACACAGCCAGATAGGTTTTTTTTTTTTTTTTTTTTTTTTAACCAACTTCGGTAAATTGTAGTAAGGAGAAGTTAGGAGAGAGTTGCTTCCGAGACAGCGAGCTGTATGGAGCTGCGCCGGCCGCCGCCCCCTGACGAACACCGACAAGGTAATGAACGCACGCGATGCCGCATTTTTGAGTGCATAAGGCTTCACTCAGAACTGCAGAAGTCTCATCTGTTACATCCCCTTTTTACGTAATACTAGTGTCGACCGTCAATTGAAGCTCATGGTATTCACATTTGCTACGTAAGTTAAATCTGAAACGAGATGATTTTTCTGTTATATAATTATTGAGAAGCCACATCAGGCACTGTAATTTACAAGTTAGATAAATAATTAAAGATAATTGAGGGTCACTGTAGACCATTTTGATAGTTTTCTCTTTTGTGAAACTTAATTTAAACCTAGATTATAGATGTGATATGGCATAGGTCATCCTTCGATCCATTGTAGAACTTGGAAACCCACTCAGGGAATATTCGTTCACATTTTTGTTGAACGCAGTTGCTTTTTATCATCCTGTATTAAAACATTTCCTTTTATCAATAGTGCAATTTATAAACAATGTTTTGTGAGTAGAATAAAATTTCCAATGGTAAACTTAACTGCTTTTTCGACGTTATTTTACCAGCTAACTAAAAATAGGAAAGCCTTGAACACCTTCCACTAAATTTAGTTAGTATTAAGATTCTTTTACAGGGAGTGCAGTGGAGCTGACGCTGAAATCATTATTTGGTTATATCATCGCTAGTTCACTGAACTCTTCTGAACTCTACATTCATGTGTGGTCTGGCGTCTCCTTACCAGCAACAGGTCCCAGGTTCAAACTAGTCAATTCCCTAAAAAACACGCTCAGAGCGTCGTTGCGCGAAAGTGGTAGGGAGACACGACATAGAACAACAGACACCACGCAGAATGTTAGAAATATGGTACATACGACCCCTCACATAGGCTACCTGATAAAACCTGATATACACTCCTGGAAATTGAAATAAGAACACCGTGAATTCATTGTCCCAGGAAGGGGAAACTTTATTGACACATTCCTGGGGTCAGATACATCACATGATCACACTGACAGAACCACAGGCACATAGACACAGGCAACAGAGCATGCACAATGTCGGCACTAGTACAGTGTATATCCACCTTTCGCAGCAATGCAGGCTGCTATTCTCCCATGGAGACGATCGTAGAGATGCTGGATGTAGCCCTGTGGAACGGCTTGCCATGCCATTTCCACCTGGCGCCTCAGTTGGACCAGCGTTCGTGCTGGATGTGCAGACTGCGTGAGACGACGCTTCATCCAGTCCCAAACATGCTCAATGGGGGACAGATCCGGAGATCTTGCTGGCCAGGGTAGTTGACTTACACCTTCTAGAGCACGTTGGGTGGCACGGGATACATGCGGACGTGCATTGTCCTGTTGCAACAGCAAGTTCCCTTGCCGGTCTAGGAATGGTAGAACGATGGGTTCGATGACGGTTTGGATGTACCGTGCACTATTCAGTGTCCCCTCGACGATCACCAGTGGTGTACGGCCAGTGTAGGAGATCGCTCCCCACACCATGATGCCGGGTGTTGGCCCTGTGTGCCTCGGTCGTATGCAGTCCTGATTGTGGCGCTCACCTGCATGGCGCCAAACACGCATACGACCATCATTGGCACCAAGGCAGAAGCGACTCTCATCGCTGAAGACGACACGTCTCCATTCGTCCCTCCATTCACGCCTGTCGCGACACCACTGGAGGCGGGCTGCACGATGTTGGGGCGTGAGCGGAAGACGGCCTAACGGTGTGCGGGACCGTAGCCCAGCTTCATGGAGACGGTTGCGAATGGTCCTCGCCGATACCCCAGGAGCAACAGTGTCCCTAATTTGCTGGGAAGTGGCGGTGCGGTCCCCTACGGCACTGCGTAGGATCCTACGGTCTTGGCGTGCATCCGTGCGTCGCTGCGGTCCGGTCCCAGGTCGACGGGCACGTGCACCTTCCGCCGACCACTGGCGACAACATCGATGTACTGTGGAGACCTCACGCCCCACGTGTTGAGCAATTCGGCGGTACGTCCACCCGGCCTCCCGCATGCCCACTATACGCCCTCGCTCAAAGTCCGTCAACTGCACATACGGTTCACGTCCACGCTGTCGCGGCATGCTACCAGTGTTAAAGACTGCGATGGAGCTCCGTATGCCACGGCAAACTGGCTGACACTGACGGCGGCGGTGCACAAATGCTGCGCAGCTAGCGCCATTCGACGGCCAACACCGCGGTTCCTGGTGTGTCCGCTGTGCCGTGCGTGTGATCATTGCTTGTACAGCCCTCTCGCAGTGTCCGGAGCAAGTATGGTGGGTCTGACACACCGGTGGCAATGTGTTCTTTTTTCCATTTCCAGGAGTGTATACTGTAGCATGTTGGAGGGCAAGTAAACCATTTTAATTTATCATCAAAAATGTCTAACACAATATCAATCATATAATTACAGTAGCCACGAACGTAAACAACGAGAATTATTGTCACATTTTCATATATTTTTAATTTTACCAGTTTTTTCATTTGAGTCATCAGTCTTCTGACTGATTTGATACGGCCCGCCACGAATTCCTCTCCTGTGCCAATCCCTTCATCTCAGAGTAGCACTTGCAACCTACGACCTCAATTACTTCCTGTATGTATTCCAACCTCTGTCTTCCTCTACAGTTTTTACCCTCTACAGCTCGCTCTAATACCATAGAAGTTATCCCACGATTTCGTAACAAATGTCCTACCATCCTGTCCCTCTTCTTGCCAGCGTCTTCTATTCACTCCTTTTCTCGACGATTTTGCGGATAACCTCCTCATTCAGTATCTTATCAGTTCACCTAATTTTCAACACTCTTCTGTAACACCACATCTCAAATGCTCCGATTCTGTTCTTCTCTGGATTTCCCGCGATCGGTGTATCACTACCATTCAATGCTGTGCTCCAACCGCACATTCTTCGAAATTTCTTCTTCAAATTAAGGCATATATTTCATACTAGAATATGTAACAGATCTACTAAAGAGACTGCCTACACTACAAGGCAGAACGTTTTGTACTATCGAGAAGTAGGGGAGAGAGTGACATGGACATCATATAGGATTTGGGGTGGACGTCAGTAAAATAAAGGCGTTAGTCATTGCAGAAGGATCTTCTCAATAAATTTCAAACACCGACTTTCTCCTCCGGATGAAAAAACGTTTTGTTAACGCCAGCCCACATCGGGAGAAACGATCATCATAATAAAATAAAGGAAATCAGAGCTCGCACGGAAAGTCGTGGGTGTTGATTGTTTCGGCGTACTGCAATAAAAAAAATAATAAACTCCACCCGAACAGGCCATGAAGGCCCACCGGCACCGATCGGCCGCCGTGTCATCCTCAGCCACAACAAGCGTCGCTGGGTGCGGATATAGAGGGGCATGTGGTCAGCACACCGCTATCCCGGCTGTGTGTCATTTTACGAGACCGTCTAGAATGGAATAAAAGACAATTATTGCAAAGATGCTTCGATGAAGGATCTGCCAGGCACTTAAGTGGGATTTGCAGAGTAGCGATGGAGATGCTGATGCACTAGTACACATCTCTTGACCAGGATAGCTCTTTTTGCTAGTGCTAGTCAACTTTTTATGTCCTCCTTACTCCGACGGCGATGGGTTATCTTGTTGTGTGGCTTGCAGAATTCCTTAACTTCATCTACTACTTCATTTACTCTCAATGCATATTCTGCACTAATTTCTGTACTCATTACACTGTTCATTCCATTCAGCAGGTCCTGCGGTTCTTCTTCACTTCCACTGAGGATAGCAATGTCATCAACGAATCTTGTCATTGATATTCTTTCATCTTGAACCTTTATTTCCGTAATTGCTTCCTCAATGTATACAGGGTGGTCCATTGATAGTGACCGGGCCAAATATCTCACGAAAAAAGCATCAAGCGAAAAAACTACAAAGAACGAAACTCGTCTAGCTTGAAGGGGGAAACCAGATGGCGCTATGGTTGGTCCTCTAGATGGCGCTGCCATAGGTCAAACTGATATCAACTGCTTTTTTTAAAATAGGAACCTCCATTTTTTATTACGTATAAGTGTAGTACGTAAAGAAATATGAATGTTTTAGTTGGACCACTTTTTTTCTCTTTGTGATAGATGGCACTTTAATAGTCACAAACATGTAAGTACATGGTATCACGTAACATTCCGCCAGTGCGGACGGTATTTGCTTCGTGTTAAAGTGGACCGTTTACCAATTGCGGAAAAGGTTGGTATCGTGTTAATGTATGGCTATTGTGATCAAAATTCCCAACGGGCGTGTGCTATGTATGCTGCTCGGTATCCTGGACGACATCATCCAAGCGTCCGGACCGTTCGCCGGATAGTTACGTTATTTAAGGAAACATGAAGCGTTCAGCCACATGTGAAATGTCAACCACGACCTGCAACAAATGCTGATGCCCAAGTAGGTATTTTAGCTGCTGTCGCAGCTAATCCGCACATCAGTAGCAGACAAATTGCGCGAGAATCGGGAATCTGAAAAACGTCGGTGTTGAGATGCTACATCAACATCGATTGCACCAGTACCATATTTCTATACACCAGAAATTGCATGGCGACGACTTTGAATGTTGTGTACAGTTCTGCCACTGGGCACAAGAGAAATTACGGGACGATGACAGATTTTTTGCAAGCGTTCTATTTAGCGACGAAGCGTCATTCGTCAACAGCGGTAATGTAAACCGGCATAATATGCACTATTGGGCAACGGAAAACCCACGATGGCTGCGGCAAGTGGATCATAGGCGACTTTGGCGGGTTAATATATGGTGCCGCATTATAGGAGGAAGGATAATTGGCACCCATTTTATCGATGGCAATCTAAATGGTGCAATGTATGCTGATTTCCTACTTAATGTTCTACCGATGTTACTACAAGATATTTCACTACATGACAGAATGGCGCTGTACTTCCAACATGATGGATGTCCGGGACATAGCTCGCGTGCAGTTGAAGCGGTAATGAATAGCATATTTCATGACAGGTGGATTGGTCGTCGGAGCACCATACCATAGCCCGCACGTTCACCAGACGGGACGTCCCCGGATTTCTTTCTGTGGGAAAAGTTGAAAGATATTTGCTATCGTGATCCAACGATAACGCCTGACAACATGCGTCAGCGCATTGTCAATGCATGTGCGAACATTGCAGAAGGCGAACTACTCGCTGTTGAGAGGAATGTCGCTACACGTATTGCCAAATGCATTGAGGTTGATGAGCATCATTTTGCTCATTTATTGCATCAATGTGATATTTACAGGTAATCACGCTGTAACAGCATGCGTTCTCAGAAATGATACGTTCACAAAGGTACATGTATCACATTGGGAAATAAAGTGTTCAAACGCAACTATGTTCTGTATTTTAATTTAAAAACCCTACCTGTTACCAACTGTTCGTCTAAAATTGTGAGCCATACGTTTGTGACTATTACGGCGCCATCTATCACAAAGCGAAAAAAGTGGTCCAAGTAAAACATTCATATTTCTTTACGTACTACACGAATATGTAATAAAAATGGGGTTCCTGTTTAAAAAAACGCAGTTAAAATCCGTTTGACCTATGGCAGCGCCATCTAGCGGGCCAACCATAGCGCCATCTGGTTCCCCCCTTCAAGCTAGACAAGTTTCGTTCTATGTAGTTGCTTCGTTTGACGCTTATTTCGTGAGATATTTGGCGCGGTCACGATTAATGGACCACCCTGTATATGTAACAGCAAAGGCGAAAGACTACATCCCCGTCCTTCACCCTTTTTAATCCGAGAACTTGGCGCTTCGTCTCCCATTCTTATTGATAATCAGCACAAAAGATACATATTTTTTTTATATTTCCTCTCTTTCAGTATTTGTCCTGCGTATCTGTTGGATTCGAGAAGCACCTATGATGAAACTTCCTGGCAGATTAAAATTGTGTGTCGAACCGAGAGTCGAACTCGGGACCTTTGCCTTTCGCGGGCAAGTGCTCTACCAACTGAGCTACCCAAGCACGACTCACGCCCCGTCCTCACAGCTTTACTTCCGCCAGTATCTCGTCTCCTACCTTCCAAACTTTACACAAGCTCTCCTGCGAACCTTGCAGAACAAGCACTCCTGAAAGAAAGGATATTGCGGAGACATGGCTTAGGCACAGCCTCATTCTGGTAGCACCTATGATATCTACATTCTTCGTCACGAACATTACATTCTCTTCAGACCACGGCGTCGCACACGCAGTTCATGTCAGCAACAGAAGGAGACAAGATTGCAGACGAATGCTTTCTGTACTGCTGGCGCAGAAGCGGAGTAGATTGGAAATTCCTTTGACGGTTCACTGAAAGACCGTCAGCTAGCGGAGGACTAGTTAATGCGAACCGAAAGCGGCAGAATGCAGTTCACTCGCGTCCGCCTGCAACTCACAGTAGAGAGGATTCTCGCTCGCTTGCGTTCACTCCGATGTGAACCAGTCTTATGTGTGGGCGTTTGAGAAGGTGCGAACACCAGACGATGCAGCCCACACGCACAATACATCGCGGGTCACTCCACTTTCACTACCTGACACGCGCTCTTCGCTCGGGCCCCACCCACTGTTCTGCGCTTGCAGCAACCTGGGAAGTACGCGGTTGCGCCTCTGCTTGTACTGGCTGGCTATAATTAAACTTTCGCTACTTGAGAGGAGCCCCCCTCCCCCATGAAAAACGAGTGGTCGTAGGGCAATGAAAGTGCGTGGAAACATTTGTAGGACATGCGGAGAAGGAATAACGGACAAACCGAGAAACACATTCTAATACCCACATGAGAGCGTAACATTTGTTAACTGCGTTACAGGTTGCAGACGTTGCTCAGTGTGGAGACAGCCTGCAACCGCACTACAGAAATCATTTCACAATAATGTTCGCAGCACGTTTCGAACAGTGAGTGGACCGTGCATTGCTTGAAGCTTGCACATGGCGTCCAGCATTCTCAGACACGGCAACAGTAACTTCTTCAACAATCTGTGGCGCAATTTGCCGTCGGCCTCTCCCAGGAGCAATTCACAAAATTGGACTGTCTGAATCATTTTCTTCAACCACGGTGCGGGAACAGAACCTCTCCTTCTTCCTCTAACGCGTCGATACTCACGAAGAGTATCAGCACTATTCCTGTTGTTTTGATAAAACAGTTTCACCAATAAAGCCCTGATCACCTTGTCCAGATCCATGTTGACTGTTTGGAACTATAATTCGCACTGATTATTCTGTTCCAACCCTACGCACAGTGTATGACAAACAGTCGCGTAAATGAAACGTTGGTTTGTCCAGTACGAATAGAAAACTATACTTAACCTCCTGCTAATGTTAACAAATAATACAACCTGGGTATAGTGTATGTAATATATATGGTTTACAATAGCCAAGTCATAATCGTATGATCAAATGAACGGCTTATTTCAGTAGTGGTACGAGCCCATTTTTGTTCATTCTGAGATACAGACTCCCAAAGTTAAATGAGCGCTGAAAAATCTGCAGTCGATATACCAGAAATATTCCAGTATATATACTTGAATATTTCTGGTATCTCAGCTGCAGATTATTCAGCGCTAATTTAACTTTAGGACTCTGTATCTCAGAATGAACAAAAATGGACTTGTACCACTATTGAAATAAGCCCTTCAAATATGCTTTTACCAGAGAAATGAATTGTCACCTAATGCGTTTAAGTTCAAAAGAAACTGATTATAAGTATTTGTGAGCGTGTTTGCCACGTACTTTCTAGTGCTTTGCGCCGACCGTAGTTCGTTTCGCAAGTTTATTTACAGATACCAGACTCATATCAATACATATAAAAGACATTTTGGCCTTCTCCATGTTTCTGTGGCTCGCGGGCACTTACGATGTTTATCTTTCCTGCTTCCCAGGCATAAAAATGTACAAATTTCTTCCAGACTCTCTTTCGCACCTGTAACATTTAGTTATCCAGCATGCCGACATGTGATGCTTTGGTTCAAATGGCTCTGACCACTATGGGACAACATCTGAGGTCATCAGTCCCCTAGAACTTAGAACTACTTAAACCTAACTAACCTATGGACATCACACACATCCACGCCCGAGGCAGGATTCTAACCTGCGACCGTAGCAGTTGCACGGTTCCAGACTGAAGCGCCTAGAACCGCTCGGCCACGCCGGTCGGCTGTGATGCTACGCAGTCGATAGGTCTGTATTAAACCGTAGGAACACCTCGGTTTCGCAGATGCCTATGCATCGCTATGATCTTTTTCTGTCACAATGCCCTTTCTGTCTCAGCGGACGAATATCTATTTGTCAGCAATGCGTTGATGAGATTTTCCAGTTCGCTTCGAGCACCCCTGGTTCACAAATATTTCTTGCTGTATCCGCTGACGTTTTTATAACTCATTGTTTTTGCTGTGGGTGGTTGTTTGAATCTCGGTCTAGGAGACTGCCCGTGTGTGTGGATTTTCGGCATACCATGCGACACAAACTGTCATCTTCTTTCTTGAATACCAGCACATCGAGGAAAAATGTATTCTGCCTCAATGTGACGCCACGGCCGAACGCGGGAACACGCGGAAAAGAAATTCTACTTCACTCATTAGCGATTCTGCGTGCGGATCGTACCTTCGAAAAATCTACAACCACACCTGAAGGGGTCCTCCGCAGGTGGACACGGAACTTTGGGTTTCCGCGATAAATTCCATACGATCGCTGTATAATAGGGCGGATATTTTAATAAGTGTTTCATTTCCGGTAGTGAAAGGTAACATTTTACAATTACGATTAATTTTGCCTAGGGATAAAAAATAAAACAGTACATCGTTAACTTAAAGCAAGAACAGTAGTGGGCCAATGATCGTACCCTGCGGGACTCCCACAGTAGAATATGCGGCGTCCGTCTTTGGATTAGCCTAACACCATAGGGCAACTTTCTGCATCCTGTTTTTGGAATAAGAACGAAACCATGCAGACGGTGAATTGCATATTCCACGAAAATTTAACTGCCATAATTGGATATTGGGGCGTCAGAATAAAACGGTGGATGTACTTTATTCTCGGAATTTCGGAGAACATTCAAAGGTTTGCATGAATAAAACGAGTCGAAGAATGTACTTCACCTGGAAATATTCTCAGCTTGAGTAAAAGGGTTGGAGAAGTTGCTCAACGCGAAAAAAATTCTCCGATTGCGTATGAATAAAACTAGACAAGTTTCTCACAAGCGGAGAACATTCTCCGTTTTCTATAGCATACTTGAGCAAAGTAAGTTCAGATGAGGTTAAATTTTGCCAACGGTTCTTTTAAGTAAAAATGGCAGAATTTATGTTGCGCTCAAGACAGGAATGATGTAAGTAGCCCAAATAAATACTGAAGAGAGGAACGGTAGAAGTTTATACAAGTTTAACAATAAAAACATTATTTGGCTGGCAAACTATCTTCCCGAAAATCGTGAAAGAACAGGGAACGAGGTGGGGGGAAGCACCCTTTCAAACTAAGTGAAAATTAGAATATTTTTGTTTCTATTTAGCAGAGGGTTAGGTTGTTTGGGGGAAGAGACCCAACAGCAAGGTCATCGGTCTCACCGGATTAGGGAAAGATGGGGAAGGAAGTCGCCCGTGACCTTTCAAAGGAACCATCCCGGCATTTGCCTGGAGCGATTTAGGGAGACCACGGAAAACGTAAATCAGGATGGCCGGACGCGGGATTGAACCGAATGCGAGTCCAGTGTGCTAACCACTGCGCCACCTCGCTCGGTGTTATTTAGCAGAACCAAGTTTTCCGACTGATGTACGAGAAGACTTAGGTACAGACCAGACAATGTGTGACTGGTATTTTCCGACGTTCACATCATGTTTTCTCACTGCATAAATCTTAATTTTGTTATGTTAGAAATAAGTAGACGGATCAGAAAAATTATTAACTGGTTTATTACAAACGTAACGATCTGATTCTCGGAACGAAACTTCACGGGTGACAGCCTAAGTACCTGACGCGCGACGTATTCAACCAAAATTATCTCGTGTTTGAAAACTCTGATAGAGTTCCGGTTTGGAGTAAATGAAAATGTCATGTATTCTTATCATTTCGTTTAAATAATGTGGTCAGCTAACTTCAATAAGTAAGAAGTTCCCCGCCTGTTGAAAATTTGGTAACATCTTCAGAAAACGCCGTTACGGAAACTGTCCGTAGTCGTCTTAATAATTTGTTGCCGCATATGAAACTAAAATCAGAACATTGTACAGCTCTTCCAGAATACACCGATGTCACTTCTACATTTATACATTGAATACACTGCAGCGATAAAAATCATGCGCTAGCGCTACACACATGGGGGTGGTATCGCATGCGCAAGATATAAAAAGGCAGAACGGGGCTGCCATTTGGACTCAGTTGATTGGTATGAAAACGTTGCCGTCGTGATAATTGTCACACGCTGGAAATTAACAGACTCTGACCGCGGAATGGTAGTTGGACCTACATCTACATCTACATACATACTCCGCAATCCACCATACGGTGCGTGGCGGAGGGTACCTCGTACCACAACTAGCATCTTCTCTCCCTGTTCCACTCCCAAACAGAACGAGGGAAAACTGAAAGCATATATGCCTCTGTACGAGCCCTAATCTCTCTTATTTTATCTTAGTGGTCTTTCCGCGAAATGTAAGTTGGCGGCAGTAAAATTGTACTGCAGTCAGCCTCAAATGCTGGTTCTCTAAATTTCCTCAGTAGCGATTCACGAAAAGAACGCCTCCTTTCCTCTAGAGACGCCCACCCGAGTTCCTGAAGCATTTCCGTAACACTCGCGTGATGATCAAACCTACCAGTATCAAATCTAGCAGCCCGCCTCTGAATTGCTTCTATGTCCTCCCTCAGGCCGACCTGATAGGGATCCCAAACGCTCGAGCAGTACTCAAGAATAGGTCGTATTAGTGTTTTATAAGCGGTCTCCTTTACAGATGAACCACATCTTCCCAAAATTCTACCAATGACCCGAAGACGACTATCCGCCTTCCCCACAACTGCCATTACATGCTTGTCCCACTTCATATCGCTCTGCAATGTTACGCCCAAATATTTAATCGACGTGACTGTGTCAAGCGCTACACTACTAATGGAGTATTCAAACATTACAGGGTCCTTTTTCCTATTCATCTGCATTAATTTACATCTATCTATATTTAGAGTTAGCTGTCATTCTTTACATCAATGACAAATCCTGTCCAAGTCATCTTGTGTCCTACTACAGTCACTCAACGACGTCACCTTCCCGTACACCACAGCATCATCAGCAAACAGCCGCACATTGCTATCCACCCTACCCAAAAGATCATTTATGTAGATAGAAAACAACAGTGGACCTACCACACTTCCCTGGGGCACTCCAGATGATACCCTCACCTCCGATGAACACTCACCATCGAGGACAACGTACTGGGTTCTATTACTTAAGAAGTCTAGACGCATCGGACATTCTGTTTCGGAATATTTAGAGAATTCAGATTCCGAGATCGACAGTGTCAACAGTGTGCGGAGAATACCGTATTTCAGGCTTTACCTGTCACCACGGACAGTGCAGTGGCTGACGGCTTTCACTTAACGACCGAGAACAGCGGCGTTTTCGTAGAGTTGCCAGTGCTAACAGACAACCAACACTGCTTGAAATAACCACACAAATCAGTGTTGGATGTACGACGAACGTATCCGTTAGGACAGTGTTGCGAAATGTGGCGTTAATGGGCTATGGCAGCTGACGACCGACGCGAGTGCCTTTGCTGACAGCACGACATGGCTTGCGGCATCTCTCCTGGGCTCGTGACCGTATCGGTTGGGCCCCAGACGACTAGAAAATCTTGGCTTGGTCAGATGAGACCTGATTCCAGTTGGTAAGAGCTGATGGTAGGGTTCGAATGTCGCGGAGAACCCACGAAGCCATGGAACCCAAGTTCTCAACAAGGCACTGTGCAAGCCAGTGGCGGCTCCATAATAGTGTGAGCTGCGCTTACATGGAATGGAATGGGTCCTCTGGTCCAACAGAACCGATCATTGACTGGAAATGGTTATGATCAGGTTACTTGGAGATCATTTACAGCCATTCGTGGACTTGACGTTCCCAAACAACGATGGCATTTTTGTGGATGCCAGTGCGCTGCGTCACCGAGCCGCAGTGTTCGCGATTGGCTTGAAGAACATTGAAACGTCTCTGTGAAGTCGTTTCATAAGACGCTTGTCGAATTCGGTACAACTTATTCAGTTACTTGATTTTACCGCAATTCATGAACTCTTCCAGAAAGACTGAGCACTCAAATAAGGCTATTGAATATTGATATTATATGTGTGTTTTAATGTGGGGTTTTGGTTTTGTTTTGTGGGAAACACAGAGTTGGCCATCGTCTGCTGGGAGCAGACAACGTTGCTCCTCGTTTGAAGGAGAGCACAGGATGACCAACTTAGGTTTCCAATACCTGAACAGAGAAGTTTACCCATCTTAGTCGAAGGCTGTGTCGAAGGCTGTTTTTGTGTGTGAGGTTGGTGACGGAGGGCTACCCCTCCGGTAGGGCACTCTTCGGTGAACGCTTGGTGAGTACGGATCTTATCTCTTAAGGGGGGTTTCAGCTGATAGGAAGCAGGTTAAGGTAGGACTTCGTTATGTTTAATTGTTGAAATGCTTAAGAACTTCAGCTTAACTGAAGCGTGTGAAGCGAGCTATTTTTCCGAATGTGCCATAATTATATTGCTTTAAATAGGCGATTTTTGGGTGTTTGGGTTAAAAGTAGAATTTACTTTGTTCATTTTGAACAACGATGAAGTAGAATTTCAAACGGTAAATCTGATTAGGAAAAGCTGGTTAGGATCACTTCAAGTGTACGTGAGTGTAATACTGTGTCGAAGCGAGTATAATTTTTAATGATTTTTAATCTTATATTTTGTGGAAGTTGCTTTTCTCTTTGTGTGTCGATTTTGTGCCAAGTGTTTGGTAATAAATGACCCTTCTGGTTCACCACGGTACCGCAATAGGCTTTATTTTAACAGTTTGCTTGTTTAATGAGCTAAAATTTCTGCAAGAATATCTGTTCTTTCGTGCGCTTTCTACAAAGCAGCACAACAGTTTGATTCGGAATGCACCACGTGCTCTAGTTCGGCCGTTTGTAAGCAGCAGACGCAGTTTGTATGTTGAATAATTATCGCACATCCTCGTGCATTGGCTAAACCTCAGTCCAGAATAGTGCATGCGTAGAATCGTAATGCGAATCTCACTGACATATTTTTATGGTATGAATGCAAAGGAGATGATAGTTATCATTGTCTCCCACCCCCGTTTTCTGTGTTTCTTCTTGCTGTAGTTAAATTGCGGTCTGTTACATTCTCATGTAATTCTTACTTAAATATTTCTAGTCAGGCACCAGTTATGTGTAGTTAGGATGTGCAACCAAATACTTAGATACAATAAATAATCTACGCGAAAGATAAACTCTGTGGTGTTGATCTTACCCACTTACTCTGCTTTCCAATCCTGAATTAATCAATTTGCTTCATGCACGAAATGGAGTGCTATTTATCTGGCATACTTGTAACTAAATTATTAAAGTAATTAAACTAATAATTTTCCAGCTCCTTTTTTTTCTATATGGTTAGGAAGGGCTTGGGCTGGTGGCGACCCTAAATTTCTGGATTTTATCATTATTTGTGTGAGGGAAGCAGCTAGAAATGCGAGATAACGTATATGGCTCGATGAGAAACGTCGTAAAGATAGTAATAAGTTACAACATTCTGGACATTTCGAGATAATTATTTGGCTGCTCAGATCAATCCCATCGAAAATTTATGGAACATAATCTGTACAGTGAGCAAGCAGTAAAGGAAACAAAAGAAAAATTCGGAGTAGGTATTTAAACCCATGGAGAAGAAATAAAAACTTTGAGGTTCGCCGATGACATTGTAATTGTCAGAGACAGCAAAGGACTTGGAAGAGTAGTTGAATGGAATGGGCAGTGTCTTGAAAGGAGGATATAAGATGAACATCAACAAAAGCAAAATGAGGATAACTGAATGTAGTCGAATTAAGTCTGGTGATGCTGAGAGAATTATATTAGAAAATTAGACACTTAAAGAACTAAAGGAGTTTTTCTATTTGGGGAGCAAAATAACTGATGATAGTCGAAGTAGAGAGGATATAAAATGTAGACTGGCAATGGCAAGGAAAGCGTTTCTGAAGAAGAGAAATTTGTTAACATCGAGTATAGATTTAAGTGTCAGGAAGTCGTTTCTGAAGTATTTGTATGGAGTGTAGCCGTGTATGGAAGTGAAACGTGGACAATAAATAGTTTGGACAAGAAGAGAATAGAAGCTTTCGAAATGTGGTGCTACAGAGAAATGGTTCAAATGGCTCTGAGCACTATGGGACTCAACTGCTGAGGTCATTAGTCCCCTAGAACTTAGAACTAGTTAAACCTAACTAACCTAAGGACATCACAAACATCCATGCCCGAGGCAGGATTCGAACCTGCGACCGTAGCGGTCTTGCGGTTCCAGACTGCAGCGCCTTTAACCGCACGGCCACTTCGGCCGGCTTGCTACAGAGGAATGCTGAAGATTAGATGGGTAGATCACATAACTAATGAGGAGGTATTGAATAGGATTGGGGAGAAAAGGAGTCTGTGGCACAACTTGACTAGAAGAAGGGATCGGTTGGTAGGACATGATCTGCGACATCAAGGGATCGCCAATTTAATATTGGAGGGCAGCGTGGAGGGTAAATATCGTAGAGGGAGACCAAGAGATGAATACACCAAGCAGATTCAGAAGGATGTAGGTTTCAGTAGGTACTGGGAGATGAAGAAGTTTGCACAGGATAGAGCAGCATGGAGAGCTGCATCAAACCAGTCTCAGGACTGAAGACCAGAACAATGTAGAGGTCAGTTCGCGGACAAAATCCTACACCGACAACACTTTCCTGGACCTCCAACGACGTGTTGAGCCCATGGCATGTCGCGTTGTTGCATTACGGTGGACAAAATGAGGTCCGACAGGATGTAAGGAGGTATCCCATGACGTTTGTCCCCTGAGGGTAGTATACCTGTTTCAGCGAGTTGGATCAAATAGGAAGATTAGTCGTGTGTTCTGTGCCGGGCGCGGCAGACGAGACGCACTGAGAACCTGCTCAAGAATGCGGGGAGTTGTGTGAGAGGACTCAGAGAATATGCTTCTAATTTTTTATTCGTACGAAAATGAGAACTTTCTTGGAGAACGTTGTT
The DNA here is from genome assembly GCF_023898315.1 of Schistocerca nitens. Taxonomy (NCBI): domain Eukaryota; kingdom Metazoa; phylum Arthropoda; class Insecta; order Orthoptera; family Acrididae; genus Schistocerca; species Schistocerca nitens. Next base: position 98,140,157 of record NC_064618.1, on the reverse strand, counting down.
CTGGTCCGCGAATCTTCTCCGGAGAATGGTCTCTTCTTTATTCATACGACCATTATGAGCGACACACAATCGCACGCGTCCGTTACGTCAGAACGGCGCGAAACTTGCGCCTGCAGCGGCGGCGGAAAGCCCGCGCGTTGCGGCCGGCGCTGGTGACCCACTTGCTGCGCCTGCAGGTGGCCTAACAGACGGCTTTCTTGCAGCGACCGGTTCTCCCTGCCCCTCCCTAAACCTTGTTACGTCCCAGCGTCGCCTATACCGGCGCGAGACTGCGTATAAATAAACTCTATACGTCTTGCTGCTGCCGAACGGTCCGTTCGGTCACATTCTCATGTTCTTGTTGTTGTTGGCGTGGCCATCAGCGCAAAGATTGGTTTGGTGCAGGTCAACACGCTAGTGTCTTCATCTGCATGTACATCTACGTGATTACTCTGCTATTCACAATAAAGTGCCTGGCAGAGGGTTCAATGAACAAGCTGTCCGTCTACCGTTTCACTCTCGAAAGGCGCGCGGGAAAAATGAGCACTTAAATTTTCCTGTACGAGCCCTGATTTCTCTTATTTTTTCGTGATGATCATTCCTCCCTATGTAGGTGGGTGCCAACAGAATGTTTTCGCAATCGGAGGAGAAAACTGGTGAATAATTCCATGAGAAGATCTCGTAGCAACGAAAAACGCCTGTGTTTTAATGATTGCCACTCCAATTCACGTATCATGTCTGTGGCATCAGCTCCCCTACTTCGCGATAATATAAAACGAGCTGCCCTTCTTTGAAGTTTTTCGGCGTCATCCGTCAGTCCCACCTGATGCGGGTCCCACACCCCACAGCATTACTCCTAAACAGAGCGGACAAGCGTGATGTAAAATCTCTTTAGTAGACCTGTTGCACCTTCTAAGTGTTGTGTCGATGAATCGCAGTCTTTGGTTTGCTCTACCCACAACATTATATATGTGATCATTCCAGTTTAGGTTATTTGTAATTGTAATCCCTAAGTACCGGGTGATCAAAAAGTCAGTACAAATTTGAAAACTGAATAAAAAAATGGTTCAAATGGCTCCGAGCACTATGGGACTCAACTGCTGTGGTTATCAGTCCCCTAGAACTTAGAACAGTATTTGCTGACAATGGTCTGCCAGTGCGAGTGTCATCACTGGTGTCTTCGCGGCCATCTTTAAATCGTTTAAACCACTCAAACACTTGTGTTCGCGATAAACAATCATCGCCGTACACTTGTAACATTACAAACGTTTCACTTGCAGATTTTCCTAGTTTGAAACAAAATTTGATGTTAACACGCTGTTCTTTCTGTACACTCAACATTTGCCGACGCACAGACAAAACGTCAACTACTTAAAACAGACGCCACGGGCAGACTGAGTGCAGCAGGCAGATGAAACTCGAGCAGTAGGCGGAGCAAGAGTCACGTGACAGGCCACGCAACTTTCAGACTTATTGCATTCGTTTTATTGTTTCACTAGTACTAGTCCGGTTTTTTTCTAGCCACACCTCGTATGTGCACATCGCTACTCCATTATTTATCACCACAACGTATCTCATATCGTATCATGTTTTAGTGCAAGTCTAGAAACAGAGAAAAAGTTTTCAAAGTGCAACACTGTGTAATAAGTCTCAATCGTAGTGTATATTCAAGAGCAGTATGCCTAAACCTATTCGAAGGAGAAGATATTGCTTCTCACTATATTTATTCCTTAATGAAGCTAGTTTCAAGTTATCTGTCTCCAATCCTATGATTTTACTAAGGTTTGGTAAATCAATTCGTTTGTGTTCTCAGTCTTTAAAATTTTTTACGCAATTTTGTTCTGTTGTTCCTCTCTTCACTATACTCACAAAACTTTTTGCACAATAAATCTCTTCACAGAGAGTATCTTCGTTGACTAAATCGAGATTAACTTCTTTTACTGTTACTTGCAAGTGTCCAAAGAATATTGGTATTACTCCCAAGAGTGGTACCGAATTTACAATTCCGTAGCACACTGTGAGGCGTTGGTTTTGACCAAGAATACTGTTTCTCCCACTTTTTTTATTTTATTGGCTTTCGGAACTTGCGCATACAGCCATCTCAACAATGGAAATTTTACACAGCAGTTGCTTTTGACAGTTCATACTGTCATATACGTAAGTTGTAGTCATGCCCTGGTACGAAGTCAGATAGGCTTAACAAAGGACAGATTCCGACATAAAGCAAATTTTACATCCACAGTATAATGAAATCAGAAAACTGCTCCAGCTTCTTCAAATAAACACGCGAGATAATCAATCTCCTTGTTTCGTTAAGTTTTTGAATCTTCATGAAAACTAAATCACTTTGGAAGCAACCGGAGACATACCTGGAGGCTGAACATTATACACTCCTGGAAATGGAAAAAAGAACACATTGACACCGGTGTGTCAGACCCACCATACTTGCTCCGGACACTGCGAGAGGGCTGTACAAGCAATGATCACACGCACGGCACAGCGGACACACCAGGAACCGCGGTGTTGGCCGTCGAATGGCGCTAGCTGCGCAGCATTTGTGCACCGCCGCCGTCAGTGTCAGCCAGTTTGCCGTGGCATACGGAGCTCCATCGCAGTCTTTAACACTGGTAGCATGCCGCGACAGCGTGGACGTGAACCGTATGTGCAGTTGATGGACTTTGAGCGAGGGCGTATAGTGGGCATGCGGGAGGCCGGGTGGACGTACCGCCGAATTGCTCAACACGTGGGGCGTGAGGTCTCCACAGTACATCGATGTTGTCGCCAGTGGTCGGCGGAAGGTGCACGTGCCCGTCGACCTGGAACCGGACCGCAGCGACGCACGGATGCACGCCAAGACCGTAGGATCCTACGCAGTGCCGTAGGGGACCGCACCGCCACTTCCCAGCAAATTAGGGACACTGTTGCTCCTGGGGTATCGGCGAGGACCATTCGCAACCGTCTCCATGAAGCTGGGCTACGGTCCTGCACACCGTTAGGCCGTCTTCCGCTCACGCCCCAACATCGTGCAGCCCGCCTCTAGTGGTGTCGCGACAGGCGTGAATGGAGGGACGAATGGAGACGTGTCGTCTTCAGCGATGAGAGTCGCTTCTGCCTTGGTGCCAATGATGGTCGTATGCGTGTTTGGCGCCGTGCAGGTGAGCGCCACAATCAGGACTGCATACGACCGGGGCACACAGGGCCAACACCCGGCATCATGGTGTGGGGAGCGATCTCCTACACTGGCCGTACACCACTGGTGATCGTCGAGGGGACACTGAATAGTGCACGGTACATCCAAACCGTCATCGAACCCATCGTTCTACCATTCCTAGACCGGCACGGGAACTTGCTGTTCCAACAGGACAATGCACGTCCGCCTGTATCCCGTGCCACCTAACGTGCTCTAGAAGGTGTAAGTCAACTACCCTGGCCAGCAAGATCTCCGGATCTGTCCCCCATTGAGCATGTTTGGGACTGGATGAAGCGTCGTCTCACGCGGTCTGCACGTCCAGCACGAACGCTGGTCCAACTGAGGCGCCAGGTGGAAATGGAATGGCAAGCCGTTCCACAGGACTACATCCAGCATCTCTACGATCGTCTCCATGGGAGAATAGCAGCCTGCATTGCTGCGAAAGGTGGATATACACTGTACTAGTGCCGACATTGTGCATGCTCTGTTGCCTGTGTCTATGTGCCTGTGGTTCTGTCAGTGTGATCATGTGATGTATCTGACCCCAGGAATGTGTCAATAAAGTTTCCCCTTCCTGGGACAATGAATTCACGGTGTTCTTATTTCAATTTCCAGGAGTGTAGTTGGTTCGATTACGGGAAGAAGTATGCACGAATCGGAACGAGTATACTGAGAAATAAATAATGGGACGAGGATGTTCAAACATGAACGTCTCCACACGCCGCTTTCGCGAGACCTTGTTACTTCCTTGTGTTATTTACGCACTTCCATAGCTGCTGATCGGTACGAGGCGACCTCATCTCTTTGTTGTCACTTCTAATCGAGAAACAATTTAAAATTCCCTGTTTTATTACCCATCTAGATTCGTAGGCAACGTCATTCTTCCTCCACTCCTCGTATTCCCTTTAGCCAAACCATCTTCTTTCCACGGAAGTACGAACAGAGGAAGGACTAAACAGGGTGTTCCGAAGCTATTCGTACAAATTAATACACGAGGTAGAGAACATAAGAACAAACATATTCGGGGGTAAGGAACACATGGTCTCTAAAGTCAACTCCTAGTGTTAGGGAACATTTCGCCAGTGGTACTGACAAAGGCTGTTGTGTTGGTGTTGCTGACTGGAAATGTGCATTAGTCGACCACAGCAGTGCTGTACCTGCGAGTGAGGGTGCATCGGTCGGTTTATCGCGGGTTTCTATGGTGATATTTCACGAGGACTCGCGGAACCGCTGGACAGTATATGCACAAATTTTCCTTCGTCACCCCTGTACTTCTTTACTGTAACGTCACTGCGTGTTTTCGACAATGGCCACAGCAGGCAAAGCGCAATAATATCGTGGTCGGGTAAGGTAAGGATGGGTGGCTCTGCGGTCTGCTTGAAAACACACCGATTCAGTCGCAATTATTACCGCATTGCGACGACAACAGTGATGATTGTGCGGTTTACGTATACTGAAACGGCTGACGTGCACCTGGTGTACGGGTCTGTGAATGGAGACGGACGAGCTGCAGTGAGAGAGTATGGACAGCGCTTTCCCAACCGGCGGGTTCCACAATACCAAATACTCGGACGTCTGCATCACCTTCTCCGAGAATCAGGCACTTTCCGCGCAAGTATGCGTGACAGAGGTCGGAATGGAACAGTGCGACTCCAGAAATGGAAGTCAAGATTCTGCGACATGCTGAAGACACTCCATCTATCACGCATCCTTGGCGTCAGATACAGCCTTGAGTGGAATGTGTTACATGACCAGCAGCTTCATCCTTACCGCGTGCCAGCACTAGCACCCGAAGACTTTCCTCAGCGCGTGCAGTTCGCACAATGGTATTTACAACAGAGGGGTTTGCACCCCTTATTTCCGGCCGAGGTCCTGTACTCCTACGAGGTTTTGTTTACTCGTGACGGCTGTTTCAATACCCACACTTCGCATGTTTGCGCACATGTGAAACCACGAGGAACTTTTTGTATGCCGCCTGGAAGGCGGTGCGTGGGCCTGCTCCTGTAAACTGAAGGGTAGGCCGAATGTAGGAAGTGAGTAGGAGCAGGAAAAAGTAAAACACGTCGGTACTGCCTGTCAAATCATATATGTTTACTATAGGCCAAAAACAAGTTAATAAATGGTTACATAACTTTGCACAGATGAGCGAAGCCTTAGACCCGTCGTAAGTAGTATTCAGAGGCACCCACATGCCTTGCTCATACTGTGGCATCAAGCAGTCAGGCCTGCAAGATGAGTGGTCTGCCAAGCGAGTGGGTTCATTCTTATTTATGAAGTAACAATTAAGTAACAAATTATTCTCCTGTATGAATATTACGCAACGGAAACGGATAACGCACATCCGACTATTAGTAATTTACACAACTCTGACTGTTCACTACGCACTAGCAATACCACATTTTCCATCTTACCCAACGGCTTTGATCAACACGTGGCCATCGCACTGAATATGAATGGCGCACACATTATAAATTCTGGATATCATGACAACATACTATTCGAAGGAAAAGGCCACCAGTCTTTTTCTTTTCACTATCTTTATTATTCCGATAAATTCTATAACGTAAACACACCATTACATTTTCTACAACAATTACACATGAGAAACTCCGCCCAGTGGGCATGGCTTTACATTGGTGATTCTCTATCTTATGGTCTCGTAATTATCTAATACTACAGTGCACTTTCTGGATAGGATGGTGGATCTTTTGCTATATCTCACACTTCGACACTCACACCCATCATCACGAAAATTTCCTCCAGACCGAGCGGTACAAACAGGAACATGCATAACCCACTGCCTATGAAACTATCTTGCTACTCTCCCATGCATACCACACATACTTAAATTACATGAAATACACCACACTGCCAACATGGAATACAACACAAGGAATAGTCACAACGTTATAATCACATCACTTTCAGCTGTCCCACTTCAATCAGTATTCATCCCAGTTTCACGGCACACTGCCCCACTGCGTAACTTTTCTTTCCTACTACGAACTCTGGAGGATATATGCACGTCTTCCTGTGCAATGCAAGCCAAGTGGCGTTGCTGGATATACGGCTAATTCACCTTGCTTCTCTCTCAGAGTAATTCAGCGTCACACGGGAATATAACACGCAGAGTAATATTAAGAACATATTCGTCACATACGCGAGTCCTCAACTGATACCATGGACGAGTAATTCTGTTTATCCTTTGTCCCATACACAGATTGAGACTCACACAGTACTCACCACGTGGAAGTACTCGTCTCTAATTTCAAGTCCTGCACACGCCATTTCTTAAATATTTCCAACTTATAGTACACACGCCAGTAATTCAGCTTAACTTAAGCACTCGGAAGTATTTCAACTTATTGCCACACGTGGTTTCATTGTGACCGTTGGTCATTTCCGAAGATTACTACGATCCCCTTAATATTACCTGCCTGACATTTAATTCTCCCCACAAAAGTTCCTGAAATAGAGAAATTATTATTCCAAACTACTGTTAAGTATTCCACATGCATACCATTCTCTCCACTCTTTTGTCTTTACGGAGCACACCTAAGACAGGTCTTACCAACACGAGATCCAGCGCCCGAGTCTGAAACATGGCCGTTCTTCAGGTCAGCTCGCAGCTCTGTCGAGGTGGGGGAAGACCATGCTACCCATTGATCAGCCACATTACAGGCGCTCAAAGCTCAGGTTAATTTCATCTCTTTGGTTCCACCAAAGGTGACCAAAGGGCCGTCTCAAAGATGATCATATATTGAACATTCACTATCTGCGGTTAGCAGACGACCATACATTCATTCATTTCGCAGATCTCACCAAATTGCATCTAGGGAGTGCACACATGATCAATTAAATAAATAAATTGTCATTCTTTCCTACACTGGTATCCGGCTTCGGTGTATTAAGTGAAATTGAGTTATTACTACAAAAAAATATGTTGGTCTGACAAGAATAACGAAGAATGTTGTACCTATTTTCAATGTCGGGCGGTACTGTTCCCTTTCAGTACAAAGTCCAGCGGTCAGCTCTCCGAATCTCTTTGAGAGTGGTTAGACTTGTGAGTGGCTCCGAGAGTGCTTAAGTAACGCAACCCTATACGTTTCCCTCAACGGCGAGTGTTGATCAGAGACAGGAGTGCCCCAGGGAAGTGTGATATGACCCCTCTTGTTCTCTATACAGATAAATGATCAGACGGACGAGCTCACCAGCAATCAGCCGCTGTTTGCTGATTATGCTGTGGTGTGCGGGAAAGTGTCGTCGTTGAGTGATTGTAGGGGATACAGAATTACTTAGAAAGAATTTGTATCTGGTGTGTTGAACGGCAGCTTGTTCTGAAAGTAGAAAAACGTAAGTTAACGCAGATGAATAGGAAAAACAACCTCGTAATGTTCGAATACAGCATTAGTAGGGAGGTGCGCGATACAGTCACGTCGACTAAATATCTAGCGTAATGCTGCAAAGTGATATGAAACAGAAAGAGCATTTAAGAGAGACAGAAGGAGAATTTTAGGAAAGTACAGCTTATCTGCGGACAGAACACTACTACGACCGTTTCTTGAATACTTTCCGAGTACTTGGGATCCGCTCCAGGTAGGAATAAAGGAAGACATCGAAGCAATTCAGAGGCGGACTGTTAGATTTGTTACCACTGCAGTAACTTCAAGCATAAAATACGACATCCTCATTTGGAGAAATTATTGTTAGAGGTTACAGTTTACACCTAAAATTTCCGATAAAGATTTTACTTACTCGTGGCTTCCAATAAACCTGTGATTTCAATCCAGAGATTGGGGACGATATCCTGATTTTGATATTTTTCAGCCTCAGGACACTACAAACTCTTTCTATGACTGACTTTTTCAGTTTCTCAGAGACCATGTTTCTTGTCGTGTCAGCCGATACGGCTTAAGAAAACAAAGTAATCTGAATTTCACCGATTGTCGTCAGACATTCAGGCGGACGATATCGGTCGTTGGCGGAATCCAGTGATATCGGTGCGTACACCAATCGCTATATGGTGTGGATATCAGTGAGTGCGACCATTCGATTCGTTTCTTCGTTGAGAACACTCAATAGCGTAGTCATCAGCGCAGTCACGAATGCTTTCTTGCGCACGGGGTAGCCGCGCGGTCTGAGGCGTCTTGTCACGGTCTGCACGGCTCCCCCCGTCGGAGGTTCGAGACCTCCCTCGGAGGACATGGGTGTGTGTGTTGTTCTTAGCGTAAGTCAGTTTTAGTAAGATTCCGTAGTGCGTAAGCTTAGGGACCGATGACCTCAGCAGTATGGTCCCATAAGACCTTACCACAAATTTCCAAAATTTCCAAATGCTTTCTGAGCCGACTCTGAGATAGTTAAAATCCAAACGTTAGTGCCATAAAATTATTTAAGTCAATGGGGAAAGTTCTAAATTTGGGCTGGACTGGGATTCGAACCTGGGTCTCGTGCTTACTAGATAGATGCGCTGACCACTACGCCATCCGGACACAGTGGTCACCGCAACTGCACGGACAACCATAGCACGCCCCGTCAGACTTTTTTATCGATGCCTGCAATCACTTTCAAATACCAAAACGTAAAGCTGTTAACCAAGTATTTGCATTAGAATGTGCTCTCAATGCAGCTACTGATATACGGGGCTAGCGAAAGAGGCTAAAGGAGCGTGTTAGGGAAATATGGCTCACAGTTCACTTACATAACAAACAGACGAGGCAGTTCGCCGGGAAACAATTTAGGTGAGAGGTCAGGTGCGTCACATAAAGATTTCTTTCTTTAAACACGAAGCCTTCCACGCTCTCCTCGCCCGCACATAAAACTGTCTGGTGAGTTGGTAAACCGGAAGCTGCAATCTCTCGTGTTGTTAACCCACTAGCATTCCCTTTTCACATTATCACCGCATGACGTCGCCCTGTTGGCACTTTATTGGCGTGTAGTGTGTGTGAATGTACACTTAATCTTAAGAGTGCAATAGTGGCTTGAAACCTAGCTCATTCTCTTATCGTAATCTTATCGTAAAAGCCCAGTTTCGCAATATCGTTCTACCATCCACTTCAGAGCTTTCTAAATCGTAATATCAAGGCAATATTTCTAATTCTCTCTATGCTATCTTCAAAAAATACTGCTGTCTGGAAAACTTTAAGGAGAAAGTAACTTTCCCAACATGTGTCTTTTCAAAGTAACATAGCTCGACGGAACTTGGACCATACATAGAAAGGCCACAGTACAGTACAGTATAGAAGGTAAAAGAAATACGCAATGAGACGAAAACAAATGACTGTTTCATTCAAATACAATAATTACACTACAGTCACCGCAATTGATTATGGCTCCTTAACATTACAAACGGCTGTACAGGTTCTTTAATGGGATGTGCGATCACAAGCGATGTCAACGCATGTTCTGCAAAGCGCTGCCATGCAGGTCACAAAGTTAGTAAACAACTGTTGTGGCAGGGTGTTCCCTTCCTCCACGAGCGTGGTTGAAAACTGCTGGACGATGGTTCGTGCTGCAGTACGTCACCCCAATGTATCCCACACGAGCTGGTTGGGATATAAATCTAATGAACTGGCAGGCCCGTCCATTCCCAGAATATCCTCTCTCGCCCACCCGTGCTGTTCCATGCGGTCGTGCATTGTCATCTGTGAAAATAAAGTCAGGGCCGATCGCACCCTAAAAAGCCGCACATGAGGAAGGAGTACCGCGGTGAACGGTGTTCGAAGATTTGTGATGCTGCCAGGTGAATAAGAATTGGACCAAGGATCTGTTGACTCACGTGTTCTTCTCCAATGAGAGCAGACACAGTCAGTGAAGTGAGGAAATTCATATGGCGAAGATGCTAACAGATAATGCATCCTGGAACTTTCTTGTTTTGCTAGTCCAGATAGGCGAGGCGTAATGCTGTATGTACGTACTGACGTCCAAAGCGTTCAGCAAGGTACACTCCCCAGTCCATGTCATGAATCACTGTGCTCCTTCACCATGTTCGTCTTTTGAGGGGTGTGTTCGGCCCCTATTTCATTTTTACAGACGACAATGACCAAAAACATTGAATAAAGCAGGCATATAGGCTCTTGAAATGAGGGTATATTCAGCAAATGAACTAGTTTGCTCGTTCCCACGACTTCAGTCCAATGGAGCACATGTCAAAAGCATTGGGGGGGGGGGGGGGGGGGGAGATGTATGCCACATGCCCATATGCACCAAAAACCTTACAGCTGTAGTTGGGGCAGATGTAATGCTGCACATCTGTATGCACCAATGAGCATACAGCTGTTGTTCAGGAAGATGTAAGGCTGCACATGCATATGCACCAACGACCATGCAGCTGTTGTTGGGGGAGACATAATGCTACACATCTATATGCACAAGCAACCACACAGATGTTGTGGAGGAGACATTTTGCTTCACACACACATACGCAACATCGACCATACAGCTATAGTTGAGGGAGACGTAATGCTGCACATTCATATGCACCAATGACCATACAGCTGTTCTGGGGGAGATATAATGTTGCACACACATATGCACCAACGAATACAGCTACTGTAGAAAGAGACATAATGTTGCACAACCATATGTACGAACAACCATACAGCTGTTGATAGTGGAGATGCAACGCTATGCATCCATATGCATCTATGGACATACAGCTGTTGTTGGAGGAGATGTAATGCTGCACATCCATTTGCACCAATGACCATACAGTTGTTGTTGGGGGAGACATAATGCTGCACATTCAGATGCACCAACGACCATACAGCTGTTGTGGGAGTGACATAATGCTGCACACACAAATGCACCAACTACCATACAGCTATTGTTGGGAAAGACATAATGTTGCACATCCATATGCACCAAAGACCATATAGCTGTTGCTCGGGTAGATGTAATGCTGCACATCCATATGCATCTATAAACATACAGCTGTTGCTGGGGGAGTTGTAATGCTGCACATCCATATGCACCAATGACCATACAGCTGTTGTTCAGGAAGCTGCACGTCCATAAGCACCAATGACCACACAGCTGTTATTGGGAGAGAAGTAATACTGCACATCCATAAGCACCAACGAACATACAGCTGTTATTGGGGCAGAAGTAATGCTGCACATGCATATGCACCAACGACCATACAGCTGTTCTTGGGGGAGACATAATGCTGCACATCCATATGCACCATTGAACATACAGCTGTTGTTGGAGGAGATGTAATGCTGCACATCCATATGCACCACAACCATACAGCTGTTGTTGGAGAAGATGTAATGCTGCATATTAATATGCACCAATGACCATACAACTGTTGTGGGGGAGATGTGATGCTGCACATCTGTATGCACCAATGACCATACAGCTGTTGTTTGGGAAGATGTAAGGCTGCACATGCAAATGCACTAACGACCATACAGCTGTTGTTGGGAGAGACATAATGCAGCACATCCATATACACCAACGAGCATACAGCTGTTTTGGGGGAGATATAATGCTGCACCCACATATGGTCCAACGACCATACATCGGTTGGGGGAGGCGTAAAGCTGCACATACAAATGCACCAACGACCATACAGCTGTTGTTGGGAGAGACACAATGCAGCACATCCATATGCACCAATGACCATACAGCTATTGTTCAGGAAGCTGCACATCCATAAGCACCAATGACCATACAGGTGTTATTGGGGGAGAAGTAATACTGCACATCCATAAGCAGCAACGAACATACAGCTGTTATTGGGGGAGAAGTAATGCTGCACATGCATATGCAGCAACGACCATACAGCTTTTGTTGGGGGAGTTGTAATGCCTCACATCTATCTGCACCAACAACCATACAGCTGTTGTCAACCACGATTGTGGGGCAATGGGAACCCCCAACCACAAGAACCCCTCACTATGCTTGTGGTTAGCGTGGGAACATGTTGTGAAACATGCATTGCTGTCCGTTGTCATAACACATTCAATTAAGATACATGTCCCGCTTTTTTTCCTGTCCAGTTGACCGTCATGAATTACGGTGAATTCAGTATAATTATTGTCTTTGAATAAAACCGTCGCCGGCCGAAGTGGCCGTGCGGTTAAAGGCGCTGCAGTCTGGAACCGCAAGACCGCTACGGTCGCAGGTTCGAATCCTGCCTCGGGCATGGATGTTTGTGATGTCCTTAGGTTAGTTAGGTTTAACTAGTTCTAAGATCTAGGGGACTAATGACCTCAGCAGTTGAGTCCCATAGTGCTCAGAGCCATTTGAACCATTTGAATAAAACCGTCATTTCAGTTCTTCTCATTGCGTATTTCTCTCAGGTACATTCTACAGTATTTTGTAGCAGTTCTTTCTACGTAACGTCCAAGTTACGTTACTAGCCAGTGACACATCATGCGCTAGCTACTTTAGTCCTTCCGTTTTGCACATCAGTGTAGCTCTTTGTAAGAAAAGCTATGATGTTTCTATAGGAATGGCACTTTATGTTAATGATCAACATACCTGAGAAATAGCTGGCTTGCGTTCTGTTTAATCCGTTGAACACTTGAATTATACAGTATTCCTCTTTTTCTTCTTCATCATCTTCTTCTTTCCCCACCTACTGCAGCGAGAAGAGGCAATGCTCGTATCTGGGGAGACGGCGATTCAAATCACCGACGAATGATTTTTTGTTGTTGTGGTCTTCAGTTGGAAGACTGGTTTGATGTAGCTCTCCATGCTCCTCTATCCTGTGCAAGCCTCTTCATCTCTGAGTAGCTACTGCAACCTACATCCCTCTCAATCTGCTTAGTGTATTCATCTCACTCTACAATTTTTACTCTCCACGCTTCCCTCCACTACTAAATTCATGATCTCTTCATGCCTCAGTACGTGTGCTGCCAACCGATCCCTTCTTCTTGTCAAGCTGTGCCACAAATTCCTCTTCTCCCCACTTCTGTTCAGGACCTTCTCATTAGTTACGTGATCTACCCATCCAATCTTCAGCAATCTTCTGTAGCACCACATTTCGAAAGCTTCTATTCACTTCTTGTCCAAACTATTTATCGTCCACGTTTCACTTCCATACATGGTTACACTCCACACCATACTTTCAGAAAAGACTTCCTTACACTTAAATCGACACTCGATGTTAACAAATTTTTCTTCAGAAACGCTTTCCTTGCCATCGCCGGTCTACATTTTATATTCTCTCCACTTCGACCATCATCTGTTATTTTGCTCTCCAAATAGCAAAACTCATCTACCACTTTAAGTATCTCATTTCCTAATCCAATTCCCTCAGCAGCACCTGATTTAACTCGACTAAATTCCATTATCCTCGTTCTTCTTTTGGTGATGTTCTTTTAGAGTTACTGAATCGCTGATGGCAACAGCCGGTATGGTTACTCAGAAAACGACACGGTCGAGCTTGTGCTCTGCCTTTAACGACCGCCTCATCGACGGGACATTCAGCCCTGCCTCGCATTCACCATCTCCTGTTCCCCCTCTCTCTGACTTTCAACCTTGTTTATTTTTATTGTCGACGACCGCTTGATTAGGAATTGAAGTCCCTTAACTGGAATGGGTAAACTGGTTGGGATATGTCGTGTATGAGTATGAGAGACCTCTACCGTTGCTGTCTCTGTGAGGATAACAGCTTCAGTGACAGCAATTGGCATAGCGGGTAGGATTACAAAGTTTCGGACAAGTCAGATTCCGTAATAGTATTGTAATCATAAGCTGACAAGCCATAAATTCAGCTTTCCTATTTTCCGTTACAACGGACTGCGAGGAACAAAAGAAAACAGTTGATAGTTGTGTATACGATTTTTAAAATTATATGTAAGGAGAAAGTATATATATGAGAGAAACAACTTGCTTAATGTTTAAATCCGCTGCTATCGTACTTAAAACTGACTGCGAGGAAGAAAACAAAACGGCACTTTTTTTTCAGCACAGTATTTTCTTTCACACGGTCAACGATAACAGAAAAGCTGTCCGATGTCCTTTAAAACAAGATAGAGCTGTCTGAATGTTTATTACACTATTGCGTAAAAGTTTGAAGAACTCGACGAAGAAATTGCAGGATTTTTTCCGACAACTTTATATTAAAAATATGTAGTCTGTGTCCATCCGAGCGGTTATTGGAATATTGTAGAAAAAGTTCCAGGAAATCGGTCAAGAACTTTTCGAGATATTTGCTATCAACATTTCCCTTTTAGACGTGTGCTTCCTGTAACAGTGTTCTCGGCAAAGAAAAATGGACCTTACACCATTTCCCGTGAAATTACACAGACCTGAAGTGGGCGCACACTGCTGCTACCTAGCTGGAACCATGTAAAAGTCGAGAGTTTCCTCTTTCCAGCAGTACGTTGTTCACGCACATATCTCAAATAACATAATAGTTACGATTTTTAAAAAAAATGATTGATTCTTTTTGATACACCCTGTGTATTAAAAAATATATATTCTATATCCGTCCAAGTATTTCTTAGAATGTCATGTAAAAATTTGAAGTTCCCTTTTTTAAAGCACAAACAGGGTGATTATAATTAAAGTTAAACTTTCAAAACGCTGTAGAAATAACACCACTAGTCAGAATGACGTCAAATTGCAACGGAATATTACCGGAGAAGGGGGAAAACGTATGGCAGAAGAAAAAAATAGTTTGAAAACTGATCAATAGATGGCGCTGTATGTGTCGGAATACGCAAATGAAAACACCTGCCATGGGCACGACCCACTGAATTTGGTATAAACACGCCTGTCTCAATGCAGGATCGCGCTCTGCTTGTAAAGCTGTGTTACAAGAATGATGACTGTGCACACGTCACTCTGCAGAAGTTCCGGACACGGAGGGGTTTGAAAAAAGGCGTTGGTCCGATGACTGCCGTGGGTTTGGAGAAAATGACTCGGAAATTCGAAAAGGTGGGTTCTCTTGGTGTCCAACCTGGTAGAGGAAGGAAACTATTCGACATCAGTGGAAGCAGTGGCCACAGCAATGCAGAAGGAGACAAGTAGTGGTGTGCAAACGTCTAGTGCACGAAGAAATACCCGAACATTGGACACACCCGCGAGCACGGTGCGTAAAATCCTATGATAGATCCTTCTTTGATATCCATTCAAAATTACCCACGAGCACGAGTTGCTTCCTGATGACCTGGCGACAAGACAGACCTTTGCTTTAGAATTTCTTGCTCGCATGGGAGTGGGCAATGATTGGCCGTGGAAGATTTTGTGGACAGACGAAGCCCATTTCCATCTGACAGGATATCTCAATACATAGAATTGTCGAATATGGGCAACGGAAAAGCCACACTCAAATCAACCAGTACCACTTCATCCTGATAAGGTCACTGTGTGGTGCGGGTTTACGGCATCATTTATCATAGGGCCATATTGTTTTGAAGAGACAGGTGCTTCCGGTCCTGTTACCTGTACCATCACTGGTAAGCGCTATGAGTGTCTTTTGCGCAACCTCGTCATTCCATCTCTCCAACACCGTGACTGTGTGGATGGGATCATTTTTATGCAAAATGGTACACCTGCGCACATTGCAAGTCCAGTTAAGCAGCTGCTGAAGCGCCATTTCGGAAATGCTAGAATTGTCAGCCGCCATTTCCCTACAGCCTGGCCGTCACGATCACCTGATCTTAATCCGTGTGACGTCTGGCTGAGCGGCTATCTGAAAGATGTCGTGTTCAGTGTTCCCATTGCAAACTTAGCTGCCTCGAAGGCACGCATCGCGCAGCACATTCTGAACGTGACCCCGAAAACACTTCGATCAGCTGTGGAACTTGCTGTTTCTCGATTTCAACTTGCAGAAAACGGTGGACAGCATTTGAACATGTTTTGCGCCAGTCACACGGAAATTAATAATCCGATTTGATTTTGATTGATGCTTTTTTGGTCTCAGGACAATTAAAAAGCGATGTGATTGATGCTTTTATGCGGTTTTTGGTTCTGGACAATTAAAAACAGATGTGAGTGATGCTTTTTATGCGGTTTTTGGCCTCACGACAATTAAAAACCCATTTTTCCCATCCAATGTCATATGGTCTTGCCGTGGTGGATGGGCTTACGAAACTGGCAACATCACACCTGTACACCCATGCACACTGAGTAGTACAGTTTGTTTAACGTCAAACGTACACATTAGGCGTTGTTGTATAATTCATTTGTCATTTGTAGTCGACCACTATTAAATTATGATGTTTACAGCGCCATCTATTGCTACATTTTGTAACTATTTATACTGTGCGGCTGGTCCCGGCGGAGGTTCGAGATTTCCCTCGGGCATGGGTGTGTGTGTTTGTCCTTAGAATAATTTAGGTTAAGTAGTGTGTAAGCTTAGGGACTGATGACCTCAGCAGTTAAGTCCCATACGACTTCACACACATTTGAACATTTTTCTGTAACTATTTATTTTTCTTCTGCCATACGTTTTCCCCCTCTTCCGACAATATTCCGTTGCAGCTTGACGTCGTTCTGACCTGTGGTGTTATTTTTACAACGGTTTGAAAGTTTAACTTTAATTACAATCACTCTAAGATGTAACTATGTCCGTCTGAACGTTTAATATTGTGTAAAAATTTTAACTGAATTGGTTAAGAACTTCTCAGGATTTTTGGAAATAATGTTAAAGGACGACATGTCCTTATACAGTAGTATAGATACAGATTAAAAAATATGTAGTCTAAGTCCGTCCGAATGTTTATTGAAATATTGTGTAAAAATTTGAAGTACATATTTCCATCACTTTTATTTCGCAAACATTGTAGAGAGCAAATTTCCAGACAATAATATCAAATTTAATACAGCAATATTAATAATCGAGTTGAGAATAGCAATCAGCTACTTCAGAATATCAGTTTTTGAGATTAAAAAGTGGTTGTATTCGACTTTCCCTTCTTTTTCAAGTGTAGGGGCCGAGAGGTACGCTCCCCCCTTGCCAATAGGACCCAGACTGCACACTGCTAATTGTTTTTGTGCAGCGGAACCGAACTAGTGGGTAAATACAAGAAAAAAGAATCAGTCTTGAAATGTAAAAAGAATCAGTCTTGAAACGTAAGTGGACACGCAGCGTGTGGCGGGCAGGCGTTACAGCGTTAAGACGGCTAGCGGTCAAGGACGGGGACGTGACCGAATGCTGCTGGGTGAATTTAATCAGCTCGACAGCTGCGGACACACAGTCGCGCTCACACCGAATAATTCTGCTGGCGATTCCCAGTGTCTACACCAGTCAGCTGGTTAGAGAGGCGGTGTGGGCCTCATTTCCGTGGCACCATGCGACAGCGGAAGGAGACACTATTCTTAAGCCGTCGGCACACGGACAGTGCTGACGAACGTTAACGTTGAGCGTGCCAAGTTCAACGTGCTGCTGAACGCTCAGGAACGATGCGACTCGTGCATACGGTACGTGGACCCCAACGTGGTATACGCGATCGCAACGCGCTCCAGCGGCAGTTGAGGGATGTTTCTAGTTTATAAATCACACTGTTTACTCAATGGGCGCGCTTAAAATTCCCACGTTAGCTCTATTAAAACGCACACTTCCTCCATCGTCCACGAAAAGGAAATTACCATGTCCAATCAATAAGGATTGTGCTGCACAGTTGGCGCAGGGGATAGAGTTTCGCCGGCATGGTAGCTCAGCGTGTTCGGTCAGAGAGCTGGTTGGCCTCTGTAATAATAAAAAAAAACTGAGTCGAAATATCCTTCCCGTTACCCAGTGTGGCTTTCGGCCGTCCTTCTCTTCCGGCGACCTTCTCCTTCACCTCACACATCTCCTTTCCGAACAGCTTAATTCCCGTCGCTCCGCAATCTTCCTCTCCCTGGACCTCGAACGTGCTTATGACCGCCTATGGCATTCTGGTCTCCAAGCTCCAAACCTTCGCCGTTGCCATTAACTATGTCCGTCTGATCGGCTCCTTTCTCTCCCACCGTCCTTCCTACGTCACCATCCATAACACGGATTCCTGCACCTTTTTTCCCTCCGCCGGTGTGCCCCAAGGTTCCGTCCTCTCCCCTCTTCTGTACCTTTTGTATACGGCGGACATGCCGCCGCCGTCACCCCCCGTCCACCTTCTCCAGTTTGCCGATGACACCGCCTTCCTTGCCCTTGCTCCCACCCTGCAGCGCTCCCGTCTCCAGTCCCATCTTGACCGGTTCACCACTTGGTGCAACCAGTGGTTGCTCAAGGTCAATCCCTCCAAAACCCAGGCAATCGTCGATCATTGTAGGCAAAACCACCCCTTCCTTCCGCCTCCTTGATTTCTATCTCACCATCTATGGCCGTCCTATCGCCCTCACCCCCACCCTAAAGTACCCTGGCGTCACCCTCGACCGTCGCCTCTCCTGGACCCCCCATCTCCGGACAATCCAAGCCAAGGCACGCTCTAGACTCTGTCTCCTCAAGCTCCTTTCTGGCTGTACGTGGGGTCTGGACCCCTCCACCATCCTCCACACCTATAAATCCCTCATCCGCCCTATACTTTGTTACGCCCATCTGGCCTGGATCTCCGCCCCCCCTACCTTTTATAAATCCCTTCAAATCCTTGAACGCCATGCTCTCCTCCTCGCCTATCGCATCCGTCTCCCCTCCCCCACGCGGATCCTGTACGATCTCATTCCGTTCCCCCACCTCCTCCTTTTCCTTGAAGGGATATGGATACTGTACACCTCCTGTAAACTCGATCCTCCTCACCCGCTTGTCTCGCCCATCCTCTCCCACTGCCGCGCCTGTATTCCCACGTCCCACCCAGTCTCCATCTCTCCACCCTCCTTAACCTCTCCCAAGGTGGCTTCCCCCAGCTCTCCCTCCCTGAAGATGTCCTCCTCCCCTCCATCTACCCCTCCTATCAACTTTGATCCTCCCCCCCCCCCACTTCCTGTGTCTTTTTCTTTCGGCACCCTCCCTCCCTCCCTTCTCTCTCCTTTTCCCCCCATCCCCCTTCCTCCACCCCTCTTCCCCCGGGTTTCCTATCCCCCTTCCTCCCTTCCCCCTATCTCCCCTGCACGTGGCATCTCTGCTCTCCCCTCTCCCTCTCCCACCCCCCACCCCCCTCCTCCTCTCTTGGCAGGTCCCCGGACTCGTACACGCTTAGTGAACATTCGCGAGCCGGAGATCAACGCATCGTGTTTCTGTGTGTGCCGTCGTTTTGTGCTTAAGTGGTTCAGTGTTATTCGTTTTGTGCACCTACGTTCGCGTGTGACAATTTTCGTCTATGTATGTGTCCAAGTGTCTGAACAAATTTTATCTTGGACTCTACGCCCGTGAACGTCTCCATGTATTTTAAACAGTGTTCGTTTATATGTCCGCCATGTTTTTTCTCTCATTGTCTTCATTTGTCTCTTTTGTGTTTCTCTATGACCGAAGAGCGGCGTAGTATGCTGCTGCTGGCCTGCCTGTAAACAGGTTTAAAAATAACAATACAGAAAAAAGTCGAAAGATCAACAAACGAACTTTAACGAATGTCATGTGACGTCCGCAACGACCAAACACGACAATCAACAACGAACGAAATGCAAAAAAAAAAAAAAAAAAAAAAAAAAATAGGGACACAGACTTTTAAAAGTTACATTACAAACAGTGCGGTACAAATTTGTAATACTTCTCCGCATAAGATAAACATTATTTCATCATTCCCACATTTTAGTAAAACCCCAAGGTCAGCCTTACTTGATCACTGTTCCTACCCAGTAGCAGAATCTTTGTAACATGTGAATTACGAAGCGTAAAGGAAAAAGGAGCAAAGCTGTCCTGTAGATGAACCCAATCGAGCAAAGGCACCCCTCAAAAAAGGTGAATTTATATTTACATAACATCAAATATTATAGCATTTGCTTATATTAAACTAATAATAGAGTATCAGAACATAATAATAACGCGAATGTTACCAAAATAAATTTAGAAGTGTTGAGATGCGAACCACCGTCCCAGCAAATACTCATTAGTGTACAAAGATGCTACTCATTACGCTAATCCAACCACACATTCTGTGTAACTTTTCATATTGTCTTACCGTGCTATAAACGTTAATCGTACATAATTATGTTACTAATTGAAATTTAATTATAACAAATTGTACCAAGGACAATGCGTTTCAGGTGGATCTTCAATGTGTCGCTGTCTTCAAATAGCCTTTTCTCATAATACGCAAGTTACAATAATTCTTTTGCCACGAATATGATGTCTCTCATTATTTTATTGGAACAAATCACACAACTAACAACGGATTTTCCAGTTATTCTCAATTTGCTGGTGCTCAGAAACGGCATATATACATATAGGCTTGAAATGAATACCAATATGGCGCCTCAAAACTCTGTACTGAAGGGAGACGGCGTGCGTGTGATGTAGATGGCGTTGTGTCATCTCATTGGTTAACGCTCAGACGCACGCTCAGAATATCTGACATGCCAGATATTGCTCTGCACGTTCGGAAAAACTCCCGAACGTGCTATTCCACGCTATGACGTCAGAAACCGGGCACGCTTAACGCTCAACGTTCGGATGCACGGTCCGTGTGCCGACGGCTTTAGTAGTCGTCCTCACACGAGACGAGAAAGCGTTCGTGGGCGAGGCGTTGGTCAAGTTTTATGGCGTCACAACGTGGAATTCGCGACCAATGAGATAGACAGGACACTGTGGCGTGCGTCACACCATGTGGCACTATAGGCCTTACGAGTCCAAGCGACCGTCTCAGACAGGGAGCGGGTTGCTAGTTCAGATCAGTTTAATAATTCGTATCTGCGCGTTTAAGGGTAGTACGTACATCCTCTACCTACAGTGTTAAATCTGCAGTAGTGATACCAATTATCTCAGAATCTTTGACAGATAGAGATCTGAAATTTTTGGGAAGTATAGTTTCACCCCTTTTCTGATTACTGAACCAGAATAATAATGTATAGACAAATAATTAGTCAGTTATGTTTTTCTTTAATTTATGTTCAATCTTTTTCAATCCACTTCTGCTTCTGTAAGTAAAAAACTATTATAGGTAGAAATGTTTTGGAGGCTCATCAGCAGCAGTACACAAAGAGGTAACAGTGTAAAATTAGATATAAGTATCTCTAATAGTTCCTGAAGTAATGGGTCATATATTTAAAAAATCAAGTTTAAACGTTTCATTTGATATTAACTCACTTGTGGACGCATGCCAGTTCCTTGGAACATCCAGCCTCATAATCAGCATTATCTGGTTCAAATGGCTCTGAGCACTATGGGACTTAACTTCTGAGGTCATCAGTCCCCTAGAAATTAGAACTACTTAAACCTAACTAACCGTAACGGTCGCGCGGTTCCAGGCTGTAGCATTATCTGGATCCCGCTCTTAATCATCCTGCAAACCTGAAAACTTTTTTCCTTTCCTGCCTCTCGCTTCTTTAGTCATTTCCTTTCCTGCACGCTGGGCTTTCGTGATCCTATGCCGATCCATTCGCTGGAAGGTTCAAAAATGGCTCTGAGCACTATGGGACTTCTTAGGTCATCAGTCCCCTATAACTTAGAACTACTTAAACCTGACTAACCTAAGGACATCACACATATCCATGCCCCAGGCAGGATTCGAACTTGCGACCGTAGCGGTCGCGGGGTTCCAGACTGTAGCGCCTAGAACAGCTCGGCCACCCCGGCTGGCTCGCTGGAAGGCTTGCAGCGTGTTGGCTCCTGAAGTGGTACCCTAATTGTTCCCTTATTACCATCATTAAACATTAAACAGCGTCACAAATACGCAAGCATAGAATGTTCATTTCTACAAAGACATTTTTTGGTACGTGGGTCCAAATGACATTATTGAAAGACTCATTCGGACTTTGCGTTCAACCATGGAGACATCTGAAATTGTTTGAGCAACAGAACGTAAAGAACCTAACAAAGAATAATTTGAATTAGAAGATTAACCAGCAATTATTACAGTATACAGAAGGTCGGGTTGAGATAACTGTCTATACATTGGTTTAATAGCTTTCACCACTGCAGATGGTGTGCTATTTTTGTGCCTAAATTGTTCCTCTGTACCTGCTGCCTGACCATTGCTGTATTTGTGCCGTGAATCAGCTCCAGGTGGGCAAAGATCATGTACAGGTGTATCAGCAGTGGATAATTTGTGGAAGAATGTAGCCCACGATGTTCTTTTCATCCCTTGTAGGTGATGCGTATTGTTTCTTACTGTCATTCCACAATATTGTTGGAGATCATCAATGTTTTTCTCTGTAAGTCTTCCTTTGCCATTTAGAGTCTGCACAAAATGCATGTGGGATACCGCCAATTCTGTTTACACACTGTATCCAACCTCTTAACCGAACATTAACATGAAATCAGTGAATAAATAGCTGAAAACCACAGCCTTCTAGACTGAATAGTTTCGGAGATAGAGATACTTAAGGAAGTCAGTGCAAAATGACTGGATTGCTTTTTACTCTTGCTCTATTAACTACACTTCCAATTAGAATTAATCGACAAATGATGCACGAAATTATTCAGGAGACATCAAATGCTATTAAGACATAATAATCGGAAAATGTTACTTTTGACCAATTTCACCATACGTATTCCCTTTAAATACATCCGAACTCTAGATAAGAGATGACAAAGGTAAAGCCTTTGGTGGGTACCATTCTGACACACTGATTTCCCTTCCGCTTGATTCAACTTTCCAGAGCAGTTCTTAGTGTGTAAGTCAGATTTTCGCCTCGTGGGGAGGAAAGTGGCCAGTGAGATGCAAGGTTGTGTTCTGCGTCACAAACAGAACTTGGGGGATGCCATACTGGATATCGCTGTTTTTAGAGCAAGATCATATTTTCAGGGTTTCGTATTAGAGCTTGCATTCGATGAGTGCGTGCTGTTTCAAAGCACCGGCACATTAACTACCTGTCGAATTGGTACGATTTGTTGTGTTAGGTTGGTATCCCCGTTGCTATGGGTTTATTATACATGGTCATTCCTTATTTGTAGTTCATTGTTGCTATCTGAGTTCACAAACAGTAATTCTTGGATGTTTTGGTTCGGCGCAGAGAGGATGGCACTTTGGGACATGAAGTATATAGGAAGCCGACGCACACCGATCTGTATTTACGTGCAAATAGCTGCCACCATCCTGCCCAGACAATGAGTGTTCTCCGAACTTTGACCCACAGAGCGCATCTTATTTCTGACGAAAGCAGTCTGCAAGATGAACTTTCCCACTTACAAAGAGTGTTTGAAGACAATGGGTACTCTCCACAACAAATACAGAGGGCACTAAAAATGAAACCGAAAGGGGCCACAAAGAAAGCAGAAGAAGATGAAGAAACCTTTAAATCGATGGCCTTCCTGCCATATGTGGGTAGCCACTCATCAAAAATAGGACACATCCTTGGCAGACACAAAGTAAAAGTGATTTTTCGTCCTCCACCCAATACAGCTGCACTCGTGGGCTCCGTGAAAGATGATTTGCTGCTCCGAAAATCTGGAGTTTACAAAATTCCATGTGAATGTGGCCTTTCTTACATCGGACAAACAACTCGTACTGTCCAAGAGAGATGTACAGAACACCGGAGGTACACACGACTTTTACAACCTAATAAGTCGGCAGTGGCAGAGCACTGTATTGATAATGGTCACAGTATGTTGTATGACAACGTCGAAATTTTGGCAACAACATCATCCTTTTGGGACTCGATAGTGAAGGAGGCGATTGAAATTCGCTTGACGACGAATTTAATTAATAGAGATAGTGGTTTCAATCTTGATAAATCATGGAATACGGCACTTGCTGTAATAAACTCGCAAAGACGACGTCACAGTGCAGCTCACAATGATATATCGATATGCCAACACAGATCAACTGCGGAGTCATAGATACAACTCGCGCATTATGCACGTCTCTGCCGCCGACTAACGTCTCTGGCGCATTTGCATCTGTGGCCGCATGCGCAGTCGCGCGGTACACGAGTATAAAGGGACGAAGCGAGCACTGGAGCGGCAGTCTTGCGGCTCACTCTGAAGACTGCGGAACGTTATACAGCCGAAATATTAGAAGAAGGAGATTTCTTGCGGCTGCATACCCGAAACTTTATGGAACAGTAATTTTGTCATTTGGAGATAGTGTGTGCACCTATCCACACTAGAAAACGGAGTGCCAATTGGAGAAGCCGGAAATTTCCTACATATTCTTCTGTTTGAGTCCAGTAGAGAAGTGACAGCAACGGAGGCAGCCAGAAATAATTGCACAGTGTATGGGGACATACCATTGGAAAGAGCAAGGCAAGAAAATCGTTTTCCCGTCTTAAGGATGATCGTTTTGACATTAGTGACTCACTTTCGGGGTTTGATAAAGATCGTTTAAAAGCGTTAATCCACAATTATATACACTACTGGCCATTAAAATTGCTACACCACGAAGATGACGTGCTAAAGACGCGAAATTTAACCGACAGGAAAAAGATCCTGTGATACGCAAATGATTAGCTTTTCAGAGCATTCACACAAGGTTGGCGCCGGTGGCGACACCTACAACGTGCTGACACGAGGAAAGTTTCCAACTGATTTGTCATACACAAACAGCAGTTGATCGGCGTTGCCTGGTGAAACGTTGTTGTGATGCCTCGTGTAAGGAGGAGAAATGCGTACCATCACGTTTCCGACTTTGATAAAGGTCGGATTGTAGCCTATCGCGATTGCGGTTTATCGTATCGCGACATTTCTGCTCGCGTTGGTCGAGATCCAATGTCTGTTAGCAGAATATGGAATTGGTGGGTTCAGGAGGGTAATACGGAACGCCGTGCTGGATTCCCAACGGCCTCGTATCACTAGCAGTCGACATGACAGGCATCTTATCCGCATGGCTGTAACGGATCGTGCAACCACATCTCGATCCCTGAGTCAACAGATGGGGACGTTTGTAAGATAACAACCATCTACACGAACAGTTCCACGAGGTTTGCAGCAGCATGGACTATCAACTCGCAGACCAAGGCTGCGGTTATCCTTGACGCTGCATCACAGACAGGAGCGCCTGCGATGGTGTACTCAACGACGAATCTGGGTGCACGAATGGCAAAACGTCATTTTTTAGGATGAATCCAGGTTCTATTTACAGAATCATGATGGTCGCATCCGTGTTTGGCGACATCGCGGTGAACGCACATTGGAAGCGCGTATTCGTCATCGGCGTACTGGCGTATCACCCGGCGTGATGGTATGGGGTGCCATTGGTTACACGTCACGGTCACCTCTTGTTCGCATTGACGGTACTTTGAACAGTGGACGCTACATTTCAGACGTGGTACGACCCGTGGCTCTACCCTTCATTCGATCCCTGCGAAAACCTACATTTCAGCAGGATAAAACACGACCGCATGTTGCAGGTCTTATACGGGCCTTTCTGGATACAGAAAATGTTCGACTGCTGTCCTGGCCAGCACATTTTCCAGATCTCTCACCAACTGAAAATGTCGGTCAATGGTGGCCAAGCAACTGGCTCGTCACAATACGCCAGTCACTACTCTTGATGAACTGTGGTACCGTGTTGAAGCTGCATGGGCAGCTGTACCTGTACACGCCATCCAAGCTCTGTTTGACTCAATGCCCAGGCGTATCAAGGCCGTTACTACGGCCAGAGGTGGTTGTTCTGTGGTACTCATTTCTCAGGATCTATGCACCCAAATTGCGTGAAAATGTAATCAGATGTCAGTTGTAGTATAATATATTTGTCCAATGAATACCCGTTTATCATCTGTATTTCTTCTTGGTGTAGCAGTTTTAATGGCCAGTAGTGTATATTAGTGTACTCGACAACTGATGTGTTGAAATGTGATCATTGCACCATAGGGCGACATTTGTATGCAGTGGGAACGGTTCAAATATCGAGTGTAAAGCGACCGCATGGTGTGAGACAAAATCACAAGAATCAGTTGGTGGCCACATGTCCATCTCTGCTTGTTCGTTGACAGTTGACTCGTGTACAGCAACGAGCATTCCTATCCTGTATCGTTACTCGTGACGGTAGGAATGCGTGAGCCCAAACAAAGCAGCAACTGCCAGTATAAAGACCTGTGCGCATCTATAAAAGTTAATGGTATGCATCTGGTGGAACATTGAAGGTATGGTATACTACGAATTGCTTCCCCGAGGTGTAACTATCACTGCTGACTTTTATTGTCAACAACTGAGACGTCTTGCAGACGCAATCCGAGAATAACAATCAGGAAGAACGCGTGAAGTGATGCTGCTCCACGATAACCTACCCGAATTGTGCTAGACTGTCAAGAAACACTCACTGTACAGGAGTTGGGTTGGAAAGTCATTCCGAACCCAGCTTATTCACATCATCTTGCGTCGTCAGATTTTCACCTTTCCCGCCCTCTGTCTAACAACCTTCACGGCACTTCCTTTCCGGATGAAAACGTGCTCCGAAAATGGCTCAACGAGTTCCTCGCCTCAAAATCACGTGATTTCCACAGTCGCGAAATCGGAAAGACCCCAGAGATGGTAGACTGTTGTAAATAGTGCAGGAGAGTATATTATCGATGATTAAAATCCCTGTTAAGTGTAACTGTTGTATTTGCTAAACTTACGAAAGAAAACCTACAAACTTAACTGCCAAGCTAATAATAAAATGAATAAAAAGTCGAACTGGTGACTGAAGAATTTTCGTACTTAGTTGTTTTCGTATCATTATAACTTGTGTGTTCAAATGGTTCAAATGGCTCTGAGCACTATGGGACTTAACTGCTGAGGTCATCAGTCCCCTAGAACTTAGAACAAACCTAACTAACCTAAGGAGATCACTCACATCCATGACCGAGGCAGGATTCGAACCTGCGACCGTAGCGGTCGCGCGGTTCCAGACTGTAGCGCCTAGAACCGCTCGGCCACATCGGCCAGCACTTGTGTGTTCTGAAAGTATGCCGCCTCAAGGCAACGGCGCATTCAAGTTTAATCAAAATTACGTCGTTCTTGGAACGATATGTTACAATTAAATGGCAGTTAAGGACCTATCGGCAGTTAAAGCTTTCACGACATGATAAGATAAAAGGCATGGTAGTAAGTTCACTATACTGTAGTGGATAGAGCCGTGGAGTTAGCAACTGCAAGACTGCTTTCTACGTCAGGGCCTGATTCAGTCGCGATTCAGCATTTAGGCCTACCTGTTCACCCAAAAAAACTTTCCAGGTTATGGGGTACACAATTCCTTTACAAATATTATGTACAATTGCGTGCACAAACACGCATATACAAGCGTGAATTTTTTTTCTCTCTCTCTCTCTCTCTCTCTCTCTCTCTCTCTCTGTCTCTCTCACGCACACACACACACACACACACACACACACACACACACACACAGTTACATAAAATACAGAAAGTTTAACAGTGATATTGCAGTAAAAAATGATTTTTTGGTGATATCTACAACAGGGCTTGCACTACTCGCTGCAGAATACGAGCTCTGTTTAAAAAAATGTGTCCACAACATTTTTCTACGCTTACCTTTTAGTTATTGCGCATGGTTTCCTTCGAAATATTCTCATCCACAATTGAGACACAGCTCCAAAAGCCGTTTCCACTCCAGGAAGCAGTCTTGATATGCCTCTTGCTGAATCGCGCGAAGCGCCGTCTGCGAATTTTCTTTTATTTCGTCCCTCCCGACCAACGACGCCATACGCTCATTTCATTTCACTTCGTCCTATCAGCGAGTTTTTCAACTTTGAAAATAAAAACGTCCGCAAGGGCCAGGTCTGGAGAGCATGGAGGATCAGGAAGCACTAAGATATCGTTTTTTGTGTAATAGCCACGCACCAACAGGGATGAATGTGCGGGTGCGTTATCGTGACGCAAGAGCCATGAATTGTCTCGCCACATTTCTAGCCATTTCCTTCTCATATTTTCTCGCCGGCGTTGCAATACGTCCTGATAATGTCATCGATTACCAGTTTGTCCCTGTAGCACCAATTTATGATGAACTAATCCTTAAAAGTCAAAGAAAACTATCAGTATTGCTTTGAAATATGACCTGACCTGCCGAGCTTCTTTTGGTCTTGGAGAACTTTACCCGACCCATAGTGAATATTGGACATTCTCCTCAACATCATAACGGTAGAGCCGCGTCGCATACCAGTTATGATTCGCTTAAGGTACATTTCGTCCTCATTTCTGCGATCCAACAGCTCTTCACCAATTGCGAGGCGAAGGTCTTTCTGATCTTCACTCATGAGCCGTGGGACGCATTTGGCGGCAACACGATGCTTTGTAAGATGCTGTGTCAGGATTTTATGACGTGATCCAACTGAAATGTTACATTCTTCTGCGATCTTTCGAACAATTTCGTTGATGCTCCTGACATGAGCGTCGTCGGTAGACGTCGAAAGGCGTCCTGAACGAAGGTCATCTTTGACGTCCGTCCGGCGATTTTCAAAGTGTGAACCATTCTAACACCGAGTACGGCTTAACCACTCGTCACCGTAGGCTTCCTGCATCATTTGGTGTGTCCTTGTGAAGATTTCCTGGAAGTTCACACAAAATTTAGTGCAGAAGTGGTGCTCCTCTAACTCTGCTATCTCGAAATTCGCGAACTCTGCGACACAAGTACAGCACTGAACAATAAC
Organism: Schistocerca nitens; assembly: GCF_023898315.1. Taxonomy (NCBI): domain Eukaryota; kingdom Metazoa; phylum Arthropoda; class Insecta; order Orthoptera; family Acrididae; genus Schistocerca; species Schistocerca nitens. The sequence continues at coordinate 98,111,437 of NC_064618.1, read as the reverse complement.
TAACACACATACAAAAATGAAATTTCCGGCAGTTACACATTAAACATAGGGATGCCAACGACATTTCGCTCCAAAAGACCATTAGCGAGAAATTACGAATGTTCGGGAATGATTTGAACAGACCTCGTACTCTGAACGTCCTTGTTTAAAGCCTTGTATTCCACATGTTCAAAAAATTCCGGTACTCAGCTGAAGCAGTGATCTAGTTAGAATGATCTTATTGTCTTACTAGAAAGAATAATGAAACCATTTTAATAGTGACATCTTGGATATTCGGGAATCCAGCCGGATATTCGCGTCGTTCTCGCACGATATTTCAACAGCGTGCCTCGGTCTTCTTCAGGTGCTACCTGAGACTGGTCCTTGGGTCTTTTTTTTTTTTTTTTGCACTTTTCATTCCCTTCTCAGATGGAGAAGGGCGGGCTGTTATAGAGCGTGCGTTGAGCTCTTTTCAGCCATGGGGTTAAAGTTGTTGTGTTTTGGCACTGTTTATTTTTTGCTGGGGTGCAAGGAAGGGGGGGGGGGATTTCTCCCAATTGGAAATTTATTTGCAGGAGTTTGTAGGGGACAGTTCCGGTATTTACCTTAGCGGCCAAGGAAAACCTGCAAAACCCGGCCAGAACTGCTTGTTATGGCTCTTTCTCTTTATTTACCGAGTTGCCAGCGTCGTTGGCGCTGGCGTTCACGGTGGGCAAGGGCGGCTTCGCGTTGTCTTTCGCGTTCCGCCTCTCGCTCTCTTCTGTATTTTTCTTCTCGCACATAGCTTCTTATGAGCTCCTTGCTTACCAAGTAGCTCGTTTGATGCTCACTGCGGTCGTTAATGTCCGGGTTGGTGACGTCCAGGATCTCTCTGTCCACAAGGTTATGGCTGTGATTCACAAACTCCTTGGTTTGGACACATGAGTCCTGACGTGCTCCCTTGCCTTCTAATGTGGCCTGTGTGGCCCGACTTGTCATCTTCTTCGGCCAGGCCGTTTGTGTGGCCTGGTCGTCTTTATGCAGCTCATCCGTCTGCAGCGCCTGCGTCTCCTTGGTGGTATCGTGGCGGAGGGATTCACGGAGGGTGAGGCAGGCGGCCTCCATCTCTGCATGGAGAACCATGCGGAATCGTGTTTCCGCCTCCTGGAGGGCCGACTCGATGTCGGGACCAGCTGTCGCCGCCGTCTTCCCACTCGCTGCGTCGCGCCGCCGCCCCCCTCCTCCGCCCTGGTCCTTGGGTCGATCAAGTCCAGTATTTATGCCTGGAAGGAGCTGGGCGTTCCCTAATCGCTCCGCGCCGAGTCGAGTGTTCCCTCTGTGGTCCGCACCCGCCAGACTTGGCTTCAATGGACCCCTCCAGTCGCGGAAGTTCCGACTGCCGTCCGCGCCCGTTTTTACGAACAAACAGAAGGGGTGGCCATTGGCAGCCCTCAATCACCAGTGGCGGCCAACCTATTTATGGAAAGGTTTGAAGAGGAGGCACTCCCTTCAGCCACATATCAACCCAAGTGCTTTTTTAGGTATGTGGATGATACCTCTGTCATCTGGCCCCATGGTAGGGAGAAGTTGGATGAATTCCTGCTACATCTGAACTCTTGCTATCCGAACATGCAGTTCACAAAGGAAATGGAGAAGGATGGACTACTTCTGTTCTTGGATGTTCTAGTGAAGAGAAAGGCAGATGGCACATCTGGAAACAGTGTGTACCGTAAACCTACACACACTTACTTATACCTACAAGCCAGCAGTTGCCACCATCCGGCACAGAAGAATGGAGTGCTGAAAACACTGGTCCACAGAGCACAAACTCTGTCAGATCCTGATAGTTTGGCCGCAGAAATAGAACACTTACGATCAGTGTTCAGCAGGAATGGGTACTCCTCTAGAGTTATCCAGAAGGCACCAACCTGCCAATCAGCCAAAGGATCCAGAAGAAGAACCAGAAGAGGCAAAGAAGATGACAAATCTGCCATACGCCAGACCTGTCTGTGCCAAAATCAGCAGGATTCTCCCGAAATATGACATCAAGAGCATATTTTTCCCACCCACCAAAATTGGGGCTATGCTGGGGAATGTAAAAGACGACCTGGGGCTACGCAAGCCAGGTATATACAATATACCATGCCAGTGTAGGATGTCATACATTTGCCAGACCACCAAAACTGTGGACATCAGGTGCAAAGAACACCAGAGACATACCAGACTCAGACAGGCAACTAAATCAGCCATAGCAGAGCATTGTCTGGAACTTGGTCATTCAATGGATTACAATGACACCAAGATTGTGACACAGACCTCAAGATTTTGGGACAGTGTCACAGAGATCTAAACAACTGCAGCTTGGGATACCATATCAGCACTGCCTGGAACCCAGCGCTTGACCTTGTGAAAACTCAACACAGGACACTCCGGGATTCTACAAGAAATAGAAGTCGAGACCGAGAGAACAGCCATAAGACAAAGTATCGTACATTAGCGACCAGATTTGACACACCCCAATCATGAACTCGATTTCAGAAGACGGCCAGGCCGCGCGCGGACGGCGGTCAGAACACCGGCGACCAGAGAGGGCCAATGTTGCCGCCTCTGGCGGGCGCGGGCCGCAGACGGAACACACGACACGGCGCGGACCGATTAGGGAGCGCCCAGCACGAAACAGAAGTGGAAATCATAGTAATAGTCATGAGACAGAGTACCCAACATCTCACATCGGGTCAGACACACCTCTGATGACGACCACAATCGTTGAGGACGGCCAAAACGGGCGCGGAAGGCAGTCGGAACATCCGCGACTGGAGGGGTCCACTGAAGCCGAGTCTGGCGGGTGCGGACCACAGACGGAACACCCGGCGCGGACCGATCAGGGAACGCCCAGCTCCTTCCAGGCATAAATACTGGACTTGATCGACCCAAAGACCAGTCTCAGGTAGCACCTGAAGAAGACAGCGAGGCACGCTGTTGAAATATCGTGCGAGAACGACGCGAATATCCGGCTGGATTGCCGAATATCCAAGATGTCAACAGATCGCCGGGAAAGCATGAAGAATTACATCACAATTTTAATATTGTCCGAAAGACTATTGAAAATCTGTATTATTCTATTTCTAACGGAACTTTTAAAACCTGAGGTATTTATTGACTATACGCGGAACTTTTTGGCCTTATATTCATGAATATTGAAATTTTTATTTGTATTTAAAGTGAGGGTAAAAGAACGCGTGTGAAAAACAGTACACATGGAATTTTTAGGTCCCCAAAGCAGAAGTTCGCCATTCTCCCACCAGGGAGCGCACACGCCACACCTCCTCATTTCTCTTCTGGAACCTCGTGGCAGCTGGAGAAAATGCACTAAGTCACGTTTTCGATGTAAAATTTGTGTAGTTCTGACTGAGTATTAGGTGAACTTAAATCTTTTAAAAAATCAGATAAAATCTGTTCTGTGGCTGACCACTATAAGCTTCCAGCATCCGACTTGATCTCCGTGACTTTAGTTGTATGTGTCATCTGTAGACTGCCGAAAATGAAAATAGCGGAAAAGACTGAAAGTACGCAGGTCTGGTGGGGTAGAAGGCCTTAGAGCGTACTTTTACCCCACCGAGAAAGTATTTGCAATCTCCATAACCTGTACTTTTACTTCTGTAGTCCCTTCTAGCGTATTCAAGGATTTTTCGCTGGGGTATATTTACCTTAGATGCCTCATGATCCACCTTATGAAAATTAGATTATTTTTTCTTTTCTGCAGATTTTCTTTCGTTGGGTAATGGTTTTTTTCAAACATACCTGCTACTCAAATACACTTCGAATATAATCACGTCATCCACAGAGCCGCTCCACCACAATCAAGCTCTTGACGCTATTGAAAATGCGAGCTCAATACGGAAACATACACAGCTACCAGGTTTTCGGAGGCTGGCTTAATGAAAGTTCTATAATCGGCAAAAGTAGTGAGCATCTTGATCATTTTCACAAAAACTTTTTCACTGGGGAAAGAACAGGCAATATTGCAGCACTGAATTTGTCTCGATAAACATTTTTCCGGCATTTCTCTCGGATCACTACATTTATTTTTTGAATTTGCCGTAAAATAAAGACTTCCTAATTCGTATTTCCTTGTATTTATTTGTACTCACTTTTACTTTCTTCCCCGAGGCCTGCGTACTCTTAGCCTCAGCATGGTGTAAGAGCACGCAAAATTATTTTCTAGAATAACGTTTTATTACTCCACTAATAATAATTTTATGACAATTAAAGTTTGACACAATGTTAACAAGATGTCAAACTAGGTGTTGCATGCGTAATTGATGTAATGCTGCTACAATTTTTTTTAAAAAATAGTTGGTAAAACCAAAACTGCACAGTTTTACCGTCAGCTATCCTACTACAAACAGAACAACATTAATCCTTATGAATGGTGGGCTCCATGTAGTTGCCAAGTCGTGTAGTGACCGTAAACCATAAAATTACCAAATATGCAGCAACCAGTCGCAAAATCATGTTTTATTTATTCACTTTTGCAAATCGATTTCAACTGATTAACAGCCATCATCGGTGCTTTCAACCAATGTGTGCCCTGAGTAGCAGAGGTCAAACATTAATCCTCTCGCAAAGAAAAGCTACCAACTTCCCTTTGGTTATAAACTTAACGGCCAGCACAACAAGTAGTTACCCCCCGCCCCCCTGCATCATCACATATTCTGTTTGACAAACAAAGTAGCCACACGGATTCCGTCACATTTTCTTTGCCATTTCCATCATGTGGAGAGAACCAACGGATCTAGCAACAGATCGTTGTTTCAGTGTCACAAATATGACGTGCAACACAAACAAAAAATTATACAATATCTCAATTTCCCATATTAAACTCTGCTCATCCCAGTGAGGGCTTAACGGTGCCAGTTACATCTCATAACGTTATAGTGAATGAAGATGAGGACGCTAACAGACGTGCAGAAGACAGCAGAGGATATGAGCATGGTAAACTAACATTTCAAGATTCATTATCTGTAACAATGGAGGAAACGTGCGTTTTAATACAGGTACGTTTTCGTAAACAAACTGCGCTATTTGCGAGCCAAAATACAACCGACAGTTGTTTGCTGGAGCGCGCTGCGGCCGCAAATCACGATGTGGAGCGTGTTCCGTGTGACGTACCAGCTCGTTTGTAAACACGCGCCAAGTACGACGTAAACGGCATCTGACGGGCTTCACCGAGAGAAACACGTTCCGTGTGAGGACGTCTTTACAGTTATTCAATCCGATTACCAGATCCGCAGAGTGCATGCAAGCTACCAAGGAAAGTCTGTTATGTGACTGGTAGACAGAAAAGCTTATCATGCCGTGCAAACGGCCTCCCAACGATGTTACACTGTCCAGTCAAGTTATCGTTCCCACTTGTCAAAAACTGAATAACCAGTTTCTGCAGCGCAGGTCGCTGCTACACGTGCAGTAATAGTCAGTGAGGTTCAAAATGGTTCAAATGGCTCTGAGCACCATGGGACTTAACTTCTGTGGTCATCAGTCCCCTAGAACTTAGAACTACTTAAACCTAACTAACCTAAGGACATCACACACATCCATGCCCGAGGCAGGATTCGAACCTGCGGTCGCGCGGTTCCAGACTGTAGCGCCTAGAACCGCTCGGCCACCCCGGCCGGCTCAGTGAGGTTCTGGTTGGTACTGACAGGGATGCAGAGCCATGCAGTCAGCTGTCCCATGCCCAAATACGCTTGGTTTCTTGGTTGACGATCCATGTAGCGAACAGTCTGATCGATGGGGTTGCACAAATTTTTGGACTGGGTTTAAATCCGGGGACTTTGGTGGCCGTGGGAGTATCCTGATGATTTTCGAACCACGCACGTACACTCCGAGCTGTGTGACTCGTTGCATAGTTCTGCTGGTAGATACTGTCGTGACGACTAAAAACTTGTAGGGGAGGACATGATCCCCAAGGATAGATGCATATTTGTGATGATCCATTGTGCCACCCAGGGAGTGCCACGAAGACATACACCAGACAATAAGGCACCCTCCTGTAACCTGGATCTACATTAACATACGTATTCCGCAAGCCACGTACGGTGCGTGGCGGAGGGTACCCTGTACCACTACTTGACATTTCTCCTCCTGTTCCACTCGCAAATAGAGTGAAGAATGTTCAAATGTGTGTGAAATCTTACGGGACTTAACTGCTACGGTCATCAGTCCCTAAGCTTACACACTACTTAACCTAAATTATCCTATGGACAAACACACACACCCACGCCCGAGGGAGGACTCGAACCTCCGCCGGGACCTGCTGAACAGTCCATGACTGCAGCGCCTCAGACCGCTCGGCTAATCCCGCGCGGCTAGAGTGAAGAGAAAACGACTGTCTGTACGTCTCCTTATCAGCCCTAATTTCTCGTATATTATCTTCGTGGTCTTTACGCGCTTTGTAAGTTGGCGGCAGTAGAATGGTTCGACAGTCAGCTTCAAATGCCGGTTCTCTAAATTTTTCTAATACTGTTTCTCGAAAATAATGTCGCCTTCCCTCTAGGGATTCCCATTTGGTTTCTTGAAGCATCTCTGTAACACTTACGTGTTCTTAGAACCTACTGGTAACAAAACTAGTAGTCCGCCTCTGAATTGCGTCTATATCTTCCTTCAATCCGACCTGTTACGCCGCGCGGGATTATCCGCGCGGTCTGAGGCGCTGCAGTCATGGACTGTGCGGCTGGTCCCAGCGGAGGTTCGAGTCCTCCCTCGGGCATGGGTGTGTGTGTTTGTCCTTAGGATAATTCAGTTAAGTAGTGTGTAAGCTTAGGGACCGATGACCTTAGCAGCCAAGTCCCATAAAATGTCACACACATTTGAACATTTTTGAAGCTGTTACGGATCCCAAATACTCAAGCAGTACTCAAGAACAGGTCGCACAAGCGTCCCATATGCGCTCTCCTTCACAGGTGAACCACTCTTTCCTAAAATTCTCCCAATAAATCGAAGTCAACCATTCGCTTTCCCTACCACAGTTCTCACACGCTCTTTCCACCTCATATCGCTTTGCAACGTTACGCCCAGACATTTAAACAAAGTGACTGTGTCAAGCAGGACACTAGTAATACTACAGGTTTGACCCTCCTACTCATCCGCATTAACTTACAATTTTCCATATTTACGGCTAGCTGCCATTCATCACACTAAATGGAAATTTTGCATATATCATCATTGACCATTGTTGCAGGGTGGTTGCTTTCAGCCCTGTGGAGCATAAAATGTGATTCACCTCACAACGCCACCTGTCGCCTCGCAGTGGATGGCCGGTTCCGGTACTGGCGTACAAATTCCAGCTTTCTTCGCCGATGGGCAGCAGTCATCGCGGGCGCACGAAGCAGGCGCCAGCTGCGGAGGCCCATACGCAGCAACATTCGCTGGCCCATCCTTGACGAGACACTGTTGGCTACCCATTGGTTCGCCTGGGCGGTCAGTTTCTCAACAGTTGCACTTCTGTTCGGCCGTACACATCTCCCCAGACGTTGTTCCCCCTGCCATATGGTCCGTGGTGCACCACACTTGCTTCGGTGCCGGTTTTGCATAACGCCGTTTTGCCGTGCACGTTGTACTTCAACCACAGTGAACCGTGACTTATTTTCAAGGAATATTCTTAAGAATTTATTTTATTTACTAGCGATTCATCAAGAACATTAACACGTTTAATAACACTATGTAAGCGTGGAAGTAGTTGCCAGGGAGTAACTGATGAAATCATAACAAAATTCCTTTTAACAAATGGGAATTTTATTCACTTTTGTTGTGCTGGCAGAAGAGCCAACACCGTGTTACAACTGGAGGCCGAAATGCACGCGTTTTAGCTCACGCAGGCTGGCGTGAGGAGGGAAGCACTATACTGACGTGAGGTCTGGAACATGACAAGGAATGAGAATTCAGAAAGTGGACGTAATTAGTTTGATACTTAACTTTAATCCATTAATGATGAACGTCGCTCTTGACGTTACATGATCCACCATATTATCTGTTCAGAATACATTCTAGTAACTGAATATGGCGCCTTGCTAGGTCGTAGCAAAAGACGTAGCTGAAGGCTATGCTAAACTGTCCTCTCTGCAAATGAGAGGGTATGTAGGCAGTGAACCATCGCTAGCAAAGTCGGCTGTACTACTGGGGCGAGTCCTAGGGAGTGTCTCTAGACTAGACCTGCCGTGTGGCGGCGCTCGGTCTGCAATCACTGACAGTGGCGACACGCGGGTCCGACGTATACTAACGGACCGCGGCCGATTTAAACGCTACCACCTAGCAAGTGTGGTGTCTGGCGGTGACACCACAACTTTAATGGTGCCTAAAAGCATTTTTTAAAACAAACAGATTTAAAATTATAATGAGAAAGCACCCTCTAAATATCAAGTAACAATCTATTCAGAAGCAGAAAGAAACAAATTTAGACTGTATGAGCTTTCGGTCAGAGAACCTTGCCGCTCCCTTTTGACACGGCCGTAGTTACGACCACTCACAACAACCTCTGAAAGACTACACTGGTGCAAATCTGCAAAACACCAGATTACTTTAAACTAAAAGTTTTAACAACTCACACAAGCACACAAACTATGCACCCCGTAGGAGGGATGGAAATGGTACAAAACACTAAAAATTAAAATATTAACTTTGCCACCGAAGGTGCAACTTGATGTTAACTTCTAAGAAAAGTCTTACGCTGAAAGGATGGCACCTTTGTATACTAAAATGATCATTTAAATAAAAGCCCATGAAATGCAATCTTAAATTCTACAAGGTTAGGCAAACAAGTTAAGATGCTCTGCAGTATACAGATACCGCCTCTCAAGATGATAGGCAAGATCAAAACATATTTCAGGAATTAGGCCGTTACACTCCAAGCAATAAATTCGTTAACACACCGAATCCGACAAACATGACAGAGGCAGCTCCGAACGACAGACAGACACTAACTGCCTAACAAATGCGGACGAGAGACAGACGGGCAGGCTGGGGATGAGAGACTGACCAAGAAAACAAGTAGAATTTAGCAAGAGTAAATCACACAACATATCACCAATCACTTCTAATAAACTGCGATTTCTAGAGAAGACCTGGCGCAACACCCCCAAATCGCTTTCCCGAACCGTCCGCTGCTAGCCGCTTCAATGGACGCAGGAAGGCGCGACGATCTCCCGTCTCACGGCGTCGCAGCTCGCACCGGCCAGACTGATGTCGTGGGTTGACTCCTGACGCTCTCGTGTCGACCGCGAAGCCACTACCCCTCGCTATACGCCGCGGCCCACTGGACTCACGTGGCGACCTCACATGCGCCGAAACTCAGTGCGCGACCGACCAACCGATCGATCCAACCGCCAAAGGACATTGCCTGAGGAAACTCGAGCAGACTGGCGGCCTAACACGCAGAGTCAGATGCAGGAACTAAGCCCCTACCGGGCGACCACTCGCTGAGTTCTCTTACTGGCGGAGTGGAAAGACTCTCATTTTGCCGGCTTTAAAGGTTGATCCGAACGACAGACATATTAGCACTCCGACCGACTGACAGACACAGCCTAACAAATGCGGACGAGAGACAGGCTAGCAAGCTGGGGACGAGAGACTGACCCAGACTGACCGACTGGAGAGCTCATAACGCCCCTTAAATGCACGTGAACAGGCAACCTTTCCCGTTTCTCACCAGAGAGAGACACCAAAGCTGCGACTGCCACAGCGGCGCCACCGCCAGAAACGGAAGGCGACTGCTTCACACTACGCGCTGCGGCGCGCTCTTAAAAACAGCAGTTTTTACCACGGCTCACACAGCAGCATGGAATCAGTTCTCAAACCTAGCCGTTTCGGAATTGCTTCCGCCCTTGGCCCGAATGCCATTGATCGTGTCCTTTTCCGCATGGTAGGGGTCAACTTTGTAGCGATGATGAAACAGGAGGACACCCTCCTTCAGGAGAAGGTCTGTAGAGGTCTGTCGCCTGCATCTCCTCTGGCACACCTTTACGCCCTCCACTGCTAGTGCTGCCACGTGCCGTCAGTGAGCGCTTAATGCACGTTGAAACGAACACAGCCGGTGGTCACGTTAATGTGATTGGACCGTGTGTTACCCAAGACCAGGAAATAGCTTCCATTATTAAGCAGAAGTTTCGCAGCTGCGCTCGTCGGTGTTCAGTGGCGCTTGATTTAGCCACGCAAGTCGCCAACAGGTACTCGTCTCCCTGCGCCCGTATACAGGGTGACGTACGCTTCCTGTACATATCGCAGAGCACGCCTCGGCGGCGCCGAGCACTCCCCGCGCTGACGTGCTTGTTTGGGTGTTTCGGCGAAATTAACCGCCGCGTCTGCAGTCGCGTATCGGCTGCGCCGGGTCTGCGGATTCGCCAGAAGGCGGACACACACTGCAGAACGGAAATTGCTGCGCTTCCACGAGAGCTTCAGAAATGTCGCACGTCGTAGCGAAGTACACACATCGACAAAAGTTTTGCGCCCGCCTGATATGTCGTACGCTCACCTGTAACGCTACCAAGTCTCATTCATTTTTTGTAAAATAATGTCTGCGGGAATTATACAGTATTATCAGTGCCTTCCTTGACACTGTTAGGACATTTAAATATCAGGGCATAACGTTGGATAGGCATATGAGGTGGAATGAGCATGTCAATATTGTGGCGGGGAAGGCAGATGGTCGGCTTCGGTTTATTGGGAGAATTTTAGCAAAGAGTGGTTCACTTGAAAAGGAAAGCGCATATGGGACGCTAGTGCGACCTATTCTTGAGTATTTCTCGAGTGTTTGGGACCGTACAAGGATGGATTGAAGAAAGACATCAAAGCAATTCAGAGACGGGCGGCTAGACTTGTCACCAGTAGGTTCGAACATCACCTAAGTGTTACGGAGATGCTTCGGGAAATCAAATGGGAATCCCTGGAGGGAAGGCGACGCTCTTTTCGAGAAACGCTATTGGGAAAATTTAGAGAACCGGCATTTGAAGCTGACTGCCGTACGATTCTACTGCCGCCAACATACATCGCGTATATGGACCACGAAGATAAGATACGAGAAATTAGCTTTTTTCTTCGCACTATTTGCGAGTGGAACACGAGGGGAAACGACAAGTAGTGGTACAAGGTACCCTCCGCCACGTACCGTACCGTGGCTTGCGGAGTGACAGAGCGTCTCCATAAAACATCCTACTATGGATGTTACTAATAATATGCAACAGGATGAAATCACTTTACACATACCCTTGAATGTTTTAGGCATCTTATTTATCATTTTTAGTGTTTTTTATAGTTAGAGGTGTCATACTGATATTCATGAAAATATTTTTTAGATCTACAGAAATGACTTCATGGAGCCAAGATAGCTACATGGCACATTAAGTTTTGGCTGTGTGTGTAATGAAATGCTTGGAAGAGGTTCCAGAAGCCTACGCAGAAGATTTAGAATTCGAAAAAGAATTTGATTCAGATGCTGTAGCTACTATTACCGCAGTTTCAAACACTGCTACAGTAACTGAAGGTATTCCGGCAACACAGCCTCAGGTGGACCAGGGGGTGAAACGTCTCGTATTGTTGCAGCAGGCAGGGTAGACTGTTTGCCTATGCTTGAGCAAGCATTTCATGAAAATGGCTCTGATACTGAAGTGGCTGGAAATATGGATTTATAACCATGGTCTTAAGTTGACTGTGAACCACAGGCGCTTGGGAAATGTTTTCCTCCTGCTGCATATGTTTACAAACAGAAGTTGACGTTGCTAATTTCCTACAGATTTTTTCAGACTTTTTCTGGCACAAATTTTGTACTTCTGATTCACTGGCACGCATACCTAGCACAAAAATATTGAGCTTTCGTAGCCACATGTTTATATTCTGTTGGCTTTTTCCTCAGGTTCTTTGGCCGAAGCCTGACGATTTTCTGACATTTCGCCAGCACGCCTGGCTGGCTCTGTCAATTGTCACTGCTGATGGCGGACTGGAAACTAGGTCGTGGCCGGATATTATAAGTAGATTATATGTAACTGTAGCTGATTGTACGCAGCCGCAGACGTTCTTCATAGCACGAGAATCCTAGATCCATTTGGCATGAGCCTTTTCTGTTTCTTGTTGAAGCTGTTAAGTTCGTTCGAGTGAAGGTATCACAAACGATTGCATCAGTTTTCAAAGTCTCTGTACTGCGCATGCGCAGCTTCCCGATAGTTGCAACCGTCAGAAACGTTCCTGTTACTCGAAAGCAATATCGCGTGTTTCGTAGTTTGGCCACCTATAGCGCTAGTTGGCACCTTTGCTCTGTTCGCGTTGCTCAAATGTTTCTGATATAAGTAGTGAAACACTACACCTGATACGTATGTAGCATTACGTGTGTCGGGAATTTGTACTCATAGTAATGTGCGAATATTTACATAAGGACTGTGTCGTCTTTTTGAGTTTTTAAGGTACTGTGCCTTCCCCATTGTGCCCCTGGCAGCGGCTCTCCCCCCCCCCCCCCCCTGCGGTCGCCTTCCCATCTGCAGCAGCAGAGTGGGGCTTCGGCCCTAGAAGGCACCTTCGTCTTCGTCTTTGTCATTGTCATCATCTTCGTGAGTGACCCGTCACTGTCTTCGTCCCTTGTTTGTCTGTGTTTCCTGTCCTGTGTTTTCCCTTCTTCCACTAATCCTCGTTACCATGACTACCCCCACCACCACCGCAACCACCACGGTCGTCATATACATTCCCCCATCCGCCGCCACCACCACGATTACGTGGTGTGCCCAGTCACCCCCCCCCCTATTCCATCCCCTCACTTCTAACCCTCCCCACTCCTGCGTCCTTTTCGCCCGGTCCCTGCTCCTTCCCCTGTAGCCTCCTCCTATGACTCCTTCCCTCCACTCCCCCACACTGTTTCGACTGCACCTGCAGCCCTCACCATGGTGGTGCCCAGAGGGCCATTGCCCATGCCCCACTATCACCATCGCCATCGCCATCGCAATCGCAATCGCCATCACCGTCACCATCATCAGCACAAGCACCAATGCCAGGACCTGCCACCTCCCCCATCTTCCGGTTGCTCCCATTCTCCCCACCTCTTCCCACCCTTCTGTCACTGTCAAGCGCCCCAGAGGCACCCCCGCCTCCTCAACTCCCAAAAAGGCCCCCCTGGATGCCATAGATGTCTCCCCACCTGCCCCTTCTGCCCCCTCCTCTTCCTCCTCCTCATAATACCTCTTGCCCCATCCTGATCACTCTCTCCTGGAGGCCCGCAACCTCACCCTGCTCCTCCACCCACGCTTCCCCGGAGCCCCTATCTCCCTCCTAACCCCCCCCCCACAGGTACTCCATCCTTATCACCACACCTAGCCCCATTCCGACATCCTCTCACAAATCCCAATCACCTGCTTCGGTCCCAATGCCTCCCACCAACCCCAACCCCCACGTCGCCCACCGACCCTCACCACCGTGATCACTCAGCTCAGTCCGACAATCACGGAGGAAGAGGTGTTGGCAGAGTTTAAGGCACACCCCTTCTGAACATGCTTGCCATCAGCTGGATCTACATCCTGCCGGCCCCACCTGCCTTATGCGGGTGTTCTCTGAGCACACTCCCTCTACAGACCTTCTCCTGAAGGAGGGTATCCTCCTGTTTCATCATCGCTACAAAGTTGACCCCTACCATTCCCCTCCCCAATCCATCTGCTGCCAGAGGTGTTTGTGCTACAACACACACCTAACATCTGAGTGCCATGAAGCATAAGTCTGCCCATACTGTAAACAGGAGCACTTCCTTTGGCAGTGTCCCAACCTCCAGTCCCCTCCTTCCTGTAACACATGCCACCTTCCTCACCCCACCTACTCCCAGAAGTGCAAGGCCCGACACCCCTCCCTACACTCCTGAACTCACCATCCCCATCCGCCCTCTGGATACCCTCACCACTCCTGGCAACTCCATTCATCAACCCCCCACTGCCGAGGACATCATCAGGTTCGTTATCATCGTCCTCCAAAACATCCATCCTTTCCAGTGCCCCCACACCCTTTAGCAGATGTCCCTCGCCACCTGCTCTGTTTTTTACCTAAATACTTACGCCAACTACTCCCATAACCAAGCCCACTTCACCTTCTCCCGTCTCAAGACCCTCGTCTAAGTTCCCATCGTGGTGCGCCAGCACCGTATCTTGTTCAACAACATCTGCTCCCTTCCCGTTAACAAGAACCTCCTCATGCATACCTTCACAATCCAACACGTGGATGCCATCCTCCAGCCCCAACATCCCATCCACACATTGTCCTACCTCCTTCACCGCTCCGATAATCCTCTCCCAATGGTGCGTGGTGGGGTAGCCTCCTTCCTGACTCTGTGGAACACCTGATTCTCAGTCTCTTCTTCCCCGGCCTTACCATTACCTGCGCCACCATCTATGTCCACCCCTCTGCCCCTATTCCTTTCGACTTCCTTTCCCACACCGACCGTACCTTCCCCTCATACGTGATTTCTGCTGACTTCAACATTCATAGTTGTTTCGCCACCCAGCTGCGGCAGTGGCATCAGTTCCTCTCCACCCTCCAAGGTGACCTTGTTCCCATTCCCCAACACACCCACCCCAAATCCAATACCACTCCTGACGTCGTCCTGGCCTCCCCTGACCTCCTTGGCCACATAGCGGTGGACGTCCTTGACCCTATTGGCAGTGATCATCTCCTTGTCCTCCTTACCATATCAGACAGTCGTCAACCCCATCCCGACCACATCGATCCTCCCCCCACATATGTCCATAACTATTTCAGTGGCAACTGGAATGCCTATCAGGATACCCTCACTAACCAGATCGATAGCCACCCCCTAGCCTACCACCACCCTGATGACGTTAGCCATGCTGCTTCCTTTCTCCAGCAGACCTTGTCTGAGGCCGTGGGTGCCCACATAACTACCAACGCCATCCACCCGCACTGTCCCACTTTACCCCCACAGGCCATCCTCTTCCTCTGTGAATCCCACCATCTATACCATGCCTTCCATCACACACGTGACCGGGACACACTACGATGCCACCGGCAACTCCAACAACATGTATGAAACTTGCTCCCAGCCAAGAAATGCCGGGACTGGCGACAGACATGCACCTGTCGTAATGCTAGCCTGCCTATCAACTCGTCCAAGTACTCGTCAGCCTTCCACCACCTTACCGGATCTAACCCTTTCCTGATAACCTTAGTAAGGCCAACCATTTTGCTTCTTACCTCTCGAATATCTTTACCCTCCCTGACGATGCCCAGTTCGATTACTCCCTCTTCCCTGATGTCTGCAATCGAACTGACACCTCTGGCCCTCCACTCGCTCCTGGCTTCCAGTACTTGGACAACACTACACCACCTGAACTCAATGCCCCGATCACTCCACACGAAATGCAACAGCTGGTCATGACTGTGTTACCTATTGTCACCCGAGTGAAGCTCCCGCCTCCTTCCTCTCCACCATGGCGAGACTCTATAATGTGGTCTTGTCCAATGGCTTCAACCCCGACCTGTGGAAAACCTCTCAGATCCTGATGTTCCTCAAACCCGACAAACTGCCATCTGCTGTCTCCTCCTACTGTCCCATCAGCCTTACCTGAGTCTTCAGCAAGGTCCTGGAATCCATCCTCACCCGACGCACGGTGTGGCCATGCGGTTCTAGGCGCTTCAGTCTGGAACTGCGTGACCGCTATGGTCGCAGTTTCGAATCCTGACTTGGGCATGGATCTGTGTGATGTCCTTAGGTTAGTTAGGTTTAAGTAGTTCTAAATTCTAGGGGACTGATGACCACAGATGTCCCATAGTGCTCAGAGCCATTTGAACCATCACCCGACGCATCCGCCAGTGTCTCCACCAGCACCACCTCCTTCCCACTACCCAGTCTGTCCTTCTCCGCCAATGCCCTTCTCCTTCACCTCACTCACCTCCTCTCCGAAAAACTCAACTCCCGTCGCTCCACCACCTTCCTTTCCCTCGACCTTGAACGTGCCTACGACTATGTATGGCATTCCTCTTCAAGCTCCAAACCTTTGCCGTTCCTATTACCTACGTCCATCTGACCACCTCCTTTCTTTCCCACCGTCCTTCCTATGTCACCATCGATAACACGGATTCCTACACCTTCTACCCCTCAGCCGGTGTGCCCCCAGGTTCCGTCCTCTCCCCTCTTCTCTACTTTCTTTACACAGTGGATGTGCTGCCGCCTTCACCCCCCTTACACCTTCCCAGTACGCCAATGACACCGCCTTCCTTGCCCTCACACCCACCCTGCAACGCTCCTAGCACCTTCTCTAATCGCATCTTGACCGGTTCACCACTTGGTGTAACCAGTGGCTGCTCAAGGTCAATCCTTCCAAGACCCAGGCGATCGTTGTAGGCAAATCCACCCCTTCCTTCTGTCTCCTCCATTTCTGTCTCACTATCTACGGCCCTCCTATCGACCTCATCCCCACTCTCAAGTACCTTGGCGTCTACCCTGACTATCGCCTCTCCTGGACCCCCCATCTCCAGATGATCCAAGCCAAGGCACACTACTGACTCCACTTCCTCAAGCTCCTTTCTGGCCGCACATGGGGCCTGTAACCCTCCACAGTCCTCCACACCTATAAATCCCTCATCCGTCGTACCCTCTGTTATGCCCATCCCGCCTGGTTCGCTGCCCCTCCTACCTTCTACTAATCCTTCAAATCTTGGAACGCTATGTGCTCCGCCTCACCAATCGCATCTGCCTCCCATCCCCCATGCGGATCCTCTATGACTTAATTCCATTCCCATACCTCCTCCTTTTCCTTGAACGGATACGGATCCTTTACACCTCCCGCAAACTTGATCCCCCTCACCCACTTGTCTCTCACATCCTTTCCCATCCACATCCACTGCCGCACCTGTACTCCCACATCCCACCCGCTCTCCATCTCTCCATACCCTTGCCCAAGGTGGCTTCTGCCAACTCTCCCTCCCTGATAATACCCTCATCCCCTCCATCTACCCCTCCTACCAACTTTGATCCTCCCCTTCCCCCCCTGTGTTTTTCCTCCAGGGCACCCTCTTTCCCTTCTCTCCCTCCTCTCTTCCTCCCTCCCTCTCCTCCCCCCTCCCCACGCTTCCACACACACCCCTACCCTCTCCCCTCCCCCTCCCTTCTCCTCTCCCACTGGTATCCACCCACTCTCCCTCCTACCCTCACCAGCTTTTTCGTGTAAACGGTGCATCTTCGTGCGCCAGAGATCGTCGCCAGTGCTCGTGTGTGTCTTCGCGCCAGTGCTCCAGTGTCTCTCCGTTCGTGCTCCTCCGTTCACGTATGTAAACTCGTGCTTTCCCGTTGTGTTCAGTGATGAACGTTTTTTATCCAAACAGTGCACCTGTGAACGGCTTCATTTATTTTACTATCTCTGTCTCCCGTTTTTGTCCACCATGTTTGTTTGTTTTTCTGTCTTTCTGTTTACCTGTATGTATTCTCTATGGCCCAAGAGCGGCGTAGACAGGCCGCTGTCGGCCTACCTTTATTGTAAAGGTATCAAAATAACAATAAAGGGAAAAAACCATTGTGCAGCAAACCACATACAATTTTTTCGGTGTCTTACAAATACAGCACCAAAAAATGAAAAAAATTACAGGGAAATTAATTTCATATGCCATCATGTACGTGAATGTAGCCTTTTTATTAAAAATATTACACAGAAAATTTCAGAAAAACAGAATCAGGTTGGCTTTAGGAAAGGAAAACGAATGCGACGTTCTATTCATTGACTTAAAAAAGGTGTTCGACGGAGTGGGAAGAAGTACCGTTGTGAAAAGCTTGAAAGACGTTGGTATAGACAGGAAGGCTGATACCTAAGTAAAACAAGCAGGTGGTAGTGGGACTGGCACTGAGGAAGAAATAAAATGCGTATTGGGAGAACTGTTAAATATGGGTTTTGTCTGTCACCAATGCTTTCTAATATTGATCCTGAGTACCTAACAGGAAAAGAGTTAGTAAAGCAAGAGCCGTAATATTTAGGAGGAGAAAAGATAAACACGATGAAGCAAGCAGATTATCAGGCATTTTTGGCTCAAGCACACAAGAAAACTACAATTCAATGATTGAGAGGTTCATGAAACGGGGTAGAGGTTATGGAATCACGATAAACGTAGGAAAGACCACAGTGATGAAAAGCAGGTCACTTGAAGGTTCCGTCAAAATATTATTACAATGAAAGACACTGGAACAGCTAAAACCTTTGAAGTACTTGGCAAATTTGGTGACCGGATTGGAAACAGTGTGAAGCAAATAAGAAGTAGAATATCTCTAGGGTAAAAGTGCTCTTGAAAAGGTGAAACATTTTTGTCCGCAAAAAGAATTCCGACAGAATTTGCAAAGAAATTTGTCAAGTCTGGACTGTAATATTATATGGCAGCGAATCATGGACATTCAAAAGAAACAACGGAAAAATACTTCAACAGTTTTGAAATGCGGCTGTGGTAAAAACTACTAAACGTGAAATGCAGAGACAGAATGACAGACAGAAAAGGAGACGGAAGACGAGTAGAAGAATTAAGAAACTACCTCAGCTGGGAAGAAAATAAACTGACTTCAATGAAGAGTCATCGAATAAAATATTGCAGAGAATGTGGGGAGAGAGAGTAGTAGTCCTCGAATACTGGATGACATTAAAACAGACACAGTTAGCAACAGATTGAAGAAGAGACACTGGACATAGTGTACAATTGATGCCTATCACAAAACACACATACCAAAGAAAAAAAAGTGCAGCTTAAGGGTACCACACACAAATTACGAGCGAAAATATATTTCAGTGCAAACTGTACATATGGTTTACTTAAATTTGAAACATCATAATAACTCTGGCCAAATAAGTTGCAGTAAATTATCAGCTGCAACATAGCAGCTTCATGACAAGTGCGTTTGTTCCTATACACACAGTGCGTATAATAACGGGAATCCTTTCTCATGCAGCAGGTATTAAAGAGTGTGAGCATAGGTGTGATTGACACGTTGCCGATATTATTAATCCTGTTATTACCACGTCCTCCCTCTCTCTACCTATCTCTCGTCTTAATGTTATCTATACTACTGAGTGGAAGCAAAGCTTAATTACAACAGGCTGCTCGGCGTATTACTAGCAGTATACGCGACAGATATCAACCAGGCTTCCGATAACACCATATCAGAGTCGCTTGATTAATCAAAGTGACTGACGACATCAGATTTGCTATGGCCGGGCGTGACGCGTCAGTTAAATACTGACAAGACTTTTGATATTGTTTATTTCGATTCGTTACTTACGAAAAAGAAACACATAAATTTCCCAGAGTCCAATTCTGTGGTTCGACAGTCATCTATGGGTCAGAGAAGTTATCATGGAAACGAGTGCTCTTAGCAGTCCTCCGAGGATCACTTCTTGGTATGCTGCTTTTCTCTCTGTGTGTCAACGGGACTGCATCTGCGCTACGTTCTTGGTACTATCGCTTTTATCTCAGCGTCAGCTTTAAGAATACTGCTGCTGCCATATCAGGCGTGAATGACAATCTTAATTCAGTTTCTCGATGGGCACAAAACCTGAACTTAAACCTTAAGAAGTAGCCGAAAGCTGATCAGCCAAGATTTTCGAAAATACACTCCTGGAAATTGAAATAAGAACACCGTGAATTCATTGTCCCAGGAAGGGGAAACTTTATT
This sequence comes from Schistocerca nitens, assembly GCF_023898315.1. Taxonomy (NCBI): domain Eukaryota; kingdom Metazoa; phylum Arthropoda; class Insecta; order Orthoptera; family Acrididae; genus Schistocerca; species Schistocerca nitens. The sequence continues at coordinate 98,091,801 of NC_064618.1, read as the reverse complement.
GACACATTCCTGGGGTCAGATACATCACATGATCACACTGACAGAACCACAGGCACATAGACACAGGCAACAGAGCATGCACAATGTCGGCACTAGTACAGTGTATATCCACCTTTCGCAGCAATGCAGGCTGCTATTCTCCCATGGAGACGATCGTAGAGATGCTGGATGTAGTCCTGTGGAACGGCTTGCCATGCCATTTCCACCTGGCGCCTCAGTTGGACCAGCGTTCGTGCTGGACGTGCAGACCGCGTGAGACGACGCTTCATCCAGTCCCAAACATGCTCAATGGGGGACAGATCCGGAGATCTTGCTGGCCAGGGTAGTTGACTTACACCTTCTAGAGCACGTTGGGTGGCACGGGATACATGCGGACGTGCATTGTCCTGTTGGAACAGCAAGTTCCCTTGCCGGTCTAGGAATGGTAGAACGATGGGTTCGATGACGGTTTGGATGTACCGTGCACTATTCAGTGTCCCCTCGACGATCACCAGTGGTGTACGGCCAGTGTAGGAGATCGCTCCCCACACCATGATGCCGGGTGTTGGCCCTGTGTGCCTCGGTCGTATGCAGTCCTGATTGTGGCGCTCACCTGCACGGCGCCAAACACGCATACGACCATCATTGGCACCAAGGCAGAAGCGACTCTCATCGCTGAAGACGACACGTCTCCATTCGTCCCTCCATTCACGCCTGTCGCGACACCACTGGAGGCGGGCTGCACGATGTTGGGGCGTGAGCGGAAGACGGCCTAACGGTGTGCGGGACCGTAGCCCAGCTTCATGGAGACGGTTGCGAATGGTCTTCGCCGATACCCCAGGAGCAACAGTGTCCCTAATTTGCTGGGAAGTGGCGGTGCGGTCCCCTACGGCACTGCGTAGGATCCTACGGTCTTGGCGTGCATCCGTGCGTCGCTGCGGTCCGGTCCCAGGTCGACGGGCACGTGCACCTTCCGCCGACCACTGGCGACAACATCGATGTACTGTGGAGACCTCACGCCCCACGTGTTGAGCAATTCGGCGGTACGTCCACCCGGCCTCCCGCATGCCCACTATACGCCCTCGCTCAAAGTCCGTCAACTGCACATACGGTTCACGTCCACGCTGTCGCGGCATGCTACCAGTGTTAAAGACTGCGATGGAGCTCCGTATGCCACGGCAAACTGGCTGACACTGACGGCGGCGGTGCACAAATGCTGCGCAGCTAGCGCCATTCGACGGCCAACACCGCGGTTCCTGGTGTGTCCGCTGTGCCGTGCGTGTGATCATTGCTTGTACAGCCCTCTCGCAGTGTCCGGAGCAAGTATGGTGGGTCTGACACACCGGTGTCAATGTGTTCTTTTTTCCATTTCCAGGAGTGTAGTTCCTTCTATACTCGTTGGTGGTACCCAGTTACGCTGTCCAATAAAGGGTAACCGTTTTCAGCATAATACGTTTTGATTTTAGAGCGTAAACACGCAGAACAACACAGACCAACAAGACCACATGTCTTTGCCGCTTGACTCCGCGAATGCACTTCACTCTGGCGTGAGAGGAAGAATGCATTTGGAGCTCTAAAGTGGCTCAGGTGGAAGTTATTGTTACGCCACTCCCCCACAACAAATTTCGTGCACTGAGAGTAAACTGAGAGGCATATTATTTTTACTTAGACCACTTTGGTTCCCAGCGGCTCATATGTTCCTTACCTGCGACCAACATATCAGCCACGTAGACACCAATTCTCTCAACTAGTTCGTGTCTCAATACTTTGATGAGTACAGGTTTTAATTCACCTGTACTGATATCCAGGCCACACGACAACAAAATTACGCGATACTTCTTCTGCTTCTTCTTTTCGTTGACATCTGCCCCATCTGGGACGGACTCCGCTGTACTCAAGTATCGGAAAAATTTTTACAGGATCCTAAATCTATACTTCTTATTACTGTACTTCATGAAACCGTAGAAGCTGTTCCTTCAGGTTCTCTGGTACGGTCCTAACGTGGAATAACAATTTGTTGACTGTTTGTGTAGATCTCGGGTGTCCAGCCAGGTGCAGTCGCTTACGAAACACAATATTTCGACAGCGTACCTTGCCTTCATCTTCAGGTGACATCCGCTGAATGAGCGTATCTTCTACATCACGTTTTCCTTATACTCTTATCGCTCCCCTCCACGATCCCAGCTTTCCGGCGGCAGGCCGCGTCGGGTAGAGAGGTTGGGAGGGGGCCGATCGCCGAATGCCGGGCTCGAACCCCGGTCCCTTGGCGCTTCTGGCTGCCCCCGTCGGGCGAGGTAGTCGCTCTATGCCGACGTTGTGACTTCAGCTGGCTGAGCGTCGGGTCCCACGCTTTGCAGAGGGTGAAGCCGCTCTCTGCATTCAGCAGACCGCCAGCCACTCGTATTCCAACAACCTCCTTCAGCGGAGCAATTCCAAAACGACGGTCCGCCTTAAGCACACACGTTTGCTCATACTTAATCGAGTTCCCTATAGCTATGCAGGGTCCCTAAACCGCACCTTTCGTGCCTCCTGTATTGCTGGTACCTTTATTGAGTTGTCCGTACAATCTGTCCGATGTACACTTAACCATATTTTCATGGAATACAGCAGACTTCCGGTTTACGGAGCCCCAAGTCATCTTGCACCATAGCCAATAGTGTATCCGTTCTCGCAGGTGGGCAGAAAACGCTTTAGTTGTTACGCCGAACGAGAAACGTCCGATTTCGTTCGATACTTCTCCGGCACACGGCAGAAACCACGTTGTCTTGTCTTCATCATCGCCGTAACAGTTCTTCTCGAATGTGTCTTTGAGGTGCCCTCTACGACAGGTTGTGGCAAACTTATTCACGGTGGATTTGGAAAAGAAAACTCTGGAAAAGACTACACTGAGTCTCACATTCTTCTTCGGATACGATTATATGACATTTGTTGTGTGGCCATATGGGCGTGAAAGGCTTCGAGAGTTCCTCTCCAACACCTGAGATCTCTCAACTCCAGCGTCAAATTTACTGTGGTGGTGAACCACTGTGGTGGTAATTTGCCTTTTGCACTTCCTAGTGAAGCGCAAAGTGGAGTGGACTGTAGGACACAGATGTACAGAAAAGCCACCGATTCTGAGTTGTACTATCACGCCTGCAGGTGCCATCATTATTCACGCTGGCAGCGGGTTATAGGTACCGGTCTGCAGGACCCGTGCAACATCGGACCACAACTGTCTTAAGGATAAACTCAACAATTTACACTCTCGTAAAGCTTAAGATCACTTTACTGATTCTTGGTGCATGAAATACCAGACGAACACCTGCATCTGGTTAATGAACAACAAAAAGTAAATTACAGTATGGACTCCTGTTTTCTTCTGTGATAACCCTGCTGAACATCTGTCGTACCGCCTCCTTGACCCCTACTCTCTTGGCCCAAAGAACACACGTATGTAGGGTCTGCTGCCTGGTGTCCATTCACAACATTTGATATCTCCTAGCTTCATCTGGAATACATTCGGAAAATGCACTACACTACAAAAGTCAGTTCTGCATCCAAACAGAATGATTTCACAACCTTGTTGCGCATTTCTGGTTCTACGATTGCTCCATGTGCTTAAGGAAATGAAGAAATCCATTACTTTTCGATTACTCTATTAGCGATAAATGACTGAAAATACACTACTGGCCATTAAAATTGCTACACCAAGAAGAAATGCAGATGATAAACGGGTATTCATTGGACAAATATATTATACTACAACTGACATGTGATTACATTTTCACACAATTTGGGTGCATAGATCCTGAGAAATCAGTACCCAGAACAACCTTCGCTGGCCGTAATAACGGCTTTGATATGCCTGGGCATTGAGTCAAACAGAGCTTGGATGGCGTGTACAGGTACAGTTGCCAGCCCATGCAGCTTCAACATGATACCACAGTTCATCAAGAATAGTGACTGGCGTATTGTGACGAGCCAGTTGCTCGGCCACCATTGACCAGACGTCTTCAATTGGTGAGCGATCTGGAGAATTGCTGGCCAGGGCAGCAGTCGAACATCTTCTGTATCCAGAAAGGCCCGTACAGGACCTACAACATGCGGTCGTCCATTATCCTGCTGAAATATAGGGTTTCGCAGGGATCGAATGAAAGGTAGAACCACAGGTCGTAACACATCTGAAATTTAATGTCCACTGTTCAAAGTACCGTCAATGCGAACAAGAGGTGACCGAGACGTGTAACCAATGGCACCCCATACCATCACGCCGGGTGATACGCCAGTATGGCGATGACGAATACATGCTTCCAATGTGCGTTCACCGCGATGTCTCCACACACGGATGCGACCATCATGATTCTGTAAACAGAACCTCGATTCATCCGAAAAAATGACCTTTTGCCATTCGTGCACCCAGGTTCGTGGTCGAGTACACCATCGCAGGCGCTCCTGTCTGTGAAGCAGCGTCAACGGTAACCGCAGCCACGGTCTCTGAGCTGATAGTCCATGCTGCTGTTAGCGTCGTCGAACTGTTCGTGCAGATGGTTGTTGTCTTGCAAACGTCCCCATCTGTTGACACAGGGATCAAGACGTGGCCGCACGATACGTTACAGCCATGTGTATAAGATGCCTGTCATTTCGACTGCTAGTGATACGAGGCCGTTGGGATCCAGCACGGCGTTCCGTATTACCCTCCTCAATCCACCGATTGCATATTCTGCTAACAGTCATTGGATCTAGACCAACGCGAGCAGAAATGTCGCGATACGATAAACCGCAATCGCGATAGGCTACAATCCGACCTATATCAAAGTCGGATACGTGATGGTACGCATTTCTCCTCCTCACACGAGGCATCATATTGTGTAGTCAGCGCGTACACAACTTTCCCACTAGAGCGCGCCCCGCTAAGCACAACAACGCAGGCACAGCGCTCGTCCGTCTCCGCACTACGAGATGGCGCTGTCTTAGACACGGACCAAAGTCTGCTTCCGCCGATCCGGGTATTAATATGTAACGCAGCCAATGAGACTGCTGCTAATGTAGAACCTTTTCTCCTCGTGGATCACACCCGCACAGTGATACCTGAACGCGCGAGGTATTATAATGAGTGTACAGACCTCCGATCAGTCAGTCTGCACCAGTCTGCATTTGTCTGCATTAGTCTGCATTTGACTGTAGTCAAGTTTCAGTCTGCGCCTAATAAGATTATCATATTCCTGTACCTAGCCATGAAGAGTATTGTATAGACACTTTGTCAAGTATCAGAGATATGTGAGAAGAATATTAACGTACCAAGACCAAAGGAACTTCAGATTGTCAATTGTGAACAGCATCCAGAATCAAGTTACGTAATGTCTATCCTTTTTATTATTTTAATAAATGTGTGTGAAAATTAATCAAGTTCTGTTTAAAGTTGGTCACCGTCAATCTGCTACTCTAAGCGTGCAAGTGGCATTTCTATCGTCTAACCTAACGGCAGAAGATAAACACGCCACGATAAGACCACGAGACATATTGCTGACACTCACCTATTTCGTTAGAGCGATGGTGTGTGTACCGAAGGTCTTACAGTACCCACACCGCACATCACATCAACGTTTCACCAGGCAACGTCGGTCAACTGCTGTTTGTGTATGAGAAATCGGTTGGAAACTTTCCTCATGTCAGCACGTTGTAGGTGTCGCCACCGGCGCCAACCTTGTGTAAATGCTCCGAAAAGCTAATCATTTGCATATGAGAGCATCTTCTTTCTGTCGGTTAAATTTCGCGTCTGTAGCACGTCATCTTCGTGGTGTAAAAATTTTAATGGCCAGTAGTGTAATGACAACAGTAACATACCTAGTCCTAAAGTGGAATGATACTATGAAAGTACACATAAGATATTCGGAGTCCATGATGATTTTCATTTAAAGGACCTCGAGTGATCCTTGACTATTGCTCATCTGCCTGGAAGCCTTATAGTTTGATACAATACAAGAGATACAGTAGATACAACGAAGAGAGGCACGGGATCCTTCAGTTAGCGCGAGAACATTATTGAGGTGCACGAGCCCAGTAGCAGACGTTACAAGGGTGGCTTTGTACATCATGGACGGCTCTACAGTTGAAATTCTGTGAGTTTGCATTCCGTTAGGAGTCAGGCAACATTTTTTTTTCCTTCCCACAGACGTCTCACATGGACGCTTACCACCAGTTCTCTTCCCATGTACTAATGGCACATGGAACAGGGAAGAGAGAAATGGTAGTTTGCTAGAGGTAGACTCCATCCCACACAGTGAGGCAATCTGTGGGGTCCAAATGCCAATGATCCATGCATACCGCGTTTAGCTGTACGTGCCATCAAAGCATTCCATGCACTAGTGCTGGTTCCAACTGGTCGATCTCTACTTCTTCATCTGCAACTCATGATAGAGGTTTTCTTAATATAATACCTATTTATGAAGCATATATACACAGAGATTCGATTCCAAGAATGCAGTGAACCAGTATCTGTTCAATAACCAGAAACGAATGTATAACAGGACATCCATGGTTTCACGTATTGATACCACCCCAGAGGCGTCCCACAGTTGGTGACGAAATTAAAAGTTTCCATCTTAAGCTGACAGCAGTCGTGCAGGATCTGGTGGGTCCAATGGTACGCACTCACTGAGCCACACCTCCAGCAGCTCTGTACCAAGAGCGCCCTCTGCCGCCATGATATGGGACAGCGGGGTGGCAGCCACTCAGCCCATTCACACATGGAGCCTCTTTGCTAAGACACCACAGTTCGTGCTCAGTACAGCAAGCCTGATTCTGGTTGCTGTTGCATGAGGGGAAGGGCAGGGAATGGGGAACTCATCGATCCTGCTGTCCATCCTGCAGTCGGTCACAGCCTGTGTTACCGGCCGTCCGAAAAATAATGACTTACTAACTGACTTCTTCGTCAATGCTGTAGTGTTTCATAGTTGGCCATTTGCAGTCTCCAAGTTGTTTTTATTTTTAAGTAGACTACCACTGAAAGGGGAAACGTCTAGTGAAATGTAACATCATACATCATTTCGACACTGTAACCAAGAAATGGACGAGAAAACGCTGCCATTGGCAATCTCTAACTGAATAAAACGAAACGCATAATCTAATGGAAAAACGCATTTTAGTAGTTACACACTCAGTACCAGTATCAATAAATTGTTGGTACAGTCTTTATTAATACTATGTAGACACTAATTAAGAATTTCACCGACATTATTTCATAAGTTTCAGTACACTGAAACAGTGAGACGGTTTAATACATTTCGTCGATAGAACGACTTCATGTCAATCATGCACTGGTGGGCCAGAACGTTGTTACCACTTGCCTGAGAACAGAGGCTCCATATTTTCTGAAAATCAGCCCCTAACAATTGGGAAGTATATTGAACAATTTAGGACATTTTGACGTGTTAGCTACGACACTTAATGTGCGGTGTGAACACAGAGTAGTAGTTAGCACTTGCAAGCGGACATTGAGTGGCATCACGGTGGACTGGTTATCTGAGCAGTGTACCGTGCCAATAGTTAGACTACGGGTAGATAGGAGTGCTTGACTTCATCAAGGCGTAGTGAGAGTTTGATTGCCGAAGGTCAGTCCAGACAGAAAGAGATAGTTTTGTTTTTTTTTTTTTTTTTCAGTGGCGAACGACGCAGGCAGCAGTCATCACAGCTCACGGTATTATTGGCTGCAGCATAGGTGAGTCCCATCTTTCCTCCATTAGAAATAACATACTTCATTCAAGTCACTCCATTACATTTCTCATACGAAAGCCTCATACTTAGAGAAATTCAATCGGATAATTATTCAAGTTGAGTAGGCATGGCTCTCAGCCATTCTGCCGAGTAAATAACATCCTTAAAGAAAAGGGATAAAAGAGCTTTCCCACACTTTGTATATAAATTTCATTAACAGGATTCCTATCCATAAGAGGTAACCTCCTATTCCGAAAAGAACCCGGAAATTAGTGTATCAGTTTATAAATAAAAGATTTACTTGATTTTCTCAGATTTTGCAATAAATAATCTTTTCCATTCGTTTAATGTTTTTCTTACACTAACTAGTAGTACTCCAGTACCCAAGTATCCCAATAGTTATGTAAGAAAATAGAATATTTTTATGTCTTTTCCTTACAGTAGACGACTCCAGAAGATACTTATTGCTGAAAGTTTGTCAGGCATTTCTTTTTGGTACGTTAGGAGCGTCTGTCTGACTTCTGTAGTAGTGTGGGATGGAAATTGCTTCTTGCAGGAGATAAAGGGAACTTGTCAGATTAATCCATTGTGCAACACATCAACATAACATCCACACACTAACACTATATAAACTTGAGGAGATAAGTGTACCTAAATACTGAAAATTAAAACTTGTGGGAAAATGACAGTTAAGATTTAATTCATATTAAAATATGCCTGAAACATCACTGAAGCATATTCATCATCCTCTTCCATTTCTTCATCTTCAGGTTTCCTCTTGGTATTCGTTTTAGTACTTATTGCCTCACTGGAGAATATACACTAATTACATTTAGGTCCACATACTTCAACAACATTAACTATGGAATTCACTTGGTTGGATAAGGGACGTAAATAAATTGTACATAAATTAAAGTATAATTGCTTGAAGGGAAATTATATCTACCTAGCAATGGAATTCTAAATTTAATTCATCATTACCGGTAAAATTCTGGGGAGGGGTATCGTTATATACTTTCATATTTGCTTATTGAATATTGAAGCATCTTCTTTGGTAAAGGAAGTGGCAAAATGTAAATAATCTGAAGATGTAGATTTCCTGAAAGTAATTGAACAACAAACTACATAGTAGGAAAGCCCTCGGCTCCACTACAAATAGCATCACTGTTATTTCTAGTTTGAATCAGTACTGAAGAACTGATACATAGATTTTCTCAACAGTGGGGATTGCTTTGTTTGTAAACTAGTCAGCCCTGAATTTTCTTTCACTGAATTTATTGATGTGTGGCACTGTTAGTACTTATTGCACACCACTGAACATCTAGAATCACAAATGTTTTGTTTACATCCTAGTGAAAGTTTCTTGCCTAAGTTCTCTGTAGCGCTTAGACAACAAACTTTCAGTAGGACGTAAACAAAACATTTCAGCAAAGCGAAAATAAACAGGAGCAAAGATGATCATTTACAGATGCTGGAAACTAGCAGTGTTACCAACAAATACCATATATCACAAACATAATAGCTGGAAGCAGAAATTTTCCAGTTATCTTGCAAAATACTAATAGATTTGAATAGCGCAAGTAATGAAAGCATGGCAGCGTGCACGACCGCAACTTTCCATTCGAAATCCAATAAAGTACACATCAATGTAATCAGGAAAGACTATAGAATTTAATGAAGGCACAAAAATATTTAGATTTTTTCGTCATTCAAAAGTACCCTGTGCCATTAGCAAGATCTTGGACATCTCGTAAATGCAGTACAGCAGTAGTTGTACTTGGCATGGATTGAACAAGTTCTTAGTATGTTTCCGGAGGCATATGACACCACATTTCCACGCACTGGTCACGCAATCCCCGTAACTTACGGTTAGTGTTTCGTGGATGCAGAGATGGCGCCTCAAAACATCCTAGACGTATTTCATCGCCTTCAGATCAGGCAGATTTGGTGGTTACAGCATCGACATGAGTCCTCTGCAATGCTTCTCACACCACTGTGGTACAATTTTGGCCCTGTGACATGGGCAGTTAATCTGCTGGAAGATGTCATCACAGCAAAGAAAGACGTCAAACGTGAAGGGATGCGAGTAGTCCACAACAATATTAGCGGTGCCCAAATCTGTCATGGTGCTGTCAATTCCCTTCATGGAAACCCAGGTGAATGTCCCCCCTAGCGTAACACTGCCGTCACTGGCGTGCATCCATGGCGCGGTGTACAAACCAAACAACTGTTCACCTGGATGATAGCATGTCTGGACACAACCACCGACTTGGTGTAACAAGAAATGTATTTCATACGACCAGTCAACGTGGTTCCACTGATCAACGGTCCAGTCGCAATGGTCCTATTCGTAGTTCAATCGTAGCTGACGATGTCGTTAGGTCGACATCTGAACACACAGAGGCACTCTACAGCAGAGTTCCACATTCATGAGTTGAACAGTGAACAGTGAAACACTTATTGTCAGACCTACCACAGATCACCACCTATCCCGCTTTACAGAGAGGTGAAGCCTCTGACCTAAATGCTCTGTGATGAGGTGTGGACGTCCAACACCTTATCACCTACTAATGGTTTCACCGTCCTTCAACCACTTGCCATAGATGGTCATGTCAATGGCATGCGAACAGATGACAAGCTTAGTCATTTCTGAGGTGCTCTTTCGCGGGTGCTTTGCCGTAAATATCTGCCATTTGTCAAAGTTCTTATATCAGTGTATCCCTCAGTTTGCAGTCCATATCGTATCTAGAAATTTTCCACATTCATCTTCGTTCTGCTTATACACACACACAGAGAGATCACAAAAGCGATATACGCAATAGGGATATGCACGTATATAGGTGGCAGAGCTGTCATTTGTACCCAGGTGATTCACGTGAAAATGTTTTCGACGTGATTATGACTGCACGACAGGAATTAGCCGACGCTCAACGTGGGAGTTGGATGCATGGGACATTGCATTTCGAAAATCGTTAGGGAATTCATTATTCGAGATCCGCAGTGGCAAGAGTGTGATGAGAATACCACATTTCAGGCATTACCTCTCACTACGATCAACACAGTGAGTGACGCCGGTCGGAGTGGCCGTGCGGTTCTAGGCGCTACAGTCTGGAGCCGAGCGACCGCTACGGTCGAAGGTTCGAATCCTGCCTCAGGCATGGATGTTTGTGATGTCCTTAGGTTAGTTAGGTTTAATTAGTTCTAAGTTCTAGGCGAGTGATGACCTCAGCAGTTAAGTCGCATAGTGTTCAGAGCCATTTGAACAGTGAGTGACTGCATTCACTTAACGACTGAGCGCAGCGACGATTGCATAGAGTTGTCAGTACTAACAGACATCCAATACTTCGTGAAATAACAGCAGAAATGAATGTAGAACGTGCGATTTTAGGATAGTGCGGCGAAATCTGGCGTTAATGGGCTATGACAGCAGACGAACTACGCGAATGTCTTTTCTAACGACATGACATCGCCTGCAGCGCCTCTGCTGAGTACGTGACGAATGAAAAACTTTAGCCTGGCCAGATGTGTCTCAGTTTCAGTTGGTAAGAGCTGATGATATGATTTAGAGTGTGCCACAGATACCACGAAGCCATGGACCCAAGTTGTCAACAAGGTACTGGCTCCATAATGGTGTGAGCTGTATTTGCATGCAATGAACTGGTCCAACTGAACCTATCGTTGAGTAGAAATAATTATGTTCGGGTACTTGGAGACCATTTGCAACCATAGATGGACTTCAAGTTCCCAAACAACTATGGATGTTCGTGATTGATTTGAAAAACTTTGCGGACAGTTCGAGCGAATGATTTGGCCACCCAGATCGCCCGAATATGGGCACATCGAAACGCCAGTTTGTGCACAGAATGCTACCCCGGCAACATTTCCGCAATTATAGATGGCTTTAGAGGCTTCATCGCTCAGTACGTCTGCAGGGGATTTGCAAAGACTTGGTGAGTCCATGCCTCTTCCAGCTGCTGCACTACGCCAGGTCATAGGAGGTCCGACACGGTATCAGGAGATATTCCATGGCTTTTGTCATCTCAGTGACACTTGGCTTATGACATACGTATCTGCAACGCCACCAGGCGATGTTCAATCTCGCAGCGGGTAGTGGTCACAATGTTTTGACTCGTCACTGTATTTCCATCCATCAACACGTTTATAGAACGGCGCATAGTATTCTGTGGCAAAGACAGAAATGGACGTGAGACAGCACTCACCTGGTCGGGGCCAGTGACGTCAGCCGCTCCTGCCTCTGCGTCCACCTCCGCCTCTGCCTCCGCTTCCCCCTCTGCGTCACCACTGCCCGTGGTGCTGACACTGACGCTGGAGCTGCCGAACGAGGTACTCCCCCTGCGACAACAGAGAGGGCAGCAGCCATTGTAGTAACGGTCGGAGGCCCGCACCAACGGACTCGTCCTATTATAGCAAAGTGCTGTACTGTTAAAAGATTTTTCTAAATCATACGACGAAAAAATAGTGTATAGAAATAATTTCTGTTGATCTCTGGTGAAAAAGAAAAGTTGGCTGGGACACCCTGTAGGGAAGCAAGCACTTATCGATAAGTCTAGTGTGGCGAGAAAGAAAACGATTTTTTTCCGCCACTCGGCAAGGTTCAAGACGGCAGCACCTACAGTGAATAAACAAACAAAAGGATTGCTTAATAATCTTATATACAATTAAACGTTGGAATGTTGTCACAAAACTTCTGCATCACTTTCTGGCTTTTCACACAAACAGTTTCTGGGCCTTTGTAAAAGGTTATGGTATCCAAAAATCGCACGTGACTACAAAAAATTTCAACTTATGAAATTCTCAGCTGCCGAGTCAGAAAGGGTTTTCTTCCATCATGCATAATGGCCCCAGTTCTTGCGGGTATGGGAGCGTTTTGTCTTACGTGTACTTGTGAAGTGTGAGCGAGTGTACAATGTGATGCCATGTATCTCTTGCATCATGACGATGAGAGAACGGAGAGGGTGAAACCTGGTGCTGGTTCATAGCCTACTCCTCTCAAGTAACTACGAGTGGGCTGCGGAGCTTCAACATCCCCATCCGGAAGATGGATCACCATCGGCAGTGTCTCACGCCCCAACTTCGTGAGACACTGTGGAGAAGTTTTGTAATACAATCCAGGCACTGGCGCAGCCTCTGTGATCGGGAACTTTACACAACCACCTCTCCTCCCTTTGTTGACCAATTTCATCCACAACCAGTATTCAAACCATCTGGCCTCCGAGTTTGTAAGTAGGCTGTTTAGGTTCTTATATTGGTAACGCCACTGCCACGTAGCGCTCTGTATGAAAATCACTTACTGTGCTGTGTGCAGTCTGTGGCTGGGTGGCACTGTTGGAATTTGCTATTGTAGTGTTGGGTAGTTGGCTGTTAACAGCGCGTACCGTTGCGCAGTTGGAGGTGAGCCGCCAGCAGCGGTAGATGTGGGGAGAGAGATGGCGGAGTTATGAGAGCGGATGATCTGGATGTGTGTCCATCAGAGACAGTAAATTTGTAAGACTGGATGTCATGAGCTGATATATATATATATATATATATATATATATATATATATATATATATATATATATATACGAGGTGCATTCAAGTTCTAATGCCTCTGATTTTTTTTCTCCAGACTGGAAAGAGATAGAAACATGCGCATTGTTTTAAAATGAGGCCACGTTCATTGTCAATACGTCCCAGAGATGGCAGCACCGTACGGAAGATGGAATTTTACCGCCAGCGGCGAGAATGAGAACTGTTTTAAATATTTAAAATGGCGACGTTTTCCTTACTTGAACAGCGTGCAATCATTCGTTTTCTGAATTTGCGTGTTGTGAAACCAATTGAAATTCATCGGCAGTTGAAGGAGACATATGGTGATGGAGTTATGGATGTGTCGAAAGTGCGTTCATGGGTGTGACAGTTTAATGAAGGCAGAACATCGTGTGACAACAAACCGAAACAACCTCGGGCTCGCACAAGCCGGTCTGACGACATGATCGAGAAAGTGGACAGAATTGTTTTGGGGGATCGCCGAATGACTGTTGAACAGATCGCCTCCAGAGTTGGCATTTCTGTGGGTTCTGTGCACGCAATCCTGCATGACGACCTGAAAATGCGAAAAGTGTCATCCAGGTGGGTGCCACGAGTGCTGACGGACGACCACATGGCTGCCCGTGTGGCATGTTGCCAAGCAATGTTGACGCGCAATGACAGCAAGAATGGGACTTTCTTTTCGTCGGTTGTGACAATGGATGAGACGTGGATGCAATTTTTTAATCCAGAAACAAAGCGCCAGTCAGCTCAATGGAAGCACACAGATTCACCGCCAAAAAAAATTTTGGGTAACCGCCAGTGCTGAAAAAATGATGATCTTCTGGGACAGCGAGGGCGTAATCCTTGCCCATTGCGTTCCAAAGGGCACTACGGTAACAGGTGCATCCTACGAAAATGTTTTGAAGAACAAATTCCTTCCTGCACTGCAACAAAAACGTCCGGGAAGGGCTGCGCGTGTGCTGTTTCACCAAGACAACGCACCCGCACATCGAGCTAACGCTACGCAACAGTTTCTTCGTGATAACAACTTTGAAGTGTTTCCTCATGCTCCCTACTCACCTGACCTGGCTCCTCGTGAATTTTGGCTTTTTCCAACAATGAACGACACTCTCCGTGGCCGCACATTCACCAGCTGTGCTGCTATTGCCTCAGCGATTTTCCAGTGGTCAAAACAGACTCCTAAAGAAGCCTTCGCCGCTGCCATGGAATCACGGCGTCAGCGTTGTGAAAAATGTGTACGTCTGCAGGGCGATTACGTCGAGAAGTAACGCCAGTTTCATCGATTTCGGGTGAGTAGTCAATTAGATAAAAAATTGGAGGCCTTAGAACTTGAATGCACCTCGTATATATATAATGTCTTTTGAACATAGTCCCTTCAGTAGTGAGAATCTTTTATTTAGCTGGCAGTAGTGGCGCTCGCTGTATTGCAGTAGTTCGAGTAACGAAGATTTTTGTGAGGTAAGTGATTCATGAAAGGTATAGGTTAATGTTAGTCATGGCCATTCTTTTGTAGGGATTTTTGAAAGTCAGATTGCGTTGCGCTAAAAATATTGTGTGTCAGTTTAGTGTTGATCGGAATAGGTAAAGAGCGAAATGTCTGAGTACGTTCAGCTCTGCTCAGCTGTTTGAAAATCAAATAATGTAAGAGGTTTACTAGCACAGTACTTCATTAATTTTTCTAAGGGGACGCTTCAAGTTGGATGACAGCGTGTACTATCGACTTTGGCTATCCAAGTGGGTTTGGTACTTGGTGAAATATAATGATTACAAGGAAAAATGTGCAAAAATAACAAATAATTATTGAAACAACGGTGAAAATGGAGGCTTTTTCCTATTAATATAAGGTGGTTGCATCAGAAAGAACTACATCATCTCATCGTCAGTACTGTGAATATGATTTTGGTTATTTGTTTGATTGCTATCTATATGACAATCAGTTTTCGGACAGTGTCATAAATTTCGTTCACACATACAAGGGTTTAGTTAACATATGTAGACACACACATTGATATCAATAGTGAAGGTCAGAAAATATCCTTTTTTGTTGCAATAACAAACTTATGTTATATAAACTGTTTCACAGAGAGACTTTACAAATTGAAATGTAAATACATACATTTATATTGTGTGTGAAGATCAGAAATTATCAATTTTGTGTTGCAAAAACAAACTTATGCTATATACACTGTTTTACAAAGGTCTATTACAACTTGAAATCTTCTACTGAAAAACAGCTTTTCCCTATTAATAAATGCTTAAGTTTATTCTTTAAAGCGATTAAATCAGCTGTCTTACGGTTATATGAAAGTGTGTTACAAAAGATGGTTCCTGTTGTATGTGGACTACGGTCTGCAGCCTTTTTTTTTCTTTTTCTTTTATACCTGCAATTCTGTGAAAATTTTTCCTCCCCCACGTATTGTACCTATGCACATTACTGTTTGTTACATTAAAATCACTGAAATCCTACTAGTGTATAAGAAGAGAATAAAAAGTGACATGAGGAACTGTAGGCCAAGATAATTAAATTCAGAGCTTGGGAAATTATTAGAGAAAGCAATATTAAATCAATATGAGGCATTTTCATCAAACATAATCTATTTAACAAACTCCAACATAATTTTAGAAGAGAAAGATCTACTGTAACGGCAGTAGTAGTTTTCATACATGAAATTTTAAAGAAGTTACATGAAGGAGACAAGGCACATTCCTGGATAAGAGTAAATCTTTTGATACTATGAATCATACAATTCTACTGGATAAATTAGAAGTGTATGAGATGAGAGGGGTAGCCTTACCACTACTTACCTCCTATTTGAAAGACAGGAAAAAGTGTGTCAAGCCAACTTATAAAAGGAATGAACAATTGCTAACAACCAAATCAGACCACAAGATACATCAATGTGGTGTGCCCAAGGAAGTGAATTAGGGCCTTTTCTGTTTCTTGTGTATGTTAACGTTTTAATTGAAACCCAAAAAAGGCAGTAAGAGCGGTAGCTAAGATAAACAGGAGAGTGCTTTGTTGAGAAATCTTCTACTCTATGTACATCCTGCAGGGAATTCTCCACGGCAATGGAAGATATTTATTAGATGTGTCAGCGAGTTCACCAATTATTCTCTGAATTCCGTTAGCAGCTTAGGTGAGATGTCATCGCAGAAACTAGACATTATTGCTGAAAGGTACCTCTCAGTAATGCCATAGATGAAAAAAGACTGGCTAGTTTTCGTAAGATTATGCATCAGACGTGGAAAATATGTGATTTATTTAATATAACATATTTTAGGACTACATTACCCCGTCCCGTATTAACTTCACAGACTCGGTAATGTTGTGTAAAATAAATCACAATTTTCTACAACTCGTGCGTAATATTCCCAGTACTGAAGTTTATCTTACTTTGCACCCGAGGCACAAACCCCTTTTAACTAAAATAACACCATGTAACAAATTTGACAGAGCAAGAGCACTGAAAGACCTGAGTCGAAACAAGGCCCCCGGAGTAGACAACATTCCATTGGAACTACTGACAGCCTTGGGAGAGCCAGTCCTGACAAAACTCTACCATCTGGTGAGCAAGATGTATGAAACAGGCGAAATACCCTCAGACTTCAAGAAGAATATAATAATTCCAATCCCAAAGAAAGCAGGAGTTGACAGATGTGAAAATGACCGAACTATCAGTTTAATAAGCCACAGCTGCAAAATACTAACACGAATTCTTTACAGACGAATTGAAAAACTGGTAGAAGCCGACCTTGGGGAAGATCAGTTTGGATTCCGTAGAAACACTGGAACACGTGAGGCAATACTGACCCTACGACTTATCTTAGAAGAAAGATTAAGGAAAGGCAAACCTACGTTTCTAGAATTTGTAGACTTAGAGAAAGCTTTGGAAAATTTTGACTGGAATACTCTCTTTCAAATTCTAAAGGTGGCAGGGGTAAAATACAGGGAGCGAAAGGCTATTTACAATTTGTACAGATACCAGATGGCAGTTATAAGAGTCGAGGGACATGAAAGGGAAGCAGTTGTTGGGAAGGGAGTAAGACAGGGTTGTAGCCTCTCCCCGATGTTATTCAATCTGTATATTGAGCAAGCAGTAAAGGAAACAAAAGAAAAATTCGGAGTAGGTATTAAAATCCATGGAGAAGAAATAAAAACTTTGAGGTTCGCCGATGACATTGTAATTCTGTCAGAGACAGCTAAGGACTTGTAAGAGAAGTTGAATGGAATGGATAGCGTCTTGAAAGGAGGATATAAGATGAACATCAACAAAAGCAAAACGAGGATAATGGAACGTAGTCGAATTAAGTCGGGTGATGCTGAGGGAATTAGATTAGGAAATGAGACACTTAAAGTAGTAAAGGAGTTTTCCTATTTGGGGAGCAAAATAACTGATGATGGTCGAAGTAGAGAGGATATAAAATGTAGACTGGCAATGACAAGGAAGGCGTTTCTGAAGAAGAGAAATTTGTTAACATCGAGTATAGACTTAAGTGTCAGGAAGTCATTTCTGAAAGTATTTGTATGGAGTGTAGGCATGTATGGAAGTGAAACATGAACGATAAATAGTTTGGACAAGAAGAGAATAGAAGCTTTCGAAATGTGGTGCTACAGAAGAATGCTGAAGATTAGATGGGTAGATCACATAACTAATGAGGAAGTATTGAATAGGATTGGGGAGAAGAGAAGTTTGTGGCACAGCTTGACCAGAAGAAGGGATCGGTTGGTAGGACATGTTCTGAGGCATCAAGGGATCACCAATTTAGTATTGGAGGGCAGCGTGGAGGGCAAAAATCGTAGAGGGAGACCAAGAGATGAATACACTAAGCAGATTCAGAAGGATGTAGGTTGCAGTAGGTACTGGGAGATGAAGAAGCTTGCACAAGATAGAGTAGCATGGAGAGCTGCATCAAACCAGTCTCAGGACTGAAGACCACAACAACAACAACAAATTATTGCAGGTCACATAACCTCACTGCTGGGCTGGCCATACCGCTTACTGGTCGTGGTATGGGTGTAGCATTGTGAAGAGGTAACGATGCATGAAAGACTTTGTAGCATCTCCACACATTCGTAAGTCACTGTTTAACATAAATACCATTGTGACCTCGTGTTTTGTCTTTCCGCATTTTATTTATCACAGTATTGTAGCCCTGCTCCGTCCATTAATGAGACCAGAGCCCCACGCTGTTAAAAAAAATGGCTCTGAGCACTATGGGACTCAACTGCTGAGGTCATTAGTCCCCTAGAACTTAGAACTAGTTAAACCTAACTAACCTAAGGACATCACAAACATCCATGCCCGAGGCAGGATTCGAACCTGCGACCGTAGCGGTCTTGCGGTTCCAGACTGCAGCGCCTTTAACCGTACGGCCACTTCGGCCGGCCCCACGCTGTTATCTCAGAGTCAAGTGGCCTTCCTTATGTATTCGCTCTCTCGCCTTTGATATCGCTGCTGCCCTACATCTGTCTTAATGATATCGACCCAGTAGTCCTCCGTTATTTTCTCTTCTTGAAATGGGACACGCTTGCGAGGTTCATCAATTTTGTTTGTAATTATAAGGTCCGTTTGTGTCCAAAACTTCATAACTTCTATACCCAGGTGTTAAATCACGTTGTCCTAAAGATAATTGTCACTTATGTTGTGTTTTAGATTATTACGAGTCAGCAAAAATTCTCTTTACTTGATCATCGACGTTATCGACTTCTGTGAGATTTACTACCACATTCCACTCACATTCTGTTACGGGCTCCTTAATATAACGTAATATTGTCAAAAAATTCCTTCTGCATAGCTGACAACGTGAAATTCCACCAGCAGAATTATGTAGGTACTGTAGTTCTTTTACATGTCCCTTTGATACAGTAGCAAACACGGGGGACCACAGCAATTTATCCTTAAGGAGTAAGACAACTCTAATTGCCTTTTTGGCAAGTACATCATAGAGGAAAACTCACTTGCATGGGTAAAACGTAAAGCCAAATTAGCCGCTGTAGCGTCGTCCGCTAGCACCAGGGCTAGTGTGTCAGCAGGTTTAAGGTTTCGTCATAAGGAGGCCAAATGAGGCCAATCCAGTAAGATGTGGGCTACTGTGAGATGGCCACCACGCTGAAAGCAGGGTGGATGCTCATGTCGGACGATGTGGCTTTGATTCAGCCAAGTGTGGCAATTTGAAGACAACAGAGGATAGTAGATTCTCTGAGAGAAGCACAAAGGGGACTGCCACACTGTCGTGGGGTCCTTTACGGTTTCAAGTCTATATGGAAAAAACCAGGGCACACCAATGCGCATTCTAAGCCTTAAAAACTGACAGTGTGCTCTCAACCGAAGGTGCAGTTCCAATACCCCAAACTCCAAAGTTGACATTCTTTTAGCCAACTTGGCCAACCGATCAGCATGTTCATTCCCTGGCACCCCAACGTGTCCAGGGTTCCATTCAAAGATGACTGACCATCCATTGTGATGGAAGTCCTGGGTTGTCACTATCAATGGGAGTCGAGGGTAGCACTGGCCAACAGCCTGAAGAATTCTCAAGCAGTCACTGCTGATTAAGAACGACTCGCGGGTGCAAGAACAAAGATGCCTGAGGGCTCAAGCAATCGTCATTAATTCTGTATTAAACACACTGTATCCGCCCAGCAGGGACTGTAGTTCACTGCATCTTGCACGTCTATAGGCTAAACCAGTTCATCTGTCGACAGTTTGTACTATGTCTGAGCGTGGTAAGACATCAAGGACGCCCAGGAATAGGCGATGGAAGGCCATAAGGAGAAGTTGAGGCAGATCCGAGTATGTGGTGCACACCATGAGGGCACACACGATATCTCTCTGACAAGGATCAACAGTGGAGAAGATGGAGACATTGTATGTGAACTGCAACTGTGACTTCAGACCTTGGCCTCTGTGGTGGGCTGTAGATCTCCCAGGTGTTCTGGGTAGCAGCGAATGTTTACTGCACAAGTGAGCAGCAGTTGTTGGTGCCTGATCTGTAGGGGAGGGACACCAGCCTCAACGAGTAAGCTGTCACAGGGCTGGTCCAAAGGACACCTGTTGCAAGTCAGACCCTGCAACGGTACAGCAGGTTCAGCATCTGCAATGCTGAAGGCATTACAAAGACGTACTACCGGACATCCTAATCAAGATGTGACAGGATTAGAATTCCTAGAGCCATAAATGTATAGAGTGATCTGCACCCCAATTGGTGTTACTGAGACAGCGAAAAGTATTAAAGTGTGACCAGCACATTCGCTTAAGCTGGCGAATATGGGAATCCACATCAAATGGACATCAAAGATCAGTCCCAAAAACCGGTAAGATTCCACTACATTGAGCGTTTGTTCATCAAGATAAAGTTCTGGTTGGGGATGGACAGTACAATGCTGACAGAAGTGAATGACACATGTCTTGGGTGGCAGAAAACTGCAAGGTAGTGGTGGGAGCCCAGGGTTGGCACCTTGTAGTCGGTGTTCAGCAACACCCACAACTGAGGGGCAATAGTAGATACAAAAGTGATCAGCATACATGGAGGGTGACACTGTAGGCCCTTCAGCTGCACCTAGACCATTGATAGGCACTGGAGATAGCCACGAGAAAAAGGGACACAATTCAGAGCCATGTGGGACCCTATTCTCTTGTGTATGGGGAGTGCTGTGGGAAGCCCCAGCTTGAATCTGGAAAGTAAGGCGAGACAAGAAAATCCAGACAAAAATTGAGAGTTGGCCCTGTGTCATAAGCCCTATGCAAGTCAAAGAAGACAGCAATAAGAGGTTGGTTGATGCTAGGCAAAAGATGACGGAATAACAGACCCTAGGAATACCAAATAAACAGGAGTGAAAGGGCCCTGGAGAAAAACGTCCTGGATGGAGCCAGAAGACCCCAAGACTCAAAGTACTAACAGAGCCGTCAGCTCACCATACCTTTGACCAACTTGCAAAGAACGTTAGTGAGGCTCATTGTGATCACCAGTGGTTGTAGTTCCACCCCACAAAGGGTTGCAGGTATTGAAGTCACCCAATAATATGAATGGAGGAGGAAGCTGAGGAAACAGTACAAATGGCTCTGAGCACTATGGGACTTAACATCTTAGGTCATCAGTCCCCTAAAACTTAGAACTACTTAAACCTAACTAACTTAAGGACATCGCACACATCCATGCCCGAGGCAGGATTCGAACCTGCGACCGTAGCAGTCCCGCGGTTCCGGACTGCAGCGCCTAGAACCGCACGGCCACCGCGGCCGGCTGAGGGGTGGAAACTCCTCGGCTTGTGTGGAGAATTTCCAGTTTAGGGATCAACAGTGTGATCCCTGCATGGTCAAGTGGCTACCACCATCCGCCATACAGGTATTTCATGATCCCCTCACACACACACACACACACACACACACACACACACTGGAATAGCTACTGTGCTGAGTTTTGGGCACACTACTGTTGCAAGAAAGGAGAATGGAAAGAGAGAATGGCACAGAGGTGGAATATACGCTTCACTGGGCAATCTTCCTGCACGATCTGTGCTTCTTTAAAATTCAGAAAAGAACTAGCTATTCAAACCCAATAAGGAGACCATATAATTAATAATGAAAAGTTTAGAAGGCTGAAAGGTAAGAAAAAGTGTGCAAACAACAGACCAGATACAATTACAATTGGCACCAAGCAGACCACCTATGGAAAGATAGGGAGGAAAAAAGAATAGTAAAAAGTTAGAGTTGCAGCACAGAAAGGGAAGTAGCGCTGCAAGGCCTAAGTGGTCAAGTACAGACTCGCAAAAGAAATGTGTGCCCCTGGGGGCTTTACACTATGACTTATTTTCGTATAGTACTATGGATTTTGATATGTATACACCATACATTTTTTTAAATGTGTAGTACATCTGCATAGAAACTTTTATTAGAGCATCATGTAAAAATTTGTCATAAATCAGTCACAATTTTCTCTAGATTTTTGCTAGTAACGTTCTCTGTTTATGTTGTTCATACATAAATAGTAAAACTGATAGCTGAAGGTATGTGTTTCTGCTACAAATGGAGGAAGAAAGGTCCTACGAACAAGTGACCGGAAATGCATCATTGCCACGGTAGATGGCGCTGACGAGGCAGAACCCGGTCCTCTAGATCTGGTGTACGCACGGTCTGCCACCAACCTCGACTTTTCACTGTCTGAAAGGACCCATGATCACACAAGTACCCAAAAACGGTTTGAAATGTTGTATGATGTGGTTGGTGTCTGTGAGGATACCTGCTTTGATATAGCCATGCTACCCCTCGACTGTTCCGGTCTGCTTGGCCATACACAAACACCATCTCTGCTTGCTCCTGACATGAATAACAGACCATTCTGCTGTATACACTATGCTGCGTCAATCCCACAGCTAACAACACACAAGGAACAGACCGCACGTGGTCTGAGGAACTTTCATTTGCTTGCGCCATCTACTGTGGCAATGATGCATTTCCGGACACTTGCTCATAGGACCTGTATACATATAATTTGTAGTCTAATTTTTGGTAACAGCATTTAACTATGCCTTGTCGTTATGTAGTAATATAGGTGTTCATAAGGATCTACAGAAGACAAACTTTGTAGTAATGAATTAATGAATAGTGATTAATCAAGACCACTGCATTGGACAAACGAACGTTTCTGCACTGTCAGTATAATATTAATAACAGTACAGTAACAAAGAAGTATCACACACACGTTTATAGAATGAAGCTGGAAGCAGTATTTTACATTTCATACAAACAGTGGAGTTTCTAACACATCAAATGAAAGCGTCAAATTGCAGTACGAAACAATGCAGTAATTAATTACTTGTATTTTTAACCAGATTAGATGAAGAATAGAGCATCCGTGCAATATGAAACTACACAAAATATACCATTACAATTGATCTTCTTTAAAGGTAAATAACAGGAGTCGATGGTGTTGCCCAAATTTGTTACTGACTTGCTTAGCGAAATCATGCTTTTTAGTGCACAACTCAATCTGCTTTCGTTTACTGTAGAGCGCAGACACGTTTAGAATAATGAAGGATCATTCAACTGAGCGTGTAGTCGCTAGCAAAGCAAAAGGAATAAAAAGCATTTTTGCGCCACGGAAAAATTCTATATGTTTATCAGTCAATGGTAGATCTGTAGGTATTTGTGCTCTCGACCAATATTATATCATTCTGTTTCTTCTGATAAGTTCTCAATGTCATTTTTTAAAAATATTTGTTGTTAATTTGCTGTTAATTTGCGGAATTTTTGCAGTAGTTTATCAGTTATTCTCTTTCCAAGCAGTAATCCCGATTTGCGGGGTCCGCTGTTTTGCTACATCTCCTCCATTTCTTCTTGTCGTTGACGTCTTCTGGTCTTAAGCTAACAACGTGCATGTCTCCCCTGACGTCGTCAGTCCATCTCTTTGCCGGTCTTCCTCGTGGTCTTGTTCCTCCTGGGTTGATGTGCAGCGCTGTTTTTGCACCTGAGTTGTCTTTCTTTCTCATGACGTGGCCGTACCAGCGGAGGCGGGCTTCCCTCACTTTGTCAGTGATCGGCGCGACACCAAACCTTTGCTGGATGTCTGTATTTTTTACGTGGTCTCATCGCGTCAGCCCCATGGACCATCGAAGCATCTTCATGATGTGTAACATTTGCTCCTGTTGTTTCGTCATAGAACGACAATCAGTCGCCGGCCGGAGTGGCCGTGCGGTTCTGGGCGCTACAGTCTGGAGCCGAGCGATCGCTACGGTCGCAGGTTCGAATCCTGCCACGGGCATGGATGTCTGTGATGTCCTTAGGTTAGTTAGGTTTAATTAGTTCTAAGTTCTAGGGGACTGATGACCTCAGAAGTTAAGTCGCATAGTGCTCAGAGCCATTTGACAATCAGTCCCATACAGTTTATCAGTTATTGAGGATGTAGTTTTAATAAACTAGATATAATCATATGTTCATATGAAAATCGGTATTGCGAAGACGAAATTAATAAATCTCTGTGTGGAATGAAAACCGTCATGCATCATTCGTTTCTAGAATAGCAGCGGTGATATGGTTAGCAGATTCGTTTCGTAGGCTATCTTGGTTGTGAAACACCCACATTCGTTTTGTCTGAAACACCTTTAACAGTTGTAAATTACGTCTTCAAACACTGATACTGAATTTTCATTGTGCTGCTTGAGAAGATAACGCTACAGAATGACATATATTTTTTTCCTTTTTCCTATTCTTTCTTTTTCGTTATTTTCTGTTCAGTTTTCGTGATACATTGAAAGAGTTATTTCAGAATGAGTTTTGCAACGTTAGTTCTTTGTACAACTATGTTTCTGTTTAAGTAATGCAGTTGTCATGAGTTGAACTGCTATTTTCATTTGTTCCGATGCTGTATGCTTTCACGCTTGTTAAAATATCGTTAAATTCATTTTCCGTGAACAGAGTAATGTGATGTTATAATTTTGAAGAAAATTGTAAATCGAAGTACTCGGAATTTTTGGAAGTGTAATGAAAAGTCGACAGAGCAAAGCACAACAAAGAGATGTGTTGAGCGGTATAGAAGTATATCGATAGGTCGATAGAGAAAAGCACAACAAAGAGTCGGGAGCGAGAATAAGGTGATGTCGTGCCGCCTGAGTGCTAATGTGGGCGATGAAAAATAACTGTTTGGATGGTGATATGTTTTGTAGTTTCGATGTGTACCGAGGACAAGAAATTAATACGTGTCGCGTTGTTTATTAGTCGGAACTGCTACTCCGCAGATTGATCTTAAAAGCTATGATGCACAGACCGCTAAGCTGCGTGAACGCTGTAAGTGCACTGTTTTGATTGTAGACACCACAGACTGTTTAGTGCACAGCGAAATTAAACAAAAATACCGTACGGCGTTTCAGCGTCGTGAACTGATAGTAAGAACTTAATCGGGAAAATACGGTGTGCCGAACATCGCGAGATTACTGTGTCTGACTGTACATTGACATTTGTGCACAACACGGATTATTTGATGCGTACAACGGACTTCGGATTCTTACTGCGGACGTCTGTACTGTAAGCAGTACCGAATCGCAGTCGAACGGAAAACATAAAACTGAAATTGGTACTAGTAACGGCTAATAAACGTCATGATGTCCCGAATACGTCATGCGTTAATTGAATGAAGCGTGTCTTACTTCCGTCGCTGCATGTAAATGCGCAAATTAAGACACTTCTACAAGCATCGCGTGTTGCTTTTACATTCGCAACCGGCAGCTACGATGAAGAGGAACAGCGGGACTAAATGGTTCAAATGGCTCTGAGCACTATGCGACTTAACTTCTGAGGTCATCAGTCGCCTAGAACTTAGAATTACTTAAACCTAACTAACCTAAGGACATCACACACATCCATGCCCGAGGCAGGATGCGAACCTGCGACCGTAGCGGTCACGCGGTTCCAGACTGAAGCGCCTTTAACCGCACGGCCACAACGGCCGGCGCAGCGAGACTACAGTAATTACTGGACTGCACGTTGAAGGACTGTGGGCCACCGACGTGGATGTCGACGTATCGCCGTCACCAGGTAGGTGGAGACTGACTTTGAAAAACACTCAACTCTCGCGAAGTATTTCTCTAACTAATGCCGTAAAGGCGTTTTGCAGAGGCAACGGTAGCTTCTCATTGTCACTGATTTCACGTAACCGTAAATTATGACACTGTACTGCATTTTTTCTCTGACATTGAGGATTATAATTAAAAGTTTTTCCGTTCATTAAACCTTTACCATAAGCGTCATAATAACGCAAAACCATCAACTCCCGACACTGCCGTTATTATTACAAAGAACGGCTTTTCTTACAAATGAGACCAGAGTTATTCAGTCTTTATTTTTCATTCGCTTTTTATTTATTAATGCATATTTATTTGTGTTGTTTGTCAGAGTTTTTTTCTTATTTGCGTGTTCCTTGGCAAATTTGGACATTTTTGGTAAGTTCTATACGGCCAAACTGCTGCGGTCATCGGTCCCTAGGCTTACACACTAATTTAAATTAACTTACGCTGAGGACAACACAGACACCCATGCCCGAGGGAGGACTCCAACCTCCGACGAGGGGAGCCACGTGAACCGTGGCAAGGCGCCTGAGACCCCGCGGCTATCCTGCGCGGCAGAGACTGACCTCTGCTAACAGCTGCGTCAGCCATGAAGGATTGGCCGGCTGTAAGGGCAATTGCTTCATCCTGTTTGAAGTAACCGTAGGTATTTTCCTTGGTTTTTGAGCCAATTCTCATGTGGGCTATTAAGAATTGAATAGTTGTGCAGTGTCCGCCATTTCATTAGGAAATAGTAACCCACTTCGACTTGGGCAGCGTGTACAGTGAATATATTAGTTAGGGCCAAACGCTTTTGATTTTGACGGATGTATAAATACTCATCTTGTTGTAGTTCTAGGAATCTTGCTTGCGGGTGTGAGTGCAACATTCAGTTAATCCTGGAAGAAGCTAAATATTCTTGGTTGCAGTTACCTCAACAATTACATACATGAGAATTCAGGGCAGACGTCTGAGACTTCCTCCACTTTTAGCAGACGAACACGGTCACTTCTATTTAGATTAATATTCGACGGGGCTGTATCTCGTTATAAGCTCCAGGATATTTATTACTGCTTGTATATGGGTACATACTTTTAAGTCTGCAAAGCCTGACGTACTGATTTTAGCACTGAAGAATAGTACCTTATCATTTCAAGGGAAACAGAAGCTTTTAACTGAGTAAAAGCACAATATAAACCTGGTATGTCTTCTGTTAGGATTTACCATTGCCATTGCCACCCTGAGAGAAATTCACTAGCTGATTCAAAACTTTTGTAAAATTATCTGCAAATTTTCGAACACTTATGTTTTTGGGCCTATCGAGATTCATACAATTTGCTGTCGTAGCTCTTATGAAATTTTCGAGAAATAGTTTTGTAATGCATATGAATCTTCCATTTTTGCTTTCGACATGCAGTCTTTGGTTATGTTTCACTTGTGAAAATTTTCAATTTACTTCTCTGTATTGAATTTCTTACGGAGAGAGCGCTATAAAACATGTTTTCGTCCGATTTACTTCCATACCAGCACGCTACCGAAGAAAAATGGCGTAATTTTAGTGGAATTTATGGATCGCATTTGAATAGAAATGGCATGATTTCAGTGGGATATTTTCTGTGTGCTGTAGCACATTTAGCACACGACAACCGGCCTTGCTGACTGCAGTGTTATATCCCACGTGAAGACGTGTGAATCTCTTCGAAATGTTTGTGGATGGCGTTACTGAGGTGGGATGTGGGTACCAGCGTAGCATTCCCCTAGTCGGATGTAGGAAACTGCCTGAAAACCGCATCCTGGCTGCCTAGCACACAGGCCGTGATCCTTAATCCGTTGGGAGGATTCGAAATACGTCCGGCGCGCCTCCCCGAATCACAGAAGCGACGTTTAAAGTGCACGGCTACACAGGGTACTATGGATTTTTTTTTTTTTTAGTGACTTCGGATGCCCGCGTCAGATGTCGTTCGTTGTTGTACTGCTAATGCTTGAATCTTTCTCTTTCATTTTCAGGACGTTCCATTGTTCTCCCCCAGTTGGCGCCAGCAGAGGAGTGTTCCAAAATGGAGTCTGATATAGACGCGCGTATAAAACAGCGATGTGTGATTGCATTCCTCACTGCTGAAGAAATTTCGCCAATTGAAATCCATCAAAAGGTGTATGGCGGTGAATGGAGACGATAAAATAGACGTGAGCAATGTGAGGTGACGGTGTAGAGCTTCGAGAATTTCCGTGTAAAATCTAGAACCACTTGGCCTTCCTCCGTCGCGAACCCACGATATTTTAAATAGAAGTATGAGAGAGACGAATCCGACCTACTGCGCGTTGCATGTTTGTGTGTGCAGGTCTAAAAACAGTCGCGAGGAAAATGTGGACGCGGCGGCCGAACGGCGGCCAACAAGTACCTGCTGTACGATCCATAGAGTATGTGTAGAGAAGAGCCTGTGCTATTCTTTGCTGGTTTAGTGACTGTGATGATTGTTAAGAACAAATGAAGAAATGAGATTGGACTTTTAAGTAATTCATGTGTTGGACTTGCTAGAAGCAAGACATGTCATATTTTCTGGTGCTTATTAAATCAAATCTGTTGTAAATGTATCCTAACAGAGTCTAATATTTGACGACTTGGTTGACTCGCACGAGTTCGAATATGTATATGAGAAGTGGTGAATTTATTTTTTGTGGAAGTTGAAATATACCATGACATAACCAAAAGTATTCTTCGAGTATCAAATTATTTCAAGCGTCTGATAAATTCCCTTAACCAGCATTATTCTTCGGAGAAGAAGTTTTTGGAGATCGACGTGGCCGGCAACCAGAGAAGAACGTCGGCTGTGCATACCAAGTAAGTCAACCAATGGGAGAGAAGTGGGATGTTTGCAAACCAGCTCCACATCGCTTCTTGTCATCTAAAGAGTTAGAACGGGTACGGCGTTTTCAAGGTGGTGAAATGGGTGTGCATGACAAGCCAGGGCCCGGTTGGCCCTGCACAGCTATCATCCCTCGCAATGAAGAGCGTCTTGATCATCTAATCCTTACTGATCCGCGAATAACGACCAGAGAATGGTGTACAAAGCTGAATGTCGGCTAATGCCTTGGTAACATTATTCGAACATCTTGGTTATCGCAAAGTCTGTGCGAAATGCGTCCCGCACTGCTTACAGAAGAACAAAAAACTCAACGAACGAAAATATGTCGGGAGATGTTGGACCAATATGAAGGTGACAATTTTGCGAATAGCATCGTCACCGGAGATGAGACGTGCCGTCACCACTATGAGTTGGAATTCAAAAGACAGTCCATGCAATGGTGACATGCGAATTCTCTCTCAAAGAAATTCGAGACGCAACCGTCTGCAGGCAAAGTGATGGACACAGTCTTCTGGGATAGCCAGGGTGTGGTTCTTTTGGATGTCCTGGAGCCTGAAGAAGCTGTCAGTTCAGCAGGGTACAAGACGACACTGGCTAAGCTGAAAGCCCGAATTTCCCGGGTAAGGTCAGAGAAGAAGACAAACTTTCACTTGCAACATGATAGCGCCACGTTCCACACCAGTTTTGCGACCACGAAACTCATTGCAAAATTCGGCTAGACTGTCTTACCACATCCGCCGTACAGTCTTGATTTAGCACCTTCAGACTTCCATCTCTTTGGGTCTCGGAAGGATAGACTAAGCGGCGAACATTTTCAACAGTCTTATGCTACTGCAAAAGCTGTAAGGAAGTGATAAGCCTCAGTTGGTTCAGGTTTTTACAAGAGCAGTATGCAGGCTCTGGTTCACTGTTGGTAAAAGTGTATAGCGAAAGACAGTCTGTAGCTGAAATATTGCTCTATTTAGCTGTGAAACGTGGCGGTAGTCAAGGAAGGCAGGATTCGGTTACGATTGTGGACGGGGCCGTAATCAGTTACTAGTGGTTCCCTTTTGCAATTACACACATTTATTTTGAAACGGTAATTCCAGACTCAGCAATAAATAAAGATACCACACTTTAATAATGAGGGAATAAACAACTGTGTAATTAATAATGCTTTAAGTGCGTTACAATTTACGAAATGAGCATAAAATACAGCCACAGCAAATAATGTTTTAAAGCAAGTAACCACAGTCACGGTTGAAGGCCTTTAACGCCAAGAACGGCAACTATAAAAAAATTTAAGAAACATACTGTGAAACAGCAATGCAGTGGTAAGATTAAAAAGACAGGCAACTGATCACCAAACGGGTGAGACAAAATGACGGTAAACTAGGTAGCACAGACATTTAAACCTGTTGTAACGCCAATAGTGGCAATTATATAAGAAAATTTAGAAACATACCATAAAACAGCAAATACAAAAACAAAACAAGGGTCAGTCACAGACGGTGCACCAGGAATTGACCTATGAGTAGGTCCAGCAAAGAAAAAACACTTTCCCGAGCGATGAGATAGGCAGCCAAGAGTTGCATTCACTTCACAAGATGGTAACTCAGACTAGTAGCAGTCTAACGGATGACTAATGATAATCTTGCTGAGGCTACCTGACGTCCAATAAACCAAATGCAAAGATGTAAAAATACGCCAAAGCCGGAACCGGCGGCCTCGATTTCGTCCGCAGAATACTGTGCTTAGAGTGCCCGGAACGAGAAAGGAATCACTACCACCAGAGTAGAAGAATAGCCAACCAATCCCCAGGGCAGGTAACTGGGGCGATAGCTGCCACGGGGCAGAAAAAATACCGCTGGTTGAACTTAATAAATAGTAACAAACTGAACGCAATAAATAGTAATTAAAAGTCCAGGAAAGCTAATCAGATCCGCTTTCCCCAAGCATTCCACTCGCTGCTCTTCGCCTCGGCGACACTACGAGCAGCAACACGAACCCAAGTCACAGGAGAATCGCAAGATATCACAGTGGTGCAGGTTTCTCTACTTGTATTGAAACGCACTCATCTTAAAGCTTGCTGGGTCCGGTTTACGACGAAGTCGTGCACCCTCGTGACTGCAGCCCTTCCATCCGGCAGTCCATGCGCGCCGCCAGTGGTCCCGGCGTGTTCTGGCACTGTGGGGACCTGGCTCCTCATGAGTCCCCAACCGAACTGCACACTGCCACGACCCGGAAGAACCACGACGTCGCCCCAAAGATAGGACCACAGTTATTACATATCGATAACCGCCGCTGCTGCCACTAGCGGACAGGCGACGCTTGCGAAACCAAGTGGCGCTAGTCAACACGAGAAGAAAACAACCGCAACCATCTCAACTAAACAATACGGTCTCGCCTCCAACAGAGGACGGAACCTACAAACAGCACCAATGAGACGCGCAGCACGGCTCAAACTGTGCTGTTGTGAGTTCTATATCTCTGTAGTTTCCATGAATAAAAGTAGGAGGGATTACTTTTGGAACGACCCTCGTATCTTATCTCTTTTAAACATTATATTACGTTTTTCATACAAGTGTTCTCTGCGAATTTATTATCTTGCATACCCTCGTTTGTTCACGAGGTCTCAAATATCTGTGTGTGGATACTTAAGGTTTGGTTCATAACAACACGCTCCATTCACTTATATGTCAATTCACACAGGGGTTACGATGTATAAATACTCAGCGCTTGCAGTTATCCTACGTAGGAATTTTACAGCACCACAGTTAAGACTACGTAATTGCTGTACTTTAAGAGACATGGCGACAGAGATGACGTCACTGGAACTTATTTCTTCCACTACAGAAACTCAAGGTTTTACAGGTTGTTAGTAACGACAGAAAAATTTCACGCTCACGAAAAACGCGAATAGCAACACAAAATTTACCCCGCTTTTTAACGAAATGACGGGAAATTTACAAGATATCGTGAAGTACGTAATTATAAAAATTTTATAAATGCAGCTTATTAATATTCGTAACAGATAGTTATCGAATGTAAAAATAACATTTTGACTTGGAATACTGTCATGGCTGAGGATCATGTACAATTTTAATGTGACAGGTCATTTTCCAGGTAACGAACTTACATGAGACGACAAAATATCACCAAAACTGACAAAAAACAACAATGAAATTTGTCAGAAAGACGGAACTTGTCAAAAAATACCACGGAATTTTAGAAAAAGATTCCTAGGACTTTCTGAAAAAGCACAGAATTTGTCAAAAATATCATCGAATTTCTCAAAAAAACAGCAACGGACTTTTTTAAAAAAATAGCATCAATTAAATGAAACAACGAGTCACAGACAAGTGCCGCCGAGTAAGTGACGCCAGAAACCATTTCCAGAAAGTTAAGTGATTTAGACAGGAATATAATTTAGTTTAACGCCGACAACAAATTAAATACGTGCATTAGTGTATCGTTTAGTCTTGCCATTAAAGGTTTGACTTTTCTTTGCGTATTTTTTCAGAAAACACGAAAAGATCGTAACTTCGCGAAGTCGCGCTTAGGCTTAAATTTTGTAAACGTGTTTGTTTATTGTTTCACGGTAATTTAACTAGTTTCTCGGTAACAAATAAGTAAACTACCGTAAATAGCGTATAACTTCATTGTTTTAATACAGATTTCAGAAAAACAGCGTAACTTTATATCAGAAACTTGCCTGTATACATTTGTTTATAGGCCTAATTCTCGTAACGTTTTTGGAGAATCAAAGTTAAAGTACTTCGTTTAATTGTCCTTTTTTCATTCAATCGAGTGAAATATATAATAAATAGCGTATACCTTCATTGTTTTAATACAGATCTCAGAAAAACAGCGGAATTTTAAATCAGAAACTTGCTTATATACATTTGTGAATAGGCTTAATTCTTGTAACGTCTTTTTTGATTTTCGGTAATTTAATTGATTTATTCTAGCTAAAGTATTATTTTTGCCATGAGTGAGAAGTGCCTGACTTGCCGTAGAATTGTTAGTTCCGGGGTTTGGTGTGATGGATGTAGTAGTTTTTTTCACTGGGGGGATTGCAGTGGCGTGGGTGTTGGGAAAGTGGATCAGGCTCATCAGTGGTTATGTAGGATTTGCAGCAGAGATAGGAAGATAGTGGAACAGGAGGGGAAAATTGCTGCCCTTCAGGCTGAGCTAGATCAGGCTAGGGAAGATCTGGACAGGTTAAGGAGGGAGAAGGGCAAAGAGAGGTGGGAAGTGGCAACAGGTAGCAGAAGGAACAGGCCTAGAACTAAGTCTGACAGTTTTGTAGTGAATTTCAAAAATAAGTTTGACCTGTTGCTTCAGTTAGAAACTGATGAGCCTCAAGCAGAGGTAGGTGTAGACAGGACACAACAAACTTTCAATAGGAAATTGAAAAAGAATGTAGGAAAGTCATCGAAAAGGAAGAAAGTTTTGTTGTTAGGCAGTTCTCATGCCAGAGGTGTAGGCCAACTTCTGCAGGAGGAATTAGGACCAGAATACCAGGTCACAAATTTTTTCAAACCAAGTGCTAGTCTGGATCAGGTGACAGAGGATTTAGGTTCACTCTGTAAAGGATTTACCAGGGAAGACACCGTGGTTATTGTGGGAGGGCCAGGGAACAGCATCGACAGAGATCCTGGGTACAGTATAGAGTGTGACCTGGTAAAGATTGCGTCGGCATCGAGACACACCAATGTTGAATTTGTATCTGTCCTGAGACGCCATGACCGGCCTCATTTGAACTCTTCTGTTGGGAGAGTTAATTTGGAGTTGGAACGGCTGCTTGGGTCGGGTGAGGGGGCTCATATTGGTGTGGTTCCTGTTGATTATCTCAGTAGGTGGGACTATACCAGGCACGGCCTACATCTCAACTGGAAAGGGAAGGGGAAACTGGCTGGGGTAATAGCAGGAAATTTAAGGGGGGGAGGCACTGCCATGAATGGTAAAATACCAGTGGTTACAGGTGTTGGAGCAGCACCTTTTTTAGGATAGGTAAGACAGAAAGATGTCAAGTTCTACGAGAGGTCAGGATTGAAACAAATCTTCAGTTTAGGAAAGAAATTAAACAGCACAATTCTAGCACAATGGATCACCAATCACAGCTATCAATTATAAATTTTCACCAATCACCAGAAATTTTATCTCCACCAAGTTGTATCTCAGTCCTAGGTAATTTCATTGATGAATTAAAGTCACCCAACCCAGTTGACATAATCTGCCTCTCTGAACACCGTGTGACCACTGGTATAGGAACTAGGCCTAAGCACAATGAGAAACTCAGACAGGAGAGTACTGCAAATGTTAGAATAAGGAAAGGTTCTCATAAAAGTATAATTAAAAATAATGTAAGTATATTTCATCAAAATATTGGGAGTTTAAAGAATAAAGTAGATGAGCTTCTGGTTTGTTTAGAAGATTTAGAAGCTGAGAATGAAATAGATATACTATGCCTGTCTGAGCATCACATTGTTACTGATATGGATAAGGTAAATGTAAGTGGATATAAGCTCTCTGCACATGTAATGAGAGAAAATATGGAGAAAGGAGGAGTTGCCATATATGTCAAAAGTTATCATTGTGCAAAAAGTATAGAAACAAAAAAGTTTTGTGTAGAGAAACATATAGAAGCATGTGCCTGTGAGCTTAAATTAAATAAAGGCACATTTATAATTGTAACTGTATATAGGTCCCCATCAGGAAATTTTCATCTATTTCTGAAAAATTTGGACTCCTTGTTGTGCTATCTGTCAGACAGAGGGAAGCAAATTATTATTTGTGGGGACTTCAATGTAGATTCTCTGAAAGAGGGTAATAGGAAAAATGACCTTGAAGTATTACTCGGTTCTTTCAATTTGACACCCGTTATTGATTTTCCTACTCGGGTGGTAAAGGATAGCAGCTCACTGATAGATAACTTCTTTATAGACCAAGATAAGTTTAACCAGCTAAATGCTCAGCCTGTTGAGAATGGTCTTTCTGATCATGGTGCACAGCTAGTTACAATATATGACATAGCTCCATTCAGCAATACTAAACAGTCCTCCAAAGTAGTACGTCCAGTCAACGGTTTAACAATTGCAAATTTCAGGGAAAGCCTACAGCAGTTAGACTGGGATGAGGTGTACCGTGAACCTGATGCCAATTTAAAATATAATTTATTTCATGACATTTTTGTAAATGCATTTGAAAACTGCTTCCCCAAGAAAATAGTTAAATATACTCGTAAGAAACCTTGTAACAAACCATGGCTTACTAAGGGTATAAAAATATCTTGTAACCGGAAAAGGGAAATGTATCTGACAGCAAGAAAGAGTAGTGACCCAGAAACTATCAAAAATTATAAAAACTACTGTGTTATATTAAGAAAAGTTATTAAAAAATCCAGGAGTATGTGTATCATGTCTGAAATCAGCAACTCTGATAATAAAATTAAAACAATTTGGAATATTATTAAAAGAGAAACAGGTCAACCAAGAGCAGAGGAAGACAGTATTACCATCAAATTGAATGAAAACTTTACGAACAAAAAGTCAGAAGTTGAAAATATTTTTAATAGTCATTTTCTAAATGTTGCGGATATAGTAGGATCCAGGTGTTCATTTAAGATGCTAGGCTGTTAATGGAAGAGGCCATACCTATGCAATTTGATACAATTGAAATCTCACCCACTTCTCCCTCTGAAATTAGGAAAATAATAAACTTGCTTAAAAGCAAAAACTCACATGTAATTGATGGCATTTCCAGCAAAATACTAAAAGCTTGTTCTCAACAGATAAGTAAGATTCTCAGCCACCTGTGTAATAGCTCTCTGGAACAGGGCATTTTCCCTGATAGACTGAAATATGCTATTGTTATACCTTTGCATAAAAAGGGGGATAGATCTGATGTCAACAATTACCGTCCAATCTCCCTTCTAACAGCTTTATCCAAAATTTTTGAGAAAGTAATGTATTCAAGAGTAGCTTCACATATCTGTAAAAATGAAGTACTAACAAAATGTCAGTTTGGTTTCCAGAAAGGTTTTTCAACAGAAAATGCCATATATGCTTTCACCAGTCAAATTTTGAATGATCTGAATAACCGAACACCACCCATTGGGATTTTTTGTGATCTCTCAAAGGCTTTTGATTGTGTAAATCATGAAATTCTGCTAGACAAGCTCAAGTATTGTGGCATGAGTGGGACAGTGCACAAATGGTTTAATTCGAACCTAACTGGAAGAGTGCAGAAAGTTGAAATAAGTAGTTCTTGTAACATGCAAAGATCAGCACATTCCTCAAACTGGGGAACTATCAAGAATGGGGTTCCACAAGGGTCAGTCTTGGGTCCTTTGTTGTTCTTATTATATATTAATGACTTGCCATTCTATATTCATGAAGAGGCAAAGTTAGTTCTCTTTGCTGATGATACAAGTATAGTAATCACACCTGACAAACAAGAATTAACTGATGAAATTGTCAATACTGTCTTTCAGAAAATTACTAAGTGGTTCCTTGTAAACGGACTCTCACTGAATTTTGATAAGACACAGTACATACAGTTCCGTACAGTGAATGGTATGACGCCATTAATAAATATAGACCTTAATCAGAAGCATATAGCTAAGGTAGAATATTGCAAATTTTTACGTGTGTCCATTGATGAGAGATTAAATTGGAAGAAACACGTCGATGATCTGCTGAAACGTTTGAGTTCAGCTACTTATGCAATAAGGGTCATTGCAAATTTTGGTGATAAACATCTTAGTAAATTAGCTTACTACGCCTATTTTCACTCATTGCTTTCATATGGCATCATATTTTGGGGTAATTCATCACTGAGGAATAAAGTATTTATTGCACAAAAGCGAGTAATCAGAATAATAGCTGTAGTCCACCCAAGATCATCCTGCAGACATTTATTTAAGGATCTAGGGATATTCACAGTAGCTTCTCAGTATATATACTCTCTTATGAAATTTGTTATTAACAACCAAACCCAATTCAAAAGTAATAGCAGTGTGCATAACTACAATACTAGGAGAAAGGATGATCTTCACTATTCAAGATTAAATCTAACTTTGGCACAGAAAGGGGTGAATTATACTGGCACTAAAGTCTTTGGTCACTTACCAAATAGTATCAAAAGTCTGACAGATAACCAACAAGTATTTAAGAAGAAATTAAAAGAATTTCTGAATGACAACTCCTTCTACTCCATAGAGGAATTTTTAGATATAAATTAAGAAATATATATATATATATATATATATATATATATATATATATATATATATATATATATATATATATATAAAATAAAGAAAAACAAAAAAACACAATAAAATAAAGTTGTTATATTAACTTAAGTATGTTGTTAAATTAACCTAATTATGTCATGTATTGGAAAATTCGACTCGTTCCACATCATTACGAAATATCGTATTCATGATCCATGGAACTAGTATTAATCTAATCTAATCTAATCTAATCTACTGTTACCACCTCAAAACAAACACCTCCAAATCCTTTAAATAATTATTCTGTAACAATGTTGTTAAGATGTATATTCTTTGTACTTTGCGATTATGTCTTCTCTTCTGCTATACGAACCTTGCACCCAGCAGATTCCAGATATTTGTTTACAAATATGACAGTAGACGTGTTATGACAGCGAAAGGAACCTGTGACCACTGGAGGTACTCTATTTTACTTATTTTATGTTTACCGTTAGATATCTGTTTAATTTTTTGTCAGAAGAAACCCAAAACCATGTTCTGAAATAGTGTCTTGTTTCTCCACTAGACAGTGCCACAAGTTCCTTCAAAAAATCGTAACATAACACACACACGCACATACACACACATACACACACAAATGTCATACTAACTAATGTAAATCCAACCGATGATGGAGGTTTAAACCTTTGAAACGCGTCGTGGAAATAAAGAAAACGGTGACTGGTAACAGTAAATTTGTTGTTTCATTTAATGTCAATAACAGTCACCGTAAAGCCTAACCTAAAATGTTCGCATTTAAAGAAAATAGCACCAAATTTGGCAAAAAATTAACATCTCATTTGCCAAAATTATTAACACTTAAGTTACCTAAAAATACAAAAGTTGGTAAAACTTAGCACCGAACAGGAGACAGAAAAAATAACAGTATTTGGCAAAAAACCATTTAGTAAAAATTATAACCGAATTTGCCAAGAAAATAACGCCAACTTGGGCAGTAAAATAAGGCCTAATATTGACAAGAAAATAACACAGAATACTGCAGAAAATGACACCAAATGTGGCAACAAAAAAAACACTAAATTTGGCCATAACATAAAGCGAATTTTTCCTGACCGTAGTTGTTAGACGATGTAGGTCGAAAATGACAAACACATTTGTCCTGCACGATAGGAGTCTACAAGCATCAGCAAACAGCCGTACCCCGTTATAGTTGCTCACTGCGAAAACTTTGCCAAAAGTTTGCCATCTCCGTAAAACTGTCCGCGGCTGGTGGCCTTGCGGTAGCGTTCTCGCTTCACGTGCACGGAGTCCCGGGTTCGATTCCCGGCGGGGCCAGAGATTTTCTCTGCCTCTAGATGACTGTGTTTTGTGTGTCTTTCATCATCATTTCATCCTCATTCACTAGCAAGTCGCCGTAGTGGCGTTAAAGAACTTGTGGAGCGGCGGCCGAACCACCCCGCTAGGGGTCTCCCGGC
Organism: Schistocerca nitens; assembly: GCF_023898315.1. Lineage (NCBI taxonomy): Eukaryota > Metazoa > Arthropoda > Insecta > Orthoptera > Acrididae > Schistocerca > Schistocerca nitens. The sequence continues at coordinate 98,053,482 of NC_064618.1, read as the reverse complement.
CACCAATGCCATACGCTCATTATTATTATTCCGTAAAATTCTCGGTACAGTGAGATTACTGGAAAGCATTTGACGTGGTGCCCCACTGCAGGCTGAATACGTTCAGAGATATGTGAACATACGGAATAAGTTCACAGACATGTGAGTGGCCGGAGGACTTCTTAAATAATAGAAGCTACTGTATTGTCCTCGACGGCCAGTGTTCATCAGGGAAATGTATCGTCTGGAGTGCCCCAAGCAAGTGTGACAGTACCGCAAATATTTTCTATCTACATAAATGATATAGCTGTCAGTGTGGGCAGTAATTTGCGGCTGTTTGCTGATGATGCTGTGTCGTACGGTAAGGTGTCGAATGGTCTCGCGGGTCTAGGCGCGCAGTCCGGAACCGTGCGACTGCTGCGGTCGCAGGTTCGAATCTTGCCTCGGGCATGGATGTGTGTGATGTCCTTAGGTTAGTTAGGTTTAATTAGTTCTAAGTTCTAGGGGACTGATGACCACAGCAGTTGCGTCCCATAGTGCTCAGAGCCATTTGAACCATTTTTAAGGTGTCGAAGTTGAGTGACTGTAGGAAGATACAAGACGAGTTAGACGAAATTTCGAGTTGGTGTGATATATGGCAGGTAGTTCTAAATATGGAAAAATGTAAGTTAATGCGGATGAGTAGGAATATCAAAATTGCAATGTTCGGATACTGAATTGCTAGTGTCCTGCGTTGTAAATATCTGGGCGTATGGTTGAAAAGCGATATAAGATGGAACGAGCATGTGAGAACAGTGGTAGGGAAGGCGAATGGTCGACTTCGGTTAATTGGGACAATTTTAGGAAAGAGTGGTTCACCTGTGAAAGAGACCGCATATGAGACGCTGGTGCGACCTATTCTTAAGTACCAGGTCGGGTTGAAGGAAGGCTTCGAAGCAGTTCCGAGGGGGCTGCTAGATTTGTTACCGGTAGGTTTGAACAACACGTAAGTGTTACGAGATGCTTCGGGAACTCAGATGGGAATTCCTGGAGGGAAGGAAAAGTTCTTTTCTAGAAACTGTATTGAGAAGATTTAGAGAACCGGCTTCTGAAGCTGACTGGCGAATGATTGTACTGCCGCCAACATAGATTGCGCCTAAGGACTACCAAGAGAGGGCACGGGAAATTAGGGGTCATACGGAGGCATATAGATAGTCGTTTTTCCCACACTATATTTTGGAGTGGAAGAGGAAAGGAAATGAGATGTATTGGTTTAGGGTACCCTCCACCACGCACCGTACAGTGGCTCGCGTATTATCGAAGTAGATGTAGATTGAGTCATTGACGAAGGACGTTCAGTGTCTGGGGGTATATTTCAGGGCAGAAACCAGCGTCATAATCTTACATAAACATTCAAAAGTGGGGTAGGCTCTCAGGTTGTAAAGGGATTTTCTACCGCCATGGAGTGCGGGGCAGTATGTTGGCTGTCCTCGCAGACACGTGTCAGCCTGCGACCTTAAACGTCAGGTGTCAACTGATTCAGATCAGACAGACAATAGGGTTGTAGCGCGCGACCTCACGTGGGCAGCGCTGCGCGTGAACAAAAGCTTGCACGCGCTCCGAGGCTGCCCTGCTCAGCAACTTTCAGGACATCCGCCCATTGTCGCCCAGAGTAACGACAGCACAGGCGCCCTCCTCACTCGCGTGGCCCACACGCTGCAGAACGTACTGAAAAAAAACCTGCCAGCACGATCAAAACATGCCGAAATACACGTAAAGATAGTCGCGAGTCAGGAATTGAGACACACAGGATTATTATCATGACTGAAGCGATTTCACAGATCTGTTATACCTGTATTATCTGACATATTGGCACAATGCTTTGCGCACACACACAGCGAAAGTTATCTTTAAGAATTTTCATTTATTGGAAACGCATACATGCCGCGCACTGGACATTAAAATTGCTACACCACGAAGATGACGTGCTACAGACGCGAAATTTAACCGGCGGGAAGAAGATGCTGTGATGTGCAAATGATTAGCTTTTTAGAGCATTCACACAAGGTTGGCGCCGGTGGCGACACCTACAACTCGACATGAGGAAAGTTTTCAACCGATTTCTCATACACAAACAGCAGTTGACCGGCGTTGCCCGGTGAAACGTTGTTGTGATGCCTCGTGTAAGGAGGAGAAATGCGTACCATCACGTTTCCGACTTTGATAAAGGTCGGATTGTAGCCTATCGCGATTGCTGTTTATCGTATCGCGACATTGCTGCTCGCGTTGGTCGAGATCCAATGACTGTTAGCAGAATATGGAATCGGTGGGTTCAGGAGGGTAATACGGAACGCCTTGCTGGATCCCAACGGCCTCGTATCACTAGCAGTCCAGATGACAGGCATCTTACCCGCATGGCTGTAAGGAATCGTGCAGCGACGTCTCGATCAACAGATGTGGACGTTTGCAAGACAACAACTATTTGCACGAACAGTTCGACGACGTTTGCAGCAGCATGGAGTCTCAGCTCGTAGACCATGGCTGCGGTTACCCTTCACACTACACCACAGACAGGAGCGCCTGCCATGGTGTACTCGACGACGAACCTGGGAGCACGAATGGCAAAACGTTAATTTCTCGGATGAATACAGGTTCTGTTAAGAGCATCATGATGGTCGCATCCGTATTTGGCGACATCGCGGTGAACGCACACTGGAAGCGTGTATTCGTCATCGCCATAGTGGCGTATCACCCGGCGTGATGGTACGGGGTGCCATTGGTTACACGTCTCGGTCACCTCTTCTTCGCATTGACTGCACTTTGAATAGTGGACGTTACATTTCAGATGTGTTACGACCCGTGGCTCTACCCTTCATTCGATCCCTGCGAAACCCTACATTTCAGCAGTATAATGCACGACCGCATGTTGCAGGTCCTGTACGGGCCTTTCTGGTTACAGAAAATGTTCGACAGCTGCCCTGGCCAGCACATTCTCCAGATCTCTCACCAATTGAAAACGTCTGTTCAATGGTGGCTCGTCACAATACGCCAGTCACTACTCTTGATGAACTGTGGTATCGTGTTGAAGGTGGATGGGCAGCTGTACCTTTACACGCCATCCAAGCTCTGTTTCACTCAATGACCGGAGGTAACAAGGCCGTTATTACGGCCAGAGGTGGATGTTCTGGGTACTGATTTCTCAGGATCTATGCACTCAAATTGCGTGGAAATGTAATCACATGTCAGTTCTAGTAAAATACACTGCTGGCCACCGTAAATGCAACACCCTGAAGGAAGCATCCGAATCAATTGAAATTTACACCATGAGTTTGCAGCGATGAGATATGCAACTGATTAGAATTTCAGCGCAGACGCACATCACGCGCGCCTGTGGCGCCACCTCATAGCGCCATTTAAGGCTTGGCGATTTCGACGAGTGTACGTTCGGCACGTGTATTTACCTTGTGGTTGTTTCACAAGACGATCAGTTATGCCCCGTAGACAACAGCGAACATCTTTTGATCAAGTATCCGAGTTCGACAGAGGAAGGATAGTGGCTTACCGAGATTGTGGATTATCATACAGAGAAATCGCTAGTCGTGTTGGATGAAACCAAACAACTGTAATGCGGATATGTGACCGTTGGATGCAGGAGGGTACGACGGACCGACGTGGTCGATCGCATTCACCTCGGTGCACCACTGCACGTGCTGATAGGCAAATTGTGCGCATGGCAGTGACGGATCGCTCAGTGACATCCCGAACCATAGCACAGCACATTGCGTCTGTAACGCATCATCCAGTGTCTGCGCGTACCATTCGACGCCGTTTACAGCAGAGTAGTCTGTCCGCAAGACGTCCATTGCTTCGTCTACCATTGACGCAGAACCACAGACGTCTCCGTCGCCAATGGTGTGATGACAGACGGATGTGGACGGCAGAATGGAATGACGTTGTCTTTACTGACGAGGCGCGTTTCTGTCTGCAGCACCACGATGGTCGGATTCGAGTGTGGAGACACCGTGGAGAGAGGATGCTGGACAGCTGCATTATGCACCGCCACACTGGTCTTGCACCGGGTATTATGGTATGGGGCGGTATTGGATATTACTCTCGCACGACTCTAGTACGCATTGCCGGTACTTTAAATAGCCGGCGCTACATATCCGAGGTGCTGGAGCCAGTTGTCCTTCCTTACCTTCAGGGCTCGGCCATAGCCATATTTCAACAGGATAATGCGCGACCACACGTGGCACGCATTTTCCAAAGGTTCTTCGTCAATAACCAGATTGAATTGCTTCCCTGGCCGGCTCGCTCTCCGGATCTTTCGCCGATAGAAAACATGTGGTCCATGGTTGCTCAACGAGTGACCCAGATTACATCCCCAGCTGCCACACCAGATGATCTTTGGCAACGTGTGGAAGCTGCTTGGGCTGCTGTACCCCAGGATCACATCCAACGTCTCTTTGACTCAATGCCGAGACGTGTGGCAGCGGTGATCTCCAACAATGGCGGCTACTCTGGCTACTGATTCTGGCAGGAACCACATGTCACAGACGTCTGTAAACGTAATCATTTGATACTTGGTCAACATGTTATCTACAAAATAAATTTTGTTGTGCTACCTCTTGTCTTTCTTGGTGTTGCATTTACGGTGGCCAGCAGTGTATATTTGTCCAATGAATACCCGTTTATCATCTGCATTTGTTCTTGGCGTAGCAATTTTAATGGCCAGTAGTGTATATTCACATTACATTCACATTACTTGTCTTTGCTATAAGCTACGATGGATTTCTGTCTGTTCCTGCATTTGATAATATGGCATCGGTCACAAAATTCCAAGCACAACTGACACACACACTCTTCATTTGGTTCGTAAAATAATTTGTTGTAACACACCTTGGAGTTGCCAGTCTCGTCGTCACGTGTAGCATTTTATGGTTGGCTTCCATCCAGGTCCTGTGTTGCACAGCAGGCGTTGCATAGAAGTCCTCCGGTATGTTGTTTTTCTTCTCATGCAGATCCTGCAGAAGCTGTATGATGGCGGCAGTAGCTGGGAGTATGAGCTCGCATCTTACATCCTCTATCAGGAAGGTCTCCCTGGTAAGCTCGCACAATAGTCTCGATCTTGAGTTTTGTGGGTCTCCTAAAATTCTCTTCAGGTATCTAGCCTTTAATCGCTTCAATTCTTCCAACAGTTTGTATGTGAGGTACGCTCCCACTGATTCTATGCCATACGTCAGAACAGGTAGTATCCTTAGCCTAAACAGCTCCATAGATGTTCTGATCGACAGTTGTGTGATGTTTCTGATTTCATTCATAGCTCTAGTGGCCGCCACTGCTCTAGATCTTATATGTAGTCTGAAACTTCTTCTCGTTGTTTGTGACGCCTAGATATTTGAAATTGTTAACCCTCTTCAGTGGTTTTCCATTGCATTTGAAGTCTCTGCTTCAGTGAGTCTTCCTCCTTTCCTGAACACTACCAACTCCGTCTTCCCTTCGTTTATCTTTATGTCGTTTCGCTCCGCCCATTCGCTTAGTGTGCTTAGCGGTACTTGTAGTTTGTCTATACCTGTCGCTGCGATGGCCATTCCATCAGCGTATATGTATGTGCTTGGTTCTGCCATTCCTTTCCTGACAGCGTGCGTGAGGATGGGACTGAGCCGGCCGCGGTGGTCTCACGGTTCTAGGCGCTCAGTCAGGAACCGCGCGACTGCTACGGTCGCAGGTTCGAATCCTGCCTCGGGCATGGATGTGTGTGATGTCCTTAGGTTAGTTAGGTTTAAGTAGTTCTAAGTTCTAGGGGACTTATGACCACAGATGTTGAGTCCCATAGTGCTCAGAGCCATTTGAACCATTTTTGATGGGACTGAGTGGATCGCCTTGGAGGACGCCGTTCGTCTCTGGCAGCCAGTTGGACATGCCTATTCCATCATCTATCTGTATGTATTTTCCTGCCAGTATATTCGATATCAGGGTCGTTGTACTCGTTCCTCCAATTAGTTGCTCCAGTCTGTCTACTAAAACCTTTCTGTTGACCAGGTGGAAGGCTTTTGTGTAGTCGACAAAAACCACATAGAGTTTTCCTTTTGGTCTTGCTATCAACTGCTTTGCTTGTTCCAGCAGGTTTTCTACTGCCAGGGTCGTGGACCGTCCCTTCCTGAAGCCGAACTGCTCCTCTGATAGAGGGGGTTCGAGCTCCTCTGCAATCCTTTTGGCGAGGATTCACGTTTGGACTTTGGGTGGTGTGGATTCCAACCCACGAAGTGCTTTGTGATTTCGTACTGGCTTGGTTCGTTGGTTGCAACTTTGCTTTTGTTTAGCTCTGAGTGACTTTGTGCAGTTCCAACTGCGAGAGAAACCAAATATAGCTGCCTGTGAGAATACAACATGAATTCGGCCCTGTTTTGTAATCTTTCTAAGAAAATGTGCAAACCGATTAAATACTGAATTTACTATTAAGCTCTTTAATTAAACAAAATGGTCCCTGTTCGTTAATGGCCTGCTAACAACGGTGTTCATTGTGACCGAGCACTTTAATTACCGAAAACTGTGCGCACGTTGGGTACCGAAAATGTTGACGGATGTGCACAAAACCAAACGTTTAGACAGTGCATTGACTTTCCTTGAGCGGTACCACAACGACGGTGATGATTTCTTAAGCCAAATTGTTATGGGCGATGAAACGTGGGTGGCCTACGTCATACCAGAATCCGCATGTGGCGAATCAGACCAAAGATCTAATCACATCTTTTCGATGGGAAACTCTAGATCATCCTCCGTACAGCCCCGATCTTGCACCCATTGTCTACCATCTGTTCCTGCACTTGAAGAAACACTTCGGCAGTCAGCTTCTTCAAGACGATGACGAAGTCAAAACAGTGGTGATGCAGTGGTTAACAAGTAAGGCGGCAGACTTTTATGAGGAGAGTATTCAAAAACTGGTACAACGTAATGACAAGTGTCTCAATATTGACGGAAATTATGTAGAAAAGTAGATTAAGGTACAGGCTTTCATATAAAAATAAAATTATTGAGATATCTTAGCACTTCTTTTTTTTAAATTTCAAAACGGTACTTACTTAAAAAACACGCCTCGTAATTGCTTGGGACATCTGTGTTTCCTGCTCTCTGTGCGCCAGCTGGAATTTCCAACTGCAGCTGCTGAGAGGTTAGTGCAATGCTCCGGACAGCAAATAAACTATTTTATATGCATCATTGAGTGAGGCACTCCTTTGAATAAGAATGACTTGGATCGAGGATGTGGACAATACTCATAGGTGAAATATTCCTGTAACACTCTGCTTTTAAACTATCTGATATACAGGGTGATTCAAAAAGAATACCACAACTTTAGGAATTTAAAACTCTGCAACGACAAAAGGCAGAGCTAAGCACTATCTGTCGGTGAATTAAGGGAGCTATAAAGCTTCATTTAGTTGTACATTTGTTCGCTTGAGGCGCTCTTGACTAGGCGTCAGCGTCAGTTGATGCTAAGATGGCGACCACTCAACAGAAAGCTTTTTGTGTTATTGAGTACGGCAGAAGTGAATCGACGACAGTTGTTCAGCGTGCATTTCGAACGAAGTATGGTGTTAAACCTCCTGATAGGTGGTGTATTAAACGTTGGTATAAACAGTTTACAGAGAATGGGTGTTTGTGCAAAGGGAAAAGTTCTGGACGGCCGAGAACGAGTGATGAAAATGTAGCACGCATCCAGCAAGCATTTGTTCGCAGCCCAGGAAAATCGACTCGCAGAGCTAGCAGAGAGCTGCAAACTCCACAATCAACTGTATGGAGAGTCCTACGAAAAAGGTTAGTTATGAAACCTTATCGTCTGAAAGTTGAACGTCAGCTACCCGAGGCGATGAATCGGCCGCCAGGCAGCCCGTGACAGAGCACTTCATCACTGGCCTCCAAGAAGCCCTGATCTTACCCCCTGCGATTTTTTCTTATGGGTGTATGTTAAGGATATGATGTTTCGGCCACCTCTCCCAGCCACCATTGATGATTTGAAACGAGAAATAACAGCAGCTATCCAAACTGTTACGCATGATATGCTACAGAGAGTGTGGAACGAGTTGGAGTATCGGGTTGATATTGCTCGTGTGTCTGGAGGGGGCCATATTGAACATCTCTGAACTTGTTTTTGAGTGAAAAAAAACCTTTTTAAATACTCTTTGTAATGATGTATAACAGAAGGTTATATTATGTTTCTTTCATTAAATACACATTTTTAAAGTTGTGGTATTCTTTTTGAATCACCCTGTATTATTACTTGTATGCAATTCATGTTACAACACCCATTAACATTGACAAAGTGTAACATTGATACCAAACTCGAATTCTCACAAAAGTCAGACAAATAACTGATAAATATAAAAAATACATTGAGAATTAAACAATCTTTAATGAAAAATCTTGAGTTCCCTGATATGGATGTCTCATGTGACAACAGATCCTAACTATGCACGACTCTGGTGCCACTAAACAAAAAATATTGCCTTCTTTCCTCTCCATACCCTTTTTAATAACCTTACACATCATTTCATTCTAAATCACTAATGAAATCTTTCTCCTCTGTTCCACAATATTCAAACACGAATCATTTTACTTGTACGCAGATGCACTTAACTTTACGTCTACGTTGCCACGAGTCCTCTGCTCGGCGTCTGTCTCACTACTCCCACAACGACAGAACCCCCATGCAACAAAGACTGCGCGCGAATAATAAATGGTTCAAATGGCTCTGAGCACTATGGGACTCAACTGCTGAGGTCATTAGTCCCCTAGAACTTAGAACTAGTTAAACCTAACTAACCTAAGGACATCACAAACATCCATGCCCGAGGCAGGATTCGAACCTGCGACCGTAGCGGTCTTGCGGTTCCAGACTGCAGCGCCTTTAACCGCACGGCCACTTCGGCCGGCCGCGAATAATAAGCGATTCAAAATTGTTGCTTAGCGTTTGAGACATCAAAAGTATGTGCAAATTCCAGAAACGCAAATAACAAACTGCCAATAGACCTGTTTGAATAGAAAAACTCAAAAAGTTATTTTGACGTATTAAAAATGCTCCGTATGTCTCCCTCTCCCCCTCCCCCCTGCTGATTTTGCAGGTATCAAATCGATAGTAAAGTTCTCACCACCTTAGGCGCAGCATGTTGCTATGAATCTGTTCAGAAGCACTGCTGATGTGAGTCCGCATTTCTGGTAGGTGTGGCGTCAACACTAAATCTCTCACATAACCCCACCCAAAAGAATCCCTTGGGATTATGTCGAGAGAGCACGGTGACCATGACATGAATTGCTAATCATCGACTCCACAACGACCACGACCGATCCGTTGGCTTCTCAATGTCTTGTGTAAGAGTTTACGAATATCATGATGAAGTAGGGCAGAGCACCATCCTGTCCACATTGTCGGTCTCCAGTTGTGGTATAAACAATTTTTCAGCATCTCCAGGAACAAGTGTCCCGAAACGGTTTTTTAACAGGAGAAAAAGGGGCTGTAAACTTTAAACAGTCAGACTGCACAGGCCATTACACGAATTGCTGATCATGAATCCCAACACGACCGACCCATCGCCCTGTAGTAACGTTGCGCTGTTGCAGTAGACTGATGTGAACGCATTTCGAACACAATATGCGATCTCTCTCCGCCTGTGACCATCTTGCCTAACTGCTTATTGCTGCGCTCTAGTGGCAAAAATCTGAAGTGCGGCTGTAACAACACAGTACGTTTTGGGTTTTTCTATACCCTTTCGCGCGCGCATTTTTTGTAGCAACTCAGCTAAGACAATTTTTTAGCTATCCTATTAGTGTTGTGATCAATTGACTATATTTAAGTTTTGATAATTTTATTTTTGTGATTTAGGACTAAGAACCATGGTGGTACATATATCACCATAGCACCTTTGCAAGGTATTAAAACTATGGTAGTAAATGGATTTCCCACTCTGGTTTTCTGCGCTGTTATGCGTTCCCATTACACGTGAAAAAAGTAATGAACAGTGATTTCTGTTTCTATTTTATTTCTTTTGCTTTATTTGAAAAGTTAACTTACCAGAAAGTGTAAACAATGCTAGAAACATATCAAGCTGTAGAGGTATGAGTTGATTAAGGTCACAATAATGTGCTGGGTGATCAAAAAGTCAGTATAAATTTGAAAACTGAATGAATCACGGAATAATGTAGATAGAGAGGTACAAATTGACACAAATGCTTGGAGTGACATGGGGTCTTTTTAAAACCAAAAAAATACAAACGGTCAAAAAATGTCCAACAGATGGCGCTTCACCTGATCGGATTAGCCATAATTAGCAAAACAAAGTAAGACAAAGCAAAGATGATGTTCTTTACAGGAAATTAATATGTCCACCATCATTCCTCAACAATAGCTGTAGTAGAGTAATAATGTTGTGAACAGCACTGTAAAGCATGTCCGGAGTTATGGTGAGGCATTGGCGTCGGATGTTGTCTTTCAGCATCCCTAGAGATGTCGGTCGATCACGATACACTTGCGACTTCAGGTAACCCCAAAGCCAATAATCGCACGGACTGAGGTCTGGGGACCTGGGAGGCCAAGCATGACGAAAGTGGCGGCTGAGCACACGATCATCACCAAACGACGCGCGCAAGAGATCTTTCACGCGTCTAGCAATATGGGGTGGAGCGCCATCCTGGATAAACATCGTACGTTCCAGCAGGTGTTTATCAGCCAGGCTGGTGATGATGCGATTCTGTAACATATCAGCGTACCTCTCACCCGTCACGGTAGCAGTTACAAAACCAGAATCACGGATTTCCTCGAAGACAAAAGGCCCGATAACGGTAGATGTGGTAATTCCAACCCATCCTGTGACTTTCTCGTCGTGCAATGGAGTTTCCACGACAGTTCTAGGATTTTCGGTAGACCAAATTCTGCAGTTGTGGGCGTTGACAGACCCGCGGAGCGTCAAATGAGCTTCGTCGGTCCACAACACGTTACTCAACCAATCATCATCTTCCACCACCTTTTGAAACACCCACACCGCAAATGCCCTCCGCTTCACTAAATCGCCAGGTAACAGTTCATGATGCCGATGGATTTTGTACGGATAGCATCGTACGGTATGCCTAAGTGCCAACCAAACAGTAGTGTATGGAATGCCGGTGCGACGTGCGAACCGGCCGGGGTGGCCGAGCGGTTCTAGGCGCTACATAATATTTGTAAAGGAATTGTGTACCCCATAACCTGGAAAGTTTTTTTGGGTGAACAGGTAGGCCTAAATGCTGAATCGCGACTGAATCAGGCCCTGACGTAGAAAGCAGTCTTGCAGTTGCTAACTCCACGGCTCTATCCACTACAGTATAGTGAACTTACTACCATGCCTTTATCTTATCATGTCGTGAAAGCTTTAACTGCCGATAGGTCCTTAACTGCCATTTAATTGTAACATATCGTTCCAAGAACGACGTAATTTTGATTAAACTTGAATGCGCCGTTGCCTTGAGGCGCCATACTTTCAGAACACACAAGTGCTAGCCGATGTGGCCGAGCGGTTCTAGGCGCTACAGTCTGGAACCGCGCGACCGCTACGGTCGCAGGTTCGAATCCTGCCTCGGGCATGGATGTGTGTGCCGTCCTTAGGTTAGTTAGGTTTAAATATTTCTAAGTTCTAGGGGACTGATGACCTCAGAAGTTAAGTCCCATAGTGCTCAGAGCCATTTGAACTTTCTCCATTTCTTGCTGAACTGTCTCAGCAGCATTACGGCTTGTGCTCGGTCGGCCACTACGGGGTCTATCGTCTAAACAACCCGTGGCTTCGAACTTCGAAATCATTCTCGCCACAGCTGCATTTGTCAACGGACCTTTACCCGTTCGAATCCCCTTCCCGTGGCGATAGGATCGTAACGCTGAACTAGCACATTCCCCATTCTGATAATACAGCTTCACTAAAAGCGTCTTTTCAGGTAACGTCAACATGCTGTGACTGCTGGCGCAGCCGGCCGGAGTGGCCGTGCGGTTCTGGGCGCTACAGTCTGGAGCCGAGCGACCGCTCCGGTCGCAGGTTCGAATCCTGCCTCGGGCATGGATGTGTGTGCTGTCCTTAGGTTAGTTAGGTTTAATTAGTTCTAACTTCTAGGCGACTGATGACCTCAGAAGTGAAGTCGCATAGTGCTCAGGGCCATTTGAACCATTTGAACTGCTGGCGCATCTGATTCTCTCTCTCTTTTTTTTTTCTTTATTGGGATTTTAAAACCTGTGGAACAGGTAGGCTGGCAGCAGCACAATACGCCGCTCTTCAGCCGAAGAGAGTACAATGATATAAACAGAGAAGATACATCACTTGGAAAAACGGCGGGAAAAAACAGTAGACACGTGAACAGAAAAAAACATGAAGCCGTTCACACTCGATGACAATCCACACTACGAACTGTTGACACGACGCACAAACACTGAAGAAGACGATGGCACTGGTGAACGATGGAGTGTGACGGTGAACACTGAACACTAAAACATGACGGCACACACGAAACACTGATGGCGGTGATCTCCGGCGCGCGAATGTCCACTTAGCGTGTGCGAGTCCGGGGACCTGCCAAGAAGAGAACAGGGGTGAGGTGGGGGAGAAAAAGGATGCCAATGGCTGAGGAGATGGGGGCAGGAGGAGAGGGACAGGGAAGGGGAGGCCCGGGGGAGGGGGGGAGAAATGGAGGAGGGAGGGAAGAGGGAGAAAAGGGAGGGAGGGTGCCCAGAGGAGCAAGCACAGGAGGAGGGCGGGAGGATCAAAGTTGGTAGGAGGGGTAGATGGAGGGGAGGAGGGCATCATCAGGGTGGGGGAGCTGGCGGAAGCCACCTTGGGAGTGGGTAAGGAGGGTGGAGAGACGGAGACCGGGTGGGACGTGCGAATACAGGCGCGGCAGTGGGCGGGGGTGGGAGAGGATCGGGGAGACGAGCGGGTGAGGAGGATCGAGTTTGCGGGAGGTGTACAGGACGGCCATAGATGGTGAGATAGAATCTCTCTCTCATTACAGCTCCTTTTATATACGATTGTCATGCGCAGTTACTGACGTTTTGCTGCCCAGCGCCATCTGTCGGACATTTTGTGAACTGTTTTGTTTTTTTGTTCTAATAAAACCCCATGTCATTCCAAGCATGTGTGTCAATTTTTACCTCTCTATTTACATTATTCCGTGGTTTATTAACTTTTCAAATTTATACTGATTCTTTGGTCACCCGGTACATAGCAGAAGCGAAGCAATGTGTTCCGATAACGGTAGTGATACCACGACAAGCAGAAACTGATTGTTGTAGCAGTTTTCATACACCTGGTGCCATGTACTACCAAAAGGTGTCAGGCATGGACAGAGATGGTAAGACATATTCCCCAAAGCTTTGGGATACCCCTAACTTCGTGGTAAGTATGCTTCCCAAAGGCCACAAATGACAGATTAATTTTGTGGTAAGTAAACTTCCGCAGTCCCTTCCAGAAATTACTTTGGTGGTAACCATACTTCCCAAGAACCACTCAACAAACTTCTCACAGTTGTGAAGGCTATATTTCACAACAAATAGAAACTACAGCTGGTGCAACGGACTGGAACTGCCACTAGATGCCAGGAGTGTACAGAAGTGGTAACACATATTCCTTTAAACGCTGTAAAGAAAGACGTTTAGTGGAAAGTATATGCCCCCCCCCCCCCCCCCCCCCCCCGTCCATGGCCCACGAAAGAGATATGAATGTTGACTATTGCGACAATATGTCAGTCAACGTAGCTACAGTGATATGAAATCACTTTAGTCATTTGTTACCTTGAAAAAACAGAGGACGTAATTTCAGGTATCTATTCCTGATACGCAGAGATTTAAAAAAGTTCGTTACAACATGTGTACAGAAATGCTTGGTTTTCGAATTACGATATTTAAAAAAGTTATATTCACACCGACATATTTTTTCATCCCGCAGGTAGATGCCGTGACAGAAGTATGGGGAGTGGACGACGAATGCCTACAATTGCAGACGAAGAGGAGGTGATTATGAATTTTGCGCACACGACTCCTTCAGCCAGCACACGAAGCTTATTGTCGTAAGTGAGTGTTCGTCGTACGACCGTCTGGAGACTTGTGAGAGCAAGAGTTGCGTCCTTACCATTTGCAACGTGTACGGCCCCGTCGCCAGCTGATTACCCTGTACGAGTTATTTTCTGCCAGTGGTTCTTGCAGTAGGGTGCTACAAAGCTGAACTTCTCTGCCTTAGCATTATTTACAAATGAGACGCACAGTTTACTAGAGAAGGTGTTATAAGTTTTCAAGACCAGCTTGTATGGGCTCATGAAATTGTTTCGTCTCATCACCTTCTAGATTTCGGCCAGTATCATTGCTCCTGGGTCAGTTGGAGCCATGTACTTGTAAACAGAATTATGGGGCAGGCGTGCAGAAACTTGCTGGAAAACACTATTCCTCGTTTTTGTAGACACTGGACTGATCATTCGTCGACAAACTCACCTCTTGGCGCTCCTGTGCACTTCAGTCGTACAGGTCGCTGGTGTCCTGTGATAGGTTGGTAGATAGATGTGACCCAGTAGCTTCGCCTTCACGCTCACCTGATTTCAAAACTTTCGCTTTCTACTTGTGGGTCCATTTAAAACCATTGGTGTACTCTGTGTTGTCGTCTGAAGAACGGGGTGCCAAAAAAAGGTAGGCACCTCACAACGAAACACGGTAGAATATAGTCGCTGCTTGCCGCACCAATGAAAGGGTAACGCCGGCATTGTAACGCCTCCTCAAGCTTTGCTACGCTAAAACTGTCGATGATCTACTTACGGCTGACCAGGGGAACGTTCGCCCCAATTCATAGTCAACAATCAATACGGCAGCATCGTCTTAAATGGGTCGCCAGTGTATTAAATGTCTTAGGCACGTTTTGATGTGACAGTTACGTCAGTTATTCTTCAAGTAAAGAGTCTCGTAAATTTGCCTGTATCGAGTGATACTTTAATGTACAGAGACAGTTGTAAATACTCATAACATTACTGTATTCTTTATTGTACAAATTTAAGTAAATCTTCACATATGTATATACTGTACTAGTATTTTGTGTGTTATAGTTGCGCGCAATCTCCTCCCAGACCCCACCATTGCCACGGCGATTCTACAGCGATCAGCCAGGTCACTATGACCGCCGACCTATACAAACGCGTCCAGGCGGTAGCAGCGCCACCTGGTGAGGAATGACTGCCAATCAGACGCGCGCATGGGGCATGTGGTACCGGTGAGCGTGCTGTCCGTGCCTGGAATGGGGAAGGTGAGCGATCCATCTGAGTTTGACCGAGGGCGGTTTGTTATGGCCCGGAGGCTCGGCACGAGCATTTCGGAAACTGCATGTCTTGTCAGGTGCTCTAGGAGTGCGGTGGAGAGTGACTTCAACAGTTGACGAAACCAAGGTGAAACCATGTCCGGAAGTCGTAGGGATGGGCGGCCACCCTTCATTACAGATGTCGGACGTCGTAGGGTGGGCAGACTTGTAAAACAACACAGGCGTCAAACTGCGGCGGAACTAATATCAGACTTTAAGGGGAGGTTTACTATCTTTGGCCCGAAAACAGAATGTTCTTTGAGAATATTTTTCTCGGGATGTGTTATAGGAATCAATGTCAAATTTGATCAAAATATTTATTGATATTTCCTCTAAAAACTGGAATTTTTTCGACCGGAAATGTCGAAGAGCCGACCGGAAATGTCGGCACGAAACAAAATTTCGATGTACACCCCGCACGCGCGGTATGTCACACGTCAGCCGGCTCGTCTGAAATCAAAATTGAGCGAAGTATATAAGATTCTTTAGGAGTTGTACCTCGCTTATTTGGACTATAGGAAATAAAATGGCGGCCATTTGAAAAAAATAGGGCTTTTCCATCGATTTTTCGACTTCGTCGGCCAAGTAAAAATATTTATAGTTGATGGATCGGAATAAAAGTGGTACAACTCCTACACAATTTAGTTAGCTTCGTCGGAAACAAAGAATCATGCGAATCGCTTCTGTAGATTTGAAGTTACCATACCGCGCGATAAAAAAAAGTCATTTCGAGAAAAACGCGTTTGAAGTTTTGACTACATATAAATGCAATATTATGCAACTTACGTTCAATCTGCTATTCCGAGTCCATAAACTAGTCCTTCCTTTTCCTCACAGAAGGCGTTCTGCTCGATCTGAGCCCTCCTGCGCTGCTCCAGAGCCGCTCGTACGGCCGGTGACAAGCGGTTTTCGGCCGCTTGAATCCGGTGGTCGTCCGAATACTTGGCGAACTGCGTCGAATAGAGTCCCAGGGTGACATCCATCGTTGTCATGGTCTTCAGAATTGCTGAATACCCTTCGCTGAAGCTTCTTACTGCCAGGAAAGTCGCAATCTCCACAGTCTTCGCACCAGAATGTAAATGCTTCGGGGCTAACTTCCAAACACACGCGTTCAAACTTTCATTTGAATTTTGTATTTTTCCTACCAAGCACCGGTACAGTAACTCGTCCTCCGAAAGAAAAAAAATTGTGCGTGAAAAAGGCCGATTTCAGGCAGGTACATTGTTCAACCGTGAATAACAAACATTTCCGTTCGGTACTTGGAAAAATCGTTTCACGGGTGGATTCTAAGCACTTTTATGGAGCCAAAAATACAATTTTAAAAAAATGATTTTTTGAACCAAAAGATGGTAAATCTCCCCTTATTGCTGGGCAGAGTGCAATTGTGTCTCAACAGTGCACCGAACACTCCTAACGATGGGCGCCAGCAGCCGACGACCCGTGCATGTGCCATTGTTAACACCGTGACATCGGCAACAACTGCTGAAATGGACACGTGACCATCGGCGCTGGACGTTGGCGCAGTGGCAGTGCTTTGCTTGGTCTGATGAGTCCCGATACCTTCTTTATTATACCGCGGCCCTTTATTATGAAGTCCCTGACATCTATCCTGTATAGGCGACGAAAGCGCTTCCTTGTGGTGAACGTGAGACATCTTCTGCCTCATGAACAGTCCGTAAACCACCGAATCCATCATCTTCCAGGTGGACAGCTCCCTGACATATTTTACTGCGAGAGGAGACAAGATGGCGGCGGCTCCATTATGCTCTAGGAAAAGTTCACATCAGCATCCATGGGTCCAGTGGAGGCACCATGATGGCCCAGATGTATCGTATACTGGTTCACAGGTTGCAGACCACTTATACCGTTTCTTGACGATCAAGTTTCCCGACGGCAGTGGCATTTTTCAACAAGATAATGGACAATGTCACAAGGGCTGGAGTGTGAGAGAGTGGTTCGAGGAAACACAGTGGCGAGTTCCAATTGGTGTGCTGCTACCCCCCCCCCCACCTTTCTCGCCCCCTCCCAAGTCGCCAGATGTCAACCCGACCGACACACATCTGGAATGTGACTGAACGAGACATCAGACTTCATCGCCTCCCTCCCGGGAATTTACGGGGATTAGGTGACTTGTGCGTGCCAGCTCCCTCCAGCTTCCTTGCCACGATGAGTCGCCGCTGTTATCCGTGACAAAGGTGGACATACCGGCTGTTAGGCAGGTGGTCATAATGTTGTGGCCGATCAGTGTGTTTTCGTACTGCACAACATATTCGTCTACAGTGCATGACATGGAATCCAATTGAAATTGAATTTTGACAGTTTGTGAATTAATACGCAATACGCCTGGAATTCTGGAACGTATTCGCAGGGTCAGGGGCGTCGATGTGAGGCCTGTATGCAAGCAGAAGGAAGCCATTTTGAACATGTTTTGACAGGGCAACTACATGTTGGTGAATATCACCGTCTTCCATGTCTTGTAAACCAAGCATTTCGAGACACTTATTTGATGAACTTTTTTAGTGTCTACATATGGGCAATCCATACCCGAAATTATAATCTCCACCTTTGTAAAATCCGTATAATAGAAAAACAGCAAGAGTTACGAAGCATATTTTCACAAAGGAAAGCAGATAAATGTTACCAGTGAAATGCCGTACTCTTGCAAACAAGAATTCACAGTCATTACCTGCGGTCTTAAAGAAACAACTCGAATCGCTGAAACTGAAAATGCGTCAACGTCATCGGACTTGTTGCCACGCGTGTGTAGCTTATTTATTCTCTTGACAACAGTTTATACCCTGAGCAAAGAACCGTTACTGGGGTAGACAAAAAGTTACGTCAGTCATCACAAACGCGGCAGGACGCACCCATGCCGTCTTTTATCACTCTTTTTTACGTGTCTGAGTTCCAGGGCATATTCTCAGTACAATTGTCATCACTTACAATGGAGAAAATAACCTTTTACTGAGAAACAAGCACGGATTTCGAAAACAAGGGCTATCCGAAGCCCAACGTATGCTCCCAAAACTATTGTGATTAAGCAACAAATTACGCATATTCAACAAAATACGGACACACAGGGCATAACTGGACAGGCTTGCAATTCAGCTGAAAATTTGTTCCAGAGCCATCACACAGCACAATTCCGTGGAGGGAAACTGCAAAGGCAGAACTACACTGAAAAAATTAGAACACCAAGTAATAATTGATGTAGCGACATTCCTTATCACGTGGTATAATTTTTTGAAAGGGCCCCGCTCCATCATCTTGGCTTTTGCTGAAATTTTGTATGTAGAGCACCACATGTATCAAACGAACTTCGGTTAAGCTTTTGATTCTCCAGTGGAATACTTTGAGATATAGCCGCTTGCTTGACCCCATACTCTGATCGCGTTCACCACGACACTGAGATTTCACCAGCTTTGAGAAGTAATATCTCTCTTGCTATTTTTTTAAAATCCATGAAACTTAACTAGCTTGTACAACTCTTTGCACACTGTTTAATGGTACTAAAAATAATTATTATTTCGTTCGCCGTACGTAGATAAATTGTGTCAAATCAGGCATGAAAATTGGCGCTCTAAATAATAAAAAGTTTAAAGTTACATATAGCTCCTTAAAGAATTACGTAATAGGTGTAAAATTTGATTCATAGAATGTCTACAAGTTTTTCTTTTAAAATTTGTAATTTGACGTTGCTAGCTCGTTCTGTTACTTTACAGATTTAGTGTAAAGTTCACGATTTTTGTTAAGGGCTAAAAATAGGGTATTTTCAATCCCATGTTGCGCGAAAGTATCTTCTGAAACGTTTTAAAACCACTGTCATTAGAAGGAGCATGTTTTGAGCATAATAAGAAAGTGGATTTGATTGACTACCGATGACATACAGTGTCACAAAAAAGGGACAAAGTTGGACAAGTTGCAGAAGTTGCGCATGCGTAGTGCCATTTTTCTTGGCGCCGAGCCACCGTGTTTGTGTACAGATATCTTTTATTTTGATCTCAAGTGTTCTGTGGAGTCTATTGTTGTAATTGTTGCAGAATCAGAATTCATAGTTCTGATGGACTTTGTGGAAAACTACTGATTTGTAGTCCAAGATGCTGCCCGGGCTTTCATTGGGATAATTCATAGGCCACAGTACATCCATTTGTTGCTTATTATGTCGATAACGGGGAAATCTTGCAAGTTGTTAAATGTTGCATCATTTCCAATAACTCTCAACACGATATAGTGTCCGTACACGTGTTTATTCAAAATTTATCGAATTTTGGTTGACTCGAACAAATATTACCAAAATATATTACTTCAGCGATGGCTCAACAGCAGAACATAAAAACTACAACTACTGTGTGAATATATGGAACGATGAAAGTGATTTCAATATTGAAGGTGAATGGCACTTCGTTCGTACAAGCAATGGTAAATATCCCTGTGATGGAGTCGGTTGTACGACTAAACGTTCGGCTGCATGGTCAAGCCTCCAGAGGCCTTCACGTAACCAAATATTCATGCTAAAAGATCTCCTCGACTTCCGTGATCAAAATGTCAAGGGATTTAAATACATTTTTGTCACCAAAGACGAACTTGAAGAAAGCAGAAAGTTTCAAGAAGAGAAATAGCGAGAAAGCAGCACAATAGCTGGTACTAGAGAGCATCACTAACTTGTACCAGCTGACTCAAACTCAGTTTATGTCCGCAATGTTTCCAGTGACACGATATATTTTGTTGCCAGAATTGCTGACACCATTATGCTGCATTTCAAATTACCTTCGATGTCCCCTGCATGATACGTTGCCTGTATTTATGACAACAAATGGTCGATTGTCAACGTTGCTGAAGTTTCAGTTGAAGAAAATAATGCGTTGATAAAATTTATGCATCCGCCAGGTCCTGCTCATTAGTTTTATTGGCCAGAAAGGCACGATATACATTGGATTCCGGAACAAAACCTGATTTGCATGCTCCCTGCTGTTTCAGTCATATCGTATGGCCGACAGTATCAGTTTCTGTGCTGAAGGAAGTGGCTTGCAAGTACAACAGAATGTGAAGAAAGATTACTATCAATTAATATCAAATTGTGGGCATCGGCATAGGAACTACATATTCCGAGTTTATGTTTGAGAACCTAGGATAAGATGCTCAGTCGTTGGTTTGGGAACTAGGCAGGCACCCACTTAAGGCTTTGGAACCTCGAGTAAGAAACTAAATTACGGACTTGGGAACCTGAACGAAAAAACCCACCCGTGGGTGGTATTGCACAGCTATTAGGCGTGACCCATACGGCAATGGGGTTCCATTTCAAGTCTTTGAACGGGCACTGACGACGTCGCCATTGACCAACGCAATAGACCAAATATAATTTCTCAATAGAAAGACATTAAAAGAAGTCTGAACAAAAAAGACAGAATTTGAATATTAAAATAAAAGCTGTTGTACCGAATTGCTCCTTGCTTTGACCCTTTTCTTAGGACACTACACCAGCATTAGTCAATAAAATCCACTTTTATAGGATGCACAGAATATGCGCTTTCCAATGAGAGCGGTTTTAAAACGTTTCTAAAAGATACTTTTGTGTAACATGGGATTGAAATTACCTTATTTTTAGCCTTTTTTACAAAAATCTTCAACTTTAGACTAAATCTGTTAAGTTACAGAACGAGCTAGCAACATGAAATTACAAATTTTAAGAGAGCAACTTGTAGACACACTATGCATCAACTTTGATATCTATTACTTAATTAAAAGGGCCTAAGTAACTTTGAACTTCTAATTTTTTTAGAGTGACGATTTTTTGGCCTACTTTGACACACACAGAAATAATTATTATTATTGCCATTAGATAGAGCGCAAAATGTTGTACAAGCTAGGTAAGTTTCATGTTTTAAAAAATGCCAAGAGAGACATTAGGTCTCAAATTTGGTGAAATCTCAGTGCCGTAGTGTACGTTGTCGGGGTATGGGATCAAACAAAAGGCTGCATGTCGACAATTATTCCAATGGAGAATCAAAACTTAACCGAAGTTCGTTTGAGGTATGTGGTACTCTACATACAAAATTTCAGCAAAATCCAAGATGACAGAGCGGGGAGCCCTGGACCACCTGACATGGAATGACCCTGTAGAGAAATGAAACTTCGGGAATACATTTGTCTAGATGCCGTATTTAAGTGATTAACATGGCAAGAACACAGGTTAATTTAAGCGCGAAATAAGCCATTGCAAATGTGAAATTTTCGTACATTTATAACCGATGTAACCGCCAGAATGTTGAGTGCAAGGATGCAAAAGTTCATGCATCGTGTTGTACGGTTGCCCGATGACAGTTTGTGGGATGGTGTTCCATGCCTGTTGCACTTAGTCGTTCAGGGTCTGTTAATTCTGTTTGTGGAAGTCGCTGGAGTTGTCATCAATGATGTCCCATTTTTGTTAGATTGGAGACAGATCTGGTGATCGAACAGGCCAAGGCAACATGGCGACACTATGGAGAGCCCCTTGGGTAACAACAGCGGTATGTGGGTGGGCGTTATCCCGTTGGAAAACACGCCCTGTAATGCTGATGGTAGTACAACAGGTCGAATCACCAGACTGAGTTACAGCTTTGCTATCAGGGGGCTCGGGATAACAACAAGAGCGGAGAGAGCTGTACTTCAAGTAATCGAATTGTTCTGACACTATGGTGTCAACTGCTGCGCCAATTGCTGATGCAGGTGCAGTACGATGCTACAGAGCCATACGCAGAACACGATGGTCTTACCTCTCGGTAATCCCATGTGATCGTTGGGAGTCCTGTCTTCTTCCAACCATGTATTCCCGTGATCACCGCTGCCAGCAGGCATGTGCCGTGGCTATATTTCTGTCAAGTCTTTCTGCAGTATTGCAGAAGGAACATCCAGCTCCTCGTAGCCCTATTACATGACCTCGTTCAAACTCACTGAAGTGTTGATAATGACGTCATTGTCACCTCGAAGGCGTTCTTGACTAAGGTAAACTCACCACATTCAATATCACGCCCGTTGCAGCGTGTACTTAAAGCATACCTGAGTTGCATCCTCATTGTGGCGCTACTAGCGACACTTTTACGCGATTCACGCGAAATTTGAACAGAGGTCGTGTTTCAGATGTAGAAACACGTCTACCAACTTTCGTTTACGTCGCACAACACCTTCTTGGTGTAACTTTTTTTCCCATCAGTGTAATACCATGTGTGCACCATTAAAGAATAACAGGAACATTCTTGTTCATATTACAGATTAATGATTCTGCATCAGGTGCTATGTGAGATTTCTTGCAGATGATGAGAAAATGGAAACAATACCCATTCGCATTCCAACAAAATATACTGACTGACGGAAAAGTGAAACATCCAAAAGAAATGTTCGAAAGTCAGTTAATTTCGGACATATACACAGAGATTAAGTTGGAATTCTGCGTGACAGCTAGAACGGTGACCAGAGTGACTTTGTGCTATTTGTAGTTCTGTTTCTAGGTGATGTGATGAATGGCAGTTAGCTCTAAATGTAGACAAATGTAAGTTAATGCAGATGAGAGGGAAAAACAAACCCGTAATGTTCGAACACAACATGTATGTACGTAGTGAGGAGCTTGACACAGTCACCTCGATGAAATACCTAGGCGTGACGTTGCAAAAGCGATATGAAATGGAACGACCATGCAAGGATTGTAATAGGGAAGGCGAATGTCGACTTTGCTTTATTGAGAGAATTTTAGGAAAATGTGGTTCACCTATAAGGGAGACCGCTTACAGGACAGTAGAGCGACTCATTCCTGAGTATTGTTTCAGTGTTTTGATCCCCACAAGGTCTGATAAAAGGAGAACACCGAAGCAATAATTAGGGGGCTCCTAGATTTCTTATCGGTAGGTTCGAACAATACGTATTATGGAGATGTTTCGGAAACTCAGATGGGAATCCCTGGAGTTCTTTTCGAGTGACACTACTGAGAAAATTTAGAGAACTGGCAATTGAAGCTGACTGCAAATGTCGTAAGGGCTACGAAGATAAGAAAAGAGAAATTATGAATGGTACGGTGGTATGTTTTTGCTCCGCTCTGTTTGCCAGTGGAACAGGAAAGAAAATGACTTGTAAGGTTACCCATCGCCGCGCGCCGTACAGTGCCTTGCGGAGTGTGTATGTATGTATGTATGTATGTATGTATGTAGATGTAGATTTTCTTTTGTCATCAGTCTTCTGACTGGTTTCATGCGGCCTGTCACGAATTTCTTTCCTGTGCCAAACTCTTCATCTTCGAGTAGCACTTGCAACGTACGTCCTCAATTATTTGCTGGATGTATTCCAATCTCTGCCTTCCTCTACAGTTTTTGCCCTCTAGAACTCCCTGTAGTACCATGGATGTCAGTTCCTGATGTCTTAACAGATGTCCTATCATCCTGTCCCTTCTCCTTGTCAGTGTTTTCCACATATCCCTTTACTCCCAGATTCTAACAACAACCTCCTCATTCCTTACCTTATCAGTCCACCTACTTTCCAACACTCGTCTGCAGTACCACATCTCAAATGCTTCGATCCTCGTCTGTTCCAGTTTTCCTACAGTCCAAGTTTCACTACCGTAGAATGCAGTCCTCCACACGCACATTCTCAGAAATTGCTTCCTCAAATTAACACCGATGTTTGATTCTAGTAGACTTCGCTTGGCCAGGAATGGTCTTTTTACCAATGCTGGTCTGCTTTTATTGTCCACCTTGCTCCATCCGTCATTGGTTATTGTGCTGCCTAGGTAGCGGAATTCCTTAACTTCATCCTCTTCGTCAACATCAATACTGATGGTAAGTTTCTCGCTGTTCTCATTTCTGCTACTTCTCATTACTTTCGCCGTCCTTCGATTTAATCTCAAACCAAATTCTGTGCGCTATAGATCCCTCATTCCATTCAGCGGATCATGTAATCCTTCTTCACTTTCACTCAGGATAGCACTGTCGTCTCATAGATATCCTTTCACTTTGAATTTTAATTCCCACTTCTGAACCTTTCTTGTATTTCAATCACTGCTTCTTCGATGTACAGATTGAACAGTAGGGGCGAAAGACTACAGCCCTGTCTTAAATACTTTTTAATCCGACCACTTCGGTCTTGGTCGTCCACTCTTATGTTCCCTCTTGTATCTTGTACATATTGTATATTACCCGTCTCTCCCTGTAGCTTACCCCTATTTTTCTCAGAATTTCGAACATTTTGCACCATTTTACATTGTCAACAAATCCTACGAACGTCTCTTCATTTTTCTTTAGTCTTGCTTCCATTATCAACCGCAACGTCAGATTTGCCTCTCTGCCTTTACCTGTTGTAAAGCCAAACTGATGGCCATCTAGCACATCCCCAACTTTCTTTTCTACTCTTCTGTATATTATGCTTTTCAGCAACTTGGATGCAAGAGCTGTTTACGTGATTGTGCGATAATTCTCGCGCTTGTCAGCTCTTGCCGTCTTCGGAACCGTGTGGATGATGGTAGCCCCTTCACATCTGCGCCCACCGCCCCGAGAACACGTAATGGACTGCCTGGACCATCCTGTGTCACGTTGCACCACTGGTCGGAAACCAGCAGCAGTTGGACTGGCGTCCCATTGTGTTAAGCGATGGACCACAATTCTGCACTATCCCAGATGACCATGTTCAACGACTATGACGGCCACATGGGGACAGATTCCATTCTGACAAGAAGAAGGGACAGGATGACAGGATATCAGAGAATGACTTCCATGGTGCTAGAGGGAGTCGTAGAGGTTAAACATCGTAGAGGAAGACAGAGATTGGGATACATCCGGCAAGTTCCAAGTGCTACTCTGAGATGAAGAGGTTGACGCAGTCAGAAGACTGACGATTCAAAAAAAAATTGAATGAATGAAACAGTGCTTTTGACGGGTGATGAAATTTATGTAAGTTCTAATGGCAAAAAGATATTTTTTATTTAGTTGTTGTGCGAAAATTTCATGATTCCGGGTCAACGGGGGGAACCCTACAGATTTTAAAGAGGGAGTTTGCGAGTATCGAAATATGTGAAATAAACGGCCGCATATTTTGACGTCACTGATGTAGAAGCTTCAATTTTTACTCTGCCAAGAGACCGTAGACATTAGTATTTGAGATAAATTTCTGCTTGATATCTCTGCCCGTTCCTGAGAAAGGGTTTTTAACTGTCGGACTGGCAGCAGACGGATAACAATGTGCTCCTATGAGGGCTCCGTTTTTACCACTTGAGAAATGAAATAAATAAATAAATAAATAGTAGTGACGATATTTGCCGCGAATAGGGAAGTCCTCCCAAATAAAAACTCTGACTAAGGGCAGATTGTTATGATCTGGCGACTGGGAACGAGAGTCTCGAAAATGGCGAAGCTGCTCGACTGATCCCGTGCTGCTGTTGTGGGTCTGTGTGAAGAGTGGATGTTTGGAGACGCCAGAAACAACACGAGGTTCGTCGGATTCCACGTTAAACTGCAGGTCCGCTTGCTCTGGATAACTGGAGTTTTTCCCTTATGGCTGCCCAGGACGTCTACATTGCTTTCCTCAGTTACAGTTTCCTTGTCTTCGTAATAAAATTGCAAAAGTGCTGGAATATTTAGATCGATACATTTGTGTGAACGACTTTTTTTCCGATTATGAAACTGAGCAGGTCACGATTACATAGAAACCTTACAGAAATTGTTTATGTCTGTCTGTATGCCAAGAGTTGCGCCAGATAAAGTTATATTATGTCTTCAGGGCATCAAAAATAAATAATACTGAAAATTTTTGATCTATGTTGTCGAGGAATGTGAAATGTAAAACCAAATCGTATGCAGTGCAGTTTAAAAGCCGCACGTTCGCAATATCCCTCCTCTTCCCAACATGGTGTGGTGGTGGGGGAAGTGTGCAGCGAGACAGCGCTACAGCACTCACGCTAGGGCACAGCTCCTGCGCAAAATTCTTGGCCGCTCCTGGGTCAGAGCTAAGATAAAAAATTACACATTTTGCTGTAAACGTAATTTTCATGTATCTCAATAAGGCTTACCAGAGAGTCGGGTTTTCAGTGGGAGAGTCACCCATATGATCTCGCTGCTTCAGAATATTCTAATAATGACGCCATTCGAGAACTGCTGCGTGAACATCCTCATCACAGGAAAAATCTATTTCTAGCTTGCCGAAAAGACGGAAACCACATGATGAAATATCTGGACCCTATGGTGGATGCTTCCAAACTTCCGCCGGCCAAGGTGGCCGAGCGGTTCTAGGCGCTTCAGTCCGGAGCCGCGCTGCTGCTACGGTCGCAGGTTCGAATCCTGCCTGGGGCACGGATGTGTGTGATGTCCTTAGGTTATTTAGGTTTAAGTAGTTCTAAGTCTAGGGGACTGATGACCTCAGATGTGAAGTCCCATAGTGCTCAGAGCCATTTGAACCATTTTCCAAACTTCCCGTTGAAGACGTTGAAGGAAAGCTTGTATGAGCCACATGGATTGTGATGCAAGAGAGCAATAGCTTTGCTTAATTTTCCACCTCTGTTGTTCTTTGTGACTTTGCACAGCTATGTCACTGTTGCACTGTATGGATTAGCATGAATGGTTCTGCCATTTGCCATAAACTCTGTGTACACAATTGTTTCATAGCTGAAGAATATGGTGACCGTGAACTTCCCTACTCATGGTGCAGCTCTGCATTTCTTTCGCACAGGCGAAGAGGTGTCTATCCATTCCATAGAAGCCCCCTTTGTTGCTGGTTTGAAATGATAGAGCCATGTCTGATTAGCCTTCATGATGTAGCTTGGGAACAATACCCACTGCGAATTAATGCTCGAGGAAGTTCAGAGACGCCATAAAAGTTGCGCCTTTGTGTGTAGGTGGTACTTTAGATTAGCTCTGACGATGGAATGAGCACTTCCTATTGAGATGCGTATCTGCTGCAAATAAGTTCCTCAAGTAAGCGACATTGTCGTCAGTGGTCGAGGTCGATGGCACTGCTCCCCGATCAGCAACACGCACGACTGTGCACCCTTGGTCAAATCCATGGCAGCGTTTCATTACACCTTGACGAGACACTACATTTGTTCCACATACCACCAGAATTTCACGGTGAGTACGTGTGTACAATTTATCTCTTGCCCACGAGAATCGTATTGTCCCGCGTACTTTATATCATCTTTCCAGTTGCAACGCCATTTCTATCGCACAGTGTGACGCACCTGTTATCTGTACCGCAGCGGAACTGTGTTTACAGGAATCCCGAAACATTTACTGCCTTCTGACAAAGCGCCACTCTCGTTGCATAATGTCTCAACGTGAGACGACGTGTTTTACGTACTTTCTGAGATCCCCGCGTACGTAGCAATAACCAGTAAGCAATAGCTCAGCAGGCAGTCCCCTTGAAGAGGAATGGATGTCTATAAAAATGTCTGTCACAGAAGTTCTAAAGTAAAACGTAGATACAAAGAAGACAACTGCGAAGAAACCATGGGTAGCAGAAGTACTACTTCAGTTGATCGATGAAAGGAGGGAGTACAAAAAGGTTGCGGGAAACTCAGGAATACAGAAATACAAGTCGCTGAGAAATGAAACAAATAGGAAGTGCAGGGAAGCTAAGACGAAATGGCTGCATGAAAAATTTGAAGAAATCAGAATAGAAATGATAGATGATGATGATGATGATGATGGTCGTTTTGTCGGGGGCTCAACTGCGTGGTCATCAGCGCCCGTATACATTCCCAATCTGTTCTCAGTCCAGTTTAGCCACTTCCATGAATGATGAATAACACAAACACTCAGTCCCCGTAATTGTCGAAAGGATAGACTCAGCATATAAAAAGGTCAAAACAACATTCGGTGAAATTAAAGGCAACGGTGGTAACATTAAGAGTGCAACGGAAATTCCACTGCTAAATGCAGAGCTTTACTTCTGCCAGTACCTCGTCTGCTACCTTCCAAACTTTACAAAACCTCTCCTGCGAGCTTCTGTGAAGTCTGGAAGGTAGAAGACGAGGTACTGGCAGAAGTAAAGCTATGAGGAGGGGGTGTGAGTCGTGCTTGGGTAGCTCAGATTGTAGAGCACTTGCCCGCGAAAGGCAAAGATCCCGAGTTCGAGTCTCGTTCCGGCACACAGTTTTAATCTGCCAGGAAGTTTCATATCAGCGCACACTCCGCTGCAGAGTGAAAATCTCATTCTAAGATCCCTGGTCTATTCTCTTGCACCTCTTGCCATCTATCTCAAGAAATTCTACCGGTTCTTGTCTTCCTCCTAATCGCACGAACTCTGTTTTGCCTCGCTTCACTTTGAGCCCTACCTTCTGTGCATAATTGTCCATTTTCAGGTACATTTCTTTAAACTCGTGCTTTGATTCACTTAATAGTACTATGTAGTGTGCATATGCGATATAAATCGGAAAAAATGGAATTTCAAAAAAAGTTGTGATGAAGACGAGGCATCATAGTGTCAGTTCATAATCTAAATACATATAAGCTGGACCCGTTTCACGGTAAGATGGACTTAAACTAAACTAGGGCTAATCGAAGTCGATAAATTATAGTATTTGTTTCCGTGGAAACTAGGACTGTGGTGTTTTGTGTGACTTTTGACCTATTAACTCTCGACCTTTGTCCTGTTTTGCATTTTGTGGAGATTGTAGGCGAAAGTTGTTATGAGTCAGCTCCCAACCGGTGGCGGTGTTTGTGAGTGATGTTCAGTTTCCAATCCAGTCGTCGGACCTAAAAATCTTGTTGGACGCAGTCGGATACCTACAGGGCATTAATCGTTCTTTTTAGAGCACTGACAAGTTTAACCCTGTCTCGTAGGTCAAAGCGAGGCAGCCGACCCATATTACGACTGTTTTGTAAGAGCAGAACTGAGGAGAATTGATCCGGCTCCCCCAATAAACGTTTGCTAATTAATCTTCGGACCGGAACGTTGCGCAACTTGTCTCGCGCGCCAGCAGTGCGTGGACTCGTTCCACAGCATCTCAGACGACGAGAGGAGAACACGATCAGAACTTACAAGTGGTTCACAGCAAACAGGTTACGTCTTCATCTCATACAGACGAGTATTATGCCGTAGCGACCTAGCAGGAAATTGCAACTGGGAGTTGTCTTATGGAATTATCTTCAGGGGCAGCGAACCCGGGGCAAATAAAGTATTCATTCGGCAGAAGCGAGAGGTAAGAATGTTGTATAAATTCAATAACTGCGCATCTTGCAGAGCTCACTTTAAGGCTCTTGGAATTATTTCACCCACTTCCCTGCACAGTTACTCATAAATGCATTTGTTGCTGACAATGAAAATCAGTTTCAGATTAATAACAATATAAAGAATTAAAAGTGAGTTCCATACAGACTTTTCCTCGTTGTTTAGGGTCCAGAGTGGAGTAATTACATGCAGTCAGGTGCAAAAGCGTTCGGCAATTCCATTTTCAGCTAAAATCGAGAAATTGTGAATTCGTATCAGTTTAGATGAAAATTGGGAATTTACATCATTAATCATTCATTTCACGAATTGTCTGATTACCTACGTTCAAGAACTAAAGTTTTCTGTATGCTGCACAGAAAGTCACACTCTTCGTTGTGAAGCTGCTTGGCAAGCAGTAGTGATTTGTAAATAGTACGCTTTAATTTCAGAAGCAGGTTAATTGTTTTCTGTGAAACATGCCACTGCAATCTACTAAATAGTAAGCCACCAATAGGAAGTAAACTTCATTGCAGATTTTTTTAGGATTCTGTACCTCTATCGGTAAAAAAGGAACCCTTATAAGATCACTTTCTTGTTTGTCTGCCTGTCTATCTGTGCGATTTTACAAACTCCTTTTTCTCAGTAATGGGCAGACGTATTAAGTCGAAATTTATGTCACAGATTAAGACCAACGGTCCCTTGGCGATGTAAAAAAAGTGAAGTTTCTGAGTCAGCGCAATCAAAAGATACGGCCGTTTAAGCCACACATTTTGATATTCGCAAACTCACTCACTGAAAACGGATGGGTACTTGCTTTGGTCGTAGAATCATGATATTTGGCAAGCAGATAGGTTTCCCACTACAAGTAAAGGAAAAAAAATCAAAAAAATGTTAATTTACGTGACGGAAGAAATATTCTTTTTTTTGTTATTTGTTATCCGACTTCAAACTTGAAATTAAAACGTTCTCGAAAGTTTCGGAATCCCTGAGACCGATATGTTGTCAGTATGAATGGCGATGACAACCGAAAATCGTCGAGAGTCTCTATGTCCAGGATGAATGAACTGTGTATAATTAAGTTTATATGCAACCATCAGTGCACGACTCCTACACGCATCTGGCCATTCTTTTTTTTTTTTTTATTTTTTATTTTAAAGTACCGAGTTCCGTTCCAATTACTGAAGTTACTGTTAACGCAGTCTGCTTATCTATGTTAATGTATACATTGACTCAGTACACATCTCTGAAGGTTCTAGTGATTGACATGACCTATGCTTTCGCCACAACCCTGCTAACCCTACAATACACAATTTGCTTTTATTTACCGGACTCCTTTCCAATTCCATTAACATATCTTCGAATTCTGAAATTGTGTAATTTACTGTCACACTGTTTCCTATATGTTAGGTACAAACAGACAATTCCTTACTTTTCTGTTTTATGTTGTAACACCCTCCACCGAATGTGAAATTTTGATAAACATTAATATTACACTAAATAAATATTAATATATCGGCGATCTGTGGCAGCTCTGACGACAGAGTACAAAGCTGATGCAGGCACAAGTGTTTCAGAGTCCACCATTCGTCATATAGTGTTGAGCATGAGGCTCTGCATCGCACGATAACTGGACGTTTTCCCATGTTCCCAACGACATCGCCAACTATCTTTGCAATGAACACACGATTATTGAGCATTGAGATTGTACCGTGGTTTAGTGGAAACTTGATCGTGACCGGGCCAAACATCTCACGAAATAAGCGTCAAACTAAAAAACTACAAAGAACCAAACTTGTCTAGCTTGAACGGGGAAACCAGACGGCGCTATGGTTGGCCCGCTAGACGGCGCTGCCATAGGTCAAACGGATATCAACTGCGTTTTTTAAAATAGGAACCCCTATTTTTATCACATATTCGTGTAGTACGTGTAATGTTGTAGTTGGACCACTTTTTTCGCTTTGTGATAGATGGCGCTGTAATAGTCACAAACATATGGCTCACAATTTTAGACGAACAGTTGATAACAGGTAAGTTTTTTAAATTAAAATACAGAACTTAGGTAGGCTTGAACATTTTATTTCGGTTGTTCCAATGTGATACATGTACCTTTGTGAACTTATCATTTCTGAGAACGCATGCCATTACAGCGTGATTACATCTAAATGCCACATTAATGCAATAAATGCTCAAAATGATGTCCGTCAGCCTCAATGCATTTGGCAATACGTGTAACGACATTCCTCTCAACAGCGAGTAGTTCGCGTTCCGTTATGTTCGCACATGCATTGACAATGACAATCAGCTGACGCATGTTGTCAGGCGTTGTCAGTGGATCACGATAGCAAATATCCTTCAACTTTCTCCACAGAAAGAAATCCGGGGACGTCAGGTCCGGTGAACGTGCGAGCCATGGTATGGTGCTTCGACGACCAATCCACCTGTCATGAAAAATGCTATTCAGTACCGCTTCAACCGCACGCGAGCTATGTGCCGGACATCCATCATGTTGGAAGTACATCACCATTCTGTCATGCAGTGAAACATCTTGTAGTAACATCGGTAGAACATTACGTAGGAAATCAGCATACGTTGCACCATTTAGATTGCCATCGATAAAATGGGGGCCAATTATTCTTCTTCCCATAATGCCGCACCATACATTGACCCGCCAAGGTCGCTGATGTTCCACTTGTCGCAGCCATCGTGGATTTTCCGTTGCCCAATAGTGCATATTATGCCGATTTAGGTTACCGCTGTTGGTGAATGACGCTTCGTCGCTAAATAGAATGCGTGCAAAAAATCTGTCATCGTCCCGTAATTTCTCTTGTGCCCACTGGCAGTACTCTACACGACGTTCAAAGTCGTCGCCATGAAATTCCCGGTGCATAGATATGGTACGGGTGCAATGGATGCTGATGCAGCATTCTCAACGCCGACGTTTTTGAGATTCCCGATTCTTGCGCAATTTGTCTGCTACTGATGTGCGGATTAGCCGCGACAGCAGCTAAAACACCTACTTGGGTATCATCATTTGTTGCAGGTCGTGGTTGACATTTCACATGTGGCTGAACACTTCCTGTTTCCTTAACGTAACTATCCGGCGAACAGTCCGGACACTTGGATGATGTCGTCCAGGATACCGAGCAGCATATATAGCACACGCCCGTTGGGCATTTTGATCACAGTAGTCATACATCAACACGATATTGACCTTTTCCGCAATTGGTAAATGGTCCATTTTAACACGTGTAATGTATCACGAAGAAAATACCGTCCGCACTGGCGGAATGTTACGTGACACGTACTTATACGAGGGCAGTTCAATAAGTAATGCAACACATTTTTTTTCTCGGCCAATTTTGGTTGAAAAAACCGGAAATTTCTTGTGGAATATTTTCAAACATTCCCGCTTCGTCTCGTATAGTTTCATTGACTTCCGACAGGTGGCAGCGCTGTACGGAGCTGTTAAAATGGCGTCTGTAACGGATGTGCGTTGCAAACAACAGGCAGTAATCGAGTTTCTTTTGGCGGAAAACCAGGGCATCTCAGATATTCATAGGCGCTTGCAGAATGTCTACGGTGATCTGGCAGTGGACAAAAGCACGGTGAGTCGTTGGGCAAAGCGTGTGTCATCATCGCCGCAAGGTCAAGCAAGACTGTCTGATCTCCCGCGTGCGGGCCGGCCGTGCACAGCTGTGACTCCTGCAATGGCGGAGCGTGCGAACACACTCGTTCGAGATGATCGATGGATCACCATCAAACAACTCAGTGCTCAACTTGACATCTCTGTTGGTAGTGCTGTCACAATTGTTCACCAGTTGGGATATTCAAATGTTTGTTCACACTGGGTCCCTCGTTGTCTAACCGAACACCATAAAGAGCAAAGGAGAACCATCTGTGCGGAATTGCTTGCTCGTCATGTGGCTGAGGATGACAATTTCTTGTCAAAGATTGTTACAGGCGATGAAACATGGGTTCATCACTTCGAACCTGAAACAAAACGGCAATCAATTGAGTGGCGCCACACCCACTCCCCTACCAAGAAAAAGTTTAAAGCCATACCCTCAGCCGGTAAAGTCATGGTTACAGTCTTCTGGGACGCTGAAGGGGTTATTCTGTTCGATGTCCTTCCCCATGGTCAAACGATCAACTCTGAAGTGTATTGTGCTACTCTTCAGAAATTGAAGAAACGACTTCAGCGTGTTCGTAGGCACAAAAATCAGAACGAACTTCTCCTTCTTCATGACAACGCAAGACCTCACACAAGTCTTCGCACCCGAGAGGAGCTCACAAAACTTCAGTGGACTGTTCTTCCTCATGCACCCTACAGCCCCGATCTCGCACCGTCGGATTTCCATATGTTTGGCCCAATGAAGGACGCAATCCGTGGGACGCACTACGCGGATGATGAAGAAGTTATTGATGCAGTACGACGTTGGCTCCGACATCGACCAGTGGAATGGTACCGTGCAGGCATACAGGCCCTCATTTCAAGGTGGCGTAAGGCCGTAGCATTGAATAGAGATTACGTTGAAAAATAGTGTTGTGTAGCTAAAAGATTGGGGAATAACCTGGTGTATTTCAATGCTGAATAAAACAACCCCTGTTTCAGAAAAAAAAGTGTTGCATTACTTATTGAACTGCCCTCGTACGTTTGTGACTATTACAGTGCCATCTGTCACAAACCGAAAAAAGTGGTCCAACTAAAAGATTCATATTTCTTTACGTACTACAGGAATATGTAATAAAAAATGGTGGTTCCTATTTAAAAAACGCAGTTGATATCCGTTTTACCTATGGCAGCGCCATCTAGCGGGCCAACTTTAGCACCATCTGGTTTCGCTCTTCAAGCTAGACAAGTTTCGTTCTTTGTAGTTTTTTTCGTTTGACGCTTATTTCGTGAGATATTTGGCCCGGTCACGATCAATGGACCACGCTGTATATATATTGGCAGCAGAAGAGGAGCCCGGCTGAACATAGCAAGTACCCCCCCCCCCTCGATATGTGTTCTATCGCACACTATGAAGAACTTGAAACGCATCACCCATAAAAGAATTCGGTAAATTATCGGGGCCTCTGGTACTCAATGTGGCTTCGTAAATAGCTGTGAGACGGCAGATGCTATGGATGCCGCTCCCCTGCTTATTGAAAAACACCGCCACAAGTCAAGGCACCTACACCCTGCCTTCTACGACCTCGAAAAGGCATCTGACCGCGTGCCTCACGAGTGGGCCTGTGAACGCCATCACGGACCAACAACACCGATGAAGTAAAACATTATGACGACCACCAGTCGCGTCACTTAATAGCACGCAGTGCTGCTGCGGGAACTTGACGCGGCACAGAAGCTGCACAAGCGCAGCACAGATGAATGAGCAATGATTCTAGTGACGATACGGGCCCCAAACGGGAGAATCCGCTGACGCGAGCGACTTTGACAAAGGGAAGGTTGTTACGGCCCGGCACGTGGAAACGAGCATTTCAGAAAAGGCGAAGCTTGCTGGCTGTTTACGTGCTTTGTATCTGTGGAAGGTGGCTGAAGGACGGTGAAACTCCGTGTAGCAAACAACGTATTGTCCACGCCTCATCACCGAATGTGGAGGTCAGATGCTTGCCCCTTCGGTAAAGAGAGATCAGAGGCGATCTGTGGCAGATCTGACGACAGAGAGAACAATGCTGGTGCAGGAAAAAGTGTTTCGCAGTCCACCATTCATCATAAATTTTTTTAACATGCGGTTCTGTATCGCACGACGCCTGGACGTGTTCCCGCCTTCCCAAAGACATCGCCGGTTACCTCTGCAATGGGCACACGATCATTGGGATAGTGCCGTGGAATATGTAAACTTGTTGTCTCTTCGGATGAATGAAGTTTCTTGTTTCCCCAAGTCTACGGGCACGTCCGGCTACCCCCGAATGCTTGCACGAAACATACTTCGCAACTCGGACACAGACTACTGGCAGAAACACACTGAGGTGACAAAAGTCATGGGATACCTACTAATATCGTGTCGGACCTCCTTACGCTCAGCGTGGTGCAGCAGCTCATGGACTCAACAAGTCGTTGAAAAATTGAGTCACTCTGTCTCTATAGCCAAACCATAATAGCAAAAGTGTTGCCTGTGCAAGATTTTGTGCACTACCTGATCTCGGTTGGAGCGGATCAGCAAGCAAGTCTCCACACGGCGCAGTCGGCCGGGCCCGCTCCGGTCTCTATGCAGTGTCGGAGCGTATGGGGGCTGTTCCGAGTGCTTGGAGGTTCGTGGTTCAACGACCCAGGACATCAAATTTGAGTTGTGATTTAATTACCGAAGCCACGTCTGTTCACATTGTCCCCTTGGTTGGTGGTTCGCTGTTGGCGGTATTCCTGGGAGAAACAGTGAGTGCTCGAGTTGGTGAAGATTTAGCCGCCGTGTGGTGGAATTAACTACAGGGTTATTACAAATGATTGAAGCGATTTCACAGCTCTACAATAACTTTATTATTTGAGATATTTTCACAATGCTTTGCACACACATACTAAAACTCAAAAAGTTTTTTTAGGCATTCACAAATGTTCGATATGTGCCCCTTTAGTGATTCGGCAGACATCAAGCCGATAATCAAGTTCCTCCCACACTTGGCGCAGCATGTCGGGATCAATGAGTTCGAAAGCATCGTTGATGCGAGCTCGCAGTTCTGGCACGTTTCTTGGTACAGGAGGTTTAAACACTGAATCTTTCACATAACCCCACAGAAAGAAATCGCGTGGGGTTAAGTCGGGAGAGCGTGGAGGCCATGACATGAATTGCTGATCATGATCTCCACCACGACCGATCCATCGGTTTTCGAATCTCCTGTTTAAGAAATGCCGAACATCATGATGGAAGTGCGGTGGAGCACCATCCTGTTGAAAGATGAAGTCGGCGCTTTCAGTCTCAAGTTGTGGCATGAGCCAATTTTCCAGCATGTCCAGATACAAGTGTCCTGTAACGTTTTTTTCGCAGTAGAAAAAGGGGCCGTAAACTTTAAACCGTGAGATTGCACAAAACACGTTAACTTTTGGTGAATTGCGAATTTGCTGCACGAATGCGTGAGGATTCTCTACCGCCCAGATTCGCACATTGTGTCTGTTCACTTCACCATTAAGAAAAAATGTTGCTTCATCACTGAAAACAAGTTTCGCACTGAACGCATCCTCTTCCATGAGCTGTTGCAACCGCGCAGAAAATTCAAAGCGTTTGACTTTGTCATCGGGTGTCATGGCTTGTAACAATTATAAACGGTAAGGCTTCTGCTTTAGCCTTTTCCGTAAGATTTTCCAAACCGTCGGCTGTGGTACGTTTAGCTCCCTGCTTGCTTTATTCGTCGACTTCCGCGGGCTACGCGTGAAACTTGCCTGCACGCGTTCAACCGTTTCTTCGCTCACTGCAGGCCGACCCGTTGATTTCCCCTTACAGAGGCATCCAGAAGCTTTAAACTGAGCATACCATCGCCGAATGGAGTTAGCAGTTGGTGGATCTTTGTTGAACTTCGTCCTGAAGTGTCGTTGCACTGTTATGACTGACTGATGTGAGTGCATTTCAAGCACGACATACGCTTTCTCGGCTCCTGTCGCCATTTTGTCTCACTGCGCTCTCGAGCGCTCTGGCGGCAGAAACCTGAAGTGCGGCTTCAGCCGAACAAAACTTTATGAGTTTTTCTACGTATCTGTAGTGTGTCGTGACCATATGCCAATTAATGGAGCTACAGTGAATTTATGAAATAGCCCTGTATATTTGTCAATTTGAAATTCAAGTGCACCAGCGGAATTTTCTGCCTTCTGGCCGTTAGTGTTCCCGAAACCTGCCCTGGTCGCTGAGGTAAATTCAGGCAGTGTCCTTTCCTCACCTGTTGTCGCTGTCCAACATGGTGTGTAGTTTTTGACAGCTTATGTATTTTTGGTTGTGGGCGGCTATGTCTGTAACGATTTGGCTTTGGAATTCTCGTATACTGGTCGGTGGTCAGCAAGTCGTCTTGTCAGTGGGTCCCTGACTGTCCCTTGGTTGTGTTGCCGGCGGATCGAGTATAGTTGGGCCGACTTCTTGTCAAAATGGTTCAAATGACTCTGAGCACTATGGGACTTAACTACTGAGGTCATCAGTCCCCTAGAACTTAGAACTACTTAAACCTAACTAACCTAAGGACATCACACACATCCATGCCCGAGGCAGGATTCGAACCTGCGACCGTAGCGGTCACGCGGTTCCAAACTGAAGCGCTTAGAACCGCACGGCCACACCGGCCAGTGACTTCTTGTCTCACCTAAGCGAATGTTAAGATTTCAAGGGCAGACCGAGCCCCCTGGAAACTTCTGAGCGCCTATACTACCTTTCTTGTTGGCGTTTAATTGTGCATTTTTAATGGATCATAGCCGATGGTTGGAATTTGCATGCTTGTAACTGTGTTTTTAAAATCAAAGGTCTTCAGCCGTTTTAAAAGTAAGTTTTTTCTAAATTGGGCCAGTCTTACATTGTCTGAAGATAAAGCTTGGACCTTCTGCCTATTGAAAATTCATTGTATTGTTTTAAAGTTCTAAGTTCTAGGGGACTGATGACCTCAGATGTTGGGTCCCATGGTGCTCAGAGCCATTTGAGCCAAACGTATATAAAATGTTTCACACGTATTTGTACCCATATGTCACGTCGTATCTCCTGAGATATGGGCTGTGCATTGATATAATGTAGAACGAACATCCAGTGGTATACGTGGCTACTGTGCGAAATGTGCTGTGAATAGAGTTAGTAGTAAAGAAGTAATATATTAAACGTGATGCATGATGCGGCAGTTTTTCAAGCATCTAAGTATTTGACGTCATATGTTGTTGTTGTTGGGTGGTTGTTGGGATGTTTAAGGGTTGACGTCATATCTCTTGGACTATGTATCGTAGTAACATCCATTTTTGTAGCTCCATTCAGCAACATATGTGAATACTCTCTGCGAAATGTGTTGCGAATACAGCTCGTAGTAAAGAAGTAATGAGTTAAAACGTCACGCTTCATGCAATAGTTTTACTGCATGAAGAGGGAAAAACGAATAAGCCATAATTCTTTTTTCCTTTCATTGTTTTTTGGGGGCAGTCATCGAGAAAAAGTTTCATAAAAGTTTGATATTACGTGTACATCTATTTTCAAACCATTATGTGCTCTCATTCTCAAATACTGAATGAATAAAATATGGGTATTCGTGCGTTCTGGACTACACTTCTTCTCCACCCGTATCCCTACCCCTTTGTAGATAGGTATTTATAAGGTACCCTAAATTTTAATTCATGGTATAAGCTATCTCCATTCCAAACTTCATCCAAATCCGTCCCGCCCTTGCAGCGTGAAAGAGTAACACACACACAGCGATCCCTAAGTCAACAGATGGGGACCTATGCAAGACAACAACCATCTGCACGAACAGTTCGACGACGTTTGCAGCAGCATGGACTATCAGCTCAGAGACCATGGCTGCGGTTACCCTTGATGCTGCATTACAGACAGGAGCGTCTACAATGGTGTACTCAACGACGAACCTGTATGCACGAATGGCAGAACGTCATTTTTTCGAATGAATCCAGGTTCTGTTTACAGCATCATGGTGGTGGCATCCGTGTTTGGCGACGTCGCGGTGAGCGCACATTGGAAGCGTGTATTCGTCATCGCCATACTGGCGTATCACCCGGCGTGATGGTATGAGGTGCCATCGGTTACATGTCTCGGTCATCTCTTGTTCACATTGACGGCACTTTGAACAGTGGACGTTACATTTCAGATGTGTTACGACCCGTGGCTGTACCTTTCATTCGATCCCTGCGAAACCCTACATTTCAGCAGGATAATGCACGACCGCATGTTGAAGGGCCTGTACGGGACTTTCTGGATACAGAAAATGTTCGACTGCTGCCCTGGCCAGCACATTCTCCTGATCTCTCACCAATTGAAAACGTCTGGTCAATGGTGGCCGAGCAACAAGCCAGTTGCCACAATACGCCAGTCACTACTCTTGATGAACTGCGGTATCGTGTTGAAGCTGCATGGGCAGCTATACCTGTACACGCCATTCAAGCTGTGACTCAATGCCCAGGCATATCAAGACCATTATTACGGCCAGAGGTGGTTGTTCTGGGTACTGATTTCTCAGGATCTATACACCCAAAGTGCGTGAAAATTTAATCACATGTCAGTTCTAGTATAATAGATTTGTCCAATGAATACCCGTTTATTTTGCATTTCTTCTTGGTGTAGCAATTTCAATGGCCAGTAGTGTAATTTTTAGACAACTAATGACAACCTACCACAAAAAAGATTCAGTACAGCAGCTGTAACATGTAAGATACCCCAACCTTTTCACTTCAACAAATTATTTTTCGATGTTATAATCTTTGTCTAAAATTTCTAATAAAGATGTTGCCTATTTGAGGGGTCAAATAAACCTGCGATTTCAGTCCATAGATCCGTATTGTTATTTTCATCCTCAGGATGCTACAAAAATTACTCTTTCTTACACTAAATGCTCCATATTTCGTGCACGAGAACGTCGGATGATTTGACCGAAGAAAACAAACTTATTTGAATTTCACCGTTTGTCGTCGGAAGTCTGTACGCTCGAGAGATAAGATCGGCTATAGTATGACCGCGCACGTAATGGCGCACGTGGCGCACGTAAAGGCGTACTGATTTAAAAAGATCGGCTGTCTCCGACCGATGTCGGACGTCGGCGGAATCCACAGATATCGGAGCCTGTGTGACCGCAGCCTTAGGCAGGTGGTTACAGCGTGTCGACAAAGCGGCCCCTGTGCCGGACCTGGGTTATGCAACCGCGCGGTGCACACAGCCGGTGGCCTCGGCGCGGGGCGTTCGCCGCCGCCTGAGCCAGCCCGCGCGCTTCCCAGAAAGGCGGGCCCGGCCGGTGGCTTTATCTGCGTTGCGTAACGCCCGCCCTGATAGCCGCCGGCTTGAGGAAATGTCTCACGGCGCTGGCAGCCGCTATTGTGGGCGCCTCCGCGCGCTCGCTGATGTCCCGTCACGTGTAGCAGCTATCGCGCGGTGCGTGAGCGCAGGCGCCTGTGTGCTCATTCGCAGACCGGCTGCGAGTGCGCTAAATCCGGCAGCCCAGCCGGCGCGACGTGCCCGCGAAGCTGGTACTCTTAAAATACCGAGGCTGCCCAGTAGAGGTGGCAAAACTTAATTTACGCATTTGATGAAAATAACTGGCTATCACAAGCACGGATGGGAAAAACCGACACCGCTGAATAGCAGTTATTTTTAGGTATTTGTTTGATATCGGTTATAACGAGTGTTACCGAGCAGCGTAGCGCAGTGGTTAGCATACAGGACTCGCATTCGGAAGGATGACGATTCAAACCTGCGTCCGGCCATCCAGACTTAGGTTTTCCGTGATTTCCCTGAATTGCTTAAGGCGAATGTTAGGGTAGTTCCTTCGAAAGGGCAAGGCCGCTTTCCTTTTCCATTCTCCCCTAATCCAAGCTTGTCGTCCGTCTCTAACGACATCGTTGTCGGCTCTGAGCACTATGGGACTTAACATCTGAGGTCATCAGTCCCCTAGAACTTAGAACTACTTAAACCTAACTAACCTAAAGACATCACACACATCCATGCCCGAGGCATGATTCGAACCTGCGACCGTAGCGGTCGCGCGGTTCCAGACTGAAGCGCCCAGAACCGCTCGGCCACATCGGCCGGCCGTCGTTGTCGACGGGACGTTAAACAATAGTCTCCTCCTCTTATAACAGGCATTTTTTTATTTTCTACTATTAACCGAGTCAAAGAAACGAAGTATCAAGCAGACGTAGCTGCAGTGCTAAGGTCTTTAGTTTGTAAATAAACCTTATTTTTAAAAAAAGGAGTAGTTTCGATTCGCATAATTTACATTGGTTCGAAATATTGCGTTAAAATAGAAAATTGGAAAAGACATCAGTGCTTTTTTAACAACAATGCGGACAGAAACGAGCATCAAACACAAGGCATAAGAAATGGAATAGCATTGCTGAGACGTTAATTTACCTGTTGCCATGTGGCTTGGCTTAAGGCACGCGTGTCATTCATAACATACAATAAAAACAAAAGTAGCCGATCTGTTGCCAGTGTCTACGTAATGAGCCTCTATCTGACTGCAGCTTTTGAAAACGGACAAATTAAAACGAAAAACAGAGTTCTTCAACCTCAGTTTCCACTCTTTAGCACTGGCTATTCGTAATGCCCAAACAGTGGTATGACCCCCGATTACAAGATGATTTTTGAGCAGACTTTCAAAAAAAATAGTATCAGTAGGAGAATATTCGCGATCTTTCGTAGCACTCAACCACTTATCAGTCTTCCAGAAAAGCAGCGAACAGCAGACGAACTAATGTGATTCTAAATATCTTGAAATTGAGAGAGTGAAAATTATTCAGTCTTCCTTCGATTTATGCCTTCATTACAGGATGTAATAGGAATAAAAAAACTTAAAATTGGTTATTTGAGCAAACGATTGTTTTGAGCGGTTTTAATAGTCAGGTTAAACTGCCATGAGAAAAAACAACATAACCGAAGACCGTTTGCTACAGCGATAACGGCCATCCCTACTGAGAACTAGCGCCGCTCGTCTCTTACTAGCGGTTATTTTAATAACTGCCAAGAGTGCGTAGCGTCACCTCTTTACCGAGGTGCGCACCACACTTTCGTATCAGCTGAGACGTGACCACGGATAAATCAACCAGAGGGACAGACCATCTTCGAGGCATTCTATAACTCATGGAAATAACTGTCAGACTGCGCGTCGTCTGTTTATCGAAGTGTGTACTTCTGTTTCGTGCTGTCCAACAACGTAGAGTACCCACAAGGAATTCGTGTGACTGTCGAAACAACCGTCAGTACATTAGTATACCTGTAAGTTATTTTTCTCAGGCAGTTAATTCTCTCTCACAGTTATTTTTCTCTGGGGGTTTCAGGCTACCACGACAGGTAACCTCGAAGTTGATAACTCTGTCGCGGACTCCAGTAGGTCGTAGCAAACAATGATATTTCCAGAGAGAACAGATATTACAGTGAATCGAGTATTTTCGCACTTCTAAGGAGATAACCACCCACCGCCAATAGGTTCCACCGAGTTGATTGTTGTTACCCTTAACGTGATCACATGCACCCACACGTGCAAATACCGTTAACCTGCGTAAAGTACAGTAACTGTCGGCACGGCACCGAACCTAGAATGAACTTGCACGAATACCTAACCAAATCAAAAAAGTTAAATATCACCACGGACGTTTCGCTGATTTAGCGACAGGACCAAAATAAAACAAACAGAACTGAAAACTGTTAATTAATAAAAGAATTACAAAATGGGCTGCGACATCAGACGACTGGGCTGCAGTGACAGAGGCACATCCAGTTGGCTACCTTAACAGACTGGACACTAATACTGGCTATAGATTAAGCGACAAAAGTTAAATTCATTGGAAAGAACTCCGAGTCAGCATGTAAGTTAGCTGAGGAAATCTAGCAGCTCCTGTCTCGCGGGCACTCAGAGTTACCTGGCTCGCTTGCATAAATAACTGATCGTTACAAATATCTATTGTAAGTAACTCATAAAAAATATCCGTAACCGCAATAACTGATATTCCAAAATAAGCGTTTGGCCCATCTCTAGCGTGAAGGGGAGCAACCTACGGATTACGAAACTGACGCCAAATTTTATTGATCTTTAAATCTAGAAACTTCGTCAGATCATTTTTTTAAAAATGATGCCTCGCAATCGAAGGCGAGGCAAGCTAAGATTACCTCGGAGCCGGCGAAAACACGCACTGGGCAGATCCTCGCTGGTTGTTGGATGACTTGCGTTCAATGTTGCATAACAGTGGAGTCAAGAGTAATACAAACGAGTGTGTACAGTCGCTTGGAGAAATCCGGGAGGTAGCGGAAGACTCATTAGATTACATCATGGTCACTCTGCGAAATCAGATACTGAATTGTAAGGCTCAAGACGTACCCAGGAACAGATACAGGCTCAGAACACAATTTATTAATTGTAATTGTGAGTAGTCTGTGGCAGTACAACAAGCTGCAGCTGGAAGATGAAAGTGTATTTGGGGAAGCACGAAGAAAGCTGAGCCGTGAGACTTGGAGAGAATGTTGTGACAGCCCTTGTGATTGAACTTGAAAAGTCTGGACGTAATATCACCTGTGATAACTTTTTTTACATCTCTCCGTTTAGCACATTACTTGTTGTCAAAAGATCTGACACTAGTCGGTGCTATCCGAAAAAACAAAGGTGAACACCTAAAGGACGTGAAGAATACTCCACACTGTTTGATTTTCAACCAGGTGTAATGACAGGCTCTTATGTTCCTAAGAAAAACAAAGTTGTTACGGTCGTCAACTCTCTTCATGATCGACCAGTGCGTCATCATCACAAGTAAAGAAACATGAAGTTATAGTGGCATACAGTGGCACAAAAGGGCGGCGGTGACACCACGGACCAGAACACTCGATGCTATAGTGGGAAGAGAAAACCAAGGCGCCGGCCACTCGTGGGTTTCTTCAGCATAGTAAATGTAAGTGTAATGAATGCATACACAGATTGGATTCATTAGTAGCATCGGATCCAGGA
The DNA here is from genome assembly GCF_023898315.1 of Schistocerca nitens. NCBI lineage: Eukaryota > Metazoa > Arthropoda > Insecta > Orthoptera > Acrididae > Schistocerca > Schistocerca nitens. The sequence goes on along the minus strand of NC_064618.1, from coordinate 98,009,416 downwards.
AGGCAGTAAAACCACCAGCTAAGAAAAACAGAAGATGTGCACACTACGCAGAGAAGAAAGGTAGAAAAAATCGAAATACACGTTATAAGTGTACCAAATCTGTATGCTCGAAATACTCTGCTGTTGTCCGTAGACCATGCACAAATTTGCAATAGGAATAAAGCCTCCAGTAAAAGTATAAAAAATGTATTTTATAAATGTAAAGCTTAAATAAATAAAAATTTTTAAAAGTGCTCATACCTCAAAAGTCCTTCACACCATAATCAGTCAAAATAGTGTCAATTTATGTCAACTCTAACAACACAGGCCTAAGATGCCCGATTGGTACGCAACGCTGTGCAGATTTTCTGCGAAGCAGAAGAGCAAAAAGAGTGTAAGACCGGGATGCAGCCTTTCGCCTCTAATGTTTAATCTATACATCAAAGAAATAATAACGGAAACAAAAGAATCATTCAAGGGTTGGATGAAAATTCAGGGTGAAAGAATGTCAATGACAAGGCTCACTGATGACATTGCTAGTAAAGAAGAATTGCACGATGTGTTGAATGTAATGGTCTAATGACTGCAGAATATGCACTAACAATGAGTCGGAAAAAGATAAAACTAATGAGAAGCAGCACAAATGAGACCAGCGAGAAACTTAACATCGTAATTGGTGATCACGAAGGAATTCGAAATAAGGACGTCATATAAAGCAGAAGAGCACAGACAAAGAGAACTTTTATGGTTAAGAGAAGTCTACTAGTATTAAACACAGACCTTAATCGAAGGAAGAAATTTCTGACAACGTGCGGTTGGAGCCCAGCATTGTATGTTAGTGAGCCATGGACATTGGGAAAACCGGAAAGAGAATCGAACCGTTTGAGATGTCATGCTACAGATGAATTAATTTTAATTTTAATAATTTACAGCCTCAGTAGAGGCAGTAGAGGCTTATCTCACTAGGGGTAAGATACATACTGCCTACAGGAAAATTAAAGAGACCTTTGGAGTAAGGAGAACCACTTGCATGAATATCAAGAGCTTTGATGTAAACCCAGTTCTAAGCAAAGAAGAGAAAGTAGAAAGGTGGAAGGACTATATAGAGGGTCTATGCAAGGGCGATGTACTTGCGGACAATTTTCTGCAAATGGAAGAGGATGTAGATGAAATGGGAGATATTATACTGCGTGAAGAGTTTGACAGAGCACTGAAAGACCTGAGTCGAAACAAGGCCCCCGGAGTAGACAACATTCCATTAGAACTACTGACAGCCTTGGGAGAGCCAGTCCTGACAAAACTCTACCATCTGGTGAGCAAGATGTATGAGACAGGCGAAATACCCTCAGGCTTCAAGAAGAATATAATAATTCCAATCCCAAAGAAAGCAGGTCTTGACAGATGTGAAAATTACCGAACTGTCAGTTTAATAAGTCACAGCTGCAAAATACTAACGCGAATTCTTTACAGACGAATGGAAAAACTGACAGAAGCCGACCTCGGGGAAGATCAGTTTGGATTCCGTAGAAATGTTGGAACAAGTGAGGCAATACTGACCCTACGACTTATCTTAGAAGAAAGATTAAGGAAAGGCAAACCTAGGTTTCTAGCATTTGTAGACTTAGAGAAAGCTTTTGACAATGTTGACTGGAATACTCTCTTTCAAATTCTGTAGGTGGCAGGGGTAAAATACAGGGAGCGAGAGGCTATTTACAATTTGTACAGAAAGCAGATGGCAGTTATAAGGGTCGAGGGGTATGAAAGGGAAGCAGTGGTTGGGAAGGGAGTGATACAGGGCTGTAGCCTCTCCCCGATGTTATTCAATCTGCATATTGAGCAAGCAGTAAAGGAAACAAAAGAAAAGTTCGGAGTAGGTATTAAAATCCATGGAGAAGAAATAAAAACTTTGAGGTTCGCTGATGACATTGTAATTCTGTCAGAGACAGAAAAAAGGACTTGGAAGAGCAGTTGAACGGAATGGACAGTGTCTTGAAAGGAGGATATAAGATGAACATCAACAAAAGCAAAACTAGGATAATGGAATGTAGTCGAACTAAGTCAGGTGATGCTGAGGGAATTAGATTAGGAAATGAGACACTTAAAGTAGTAAAGGAGTTTTGCTATTTGGCGAGCAGAATAACTGATGATGGTCGAAGTAGAGAGGATATAAAATATAGACTGGCAATGGCAAGGAAAGCGTTTCTGAAGAAGAAAAATTTGTTAACATCGAGTATAGATTTAAATGTCAGGAAGTCGTTTCTGAAAGTATTTGTATGGAGTGTAGCCATGTATGGAAGTGAAACGTGGACCATAAATAGTTTGGACAAGAAGAGAATAGAAGCTTTCGAAATGTGGTGCTACAGAAGAATGCTGCAGATTAGATGGGTAGATCACATAACTAATGAGGAGGTAGTGAATAGAATTGGGGAGAAGAGGAACTTGTGGCACAACTTGACTAGAAGAAGGGATCGGTTGGTAGGACATGTTCTGAGACATCAAGGGATCACCAATTTAGTATTGGAGGGCAGCGTGGAGGGTAAAAATTGTAGAGGGAAATCAAGAGATGAATACACTAAGCAGATTCAGAAGGATGTAGGCTGCAGTAGATACTGGGAGATGAAGAAGCTTGCACAGAATAGAGCAGCATGGAGAGCTGCATCAAACCAGTCTCAGGACTGAAGACCACAACAACAACAACAACAATAACAACAGCCTCAGTTGCACCGTTTACCTAGAATTTACCTAGGTTTCATTCGTGATAACCCAACCTTCTTCAGAATAGCAGTTACTACCTTTTGTCCATAGTGGACATCGTCAAGCTAAAACTACAAATCCATAAATTATCGTCAGACTATAAAACTTATCTGGAAGTGCCTCGGCCCCACTTCGCGTCCGCGATGCGGCAGCCACGAGTGCTGTACTGTAACTCTGAGGATGTTAATTATTAAAATTAAAATTAATATTTACATAGTTACTGACAGGACCGCGAAATGTTGAAGATATTTAACTACAGAAGAATGTTGAAGATTAGGTGGACTGATAAGGTGAGGAATGAGCAGATTCCCGCAAAATAGGTGAAGAAAGGAACATATGGGAACACCATAACTGTCTCCCATTGTGACGCAAATTTGGCTCAAACATGCCTACAACCTTACTCTGTAATGGCACAAGTGTGTGGCGTTCTGTGACGTCACCCTCAGGCTCGGTAACGCTTCAAACAACAACTTGCTGAAGTAGACCAGAGCCCAGGAGTTGATGTGAGGTGTAAAGTGGGTTAATGATGTCACATTGGTACCAAATTCCACCACAACTCTACCCGAAGCCATCGTCGGCGTGGGAAGGTCGTCGCGCTCCCTCTTACACACATTTTATCCCTTCTTTCGACGCCTCTGCGGTAGATATCAGAACCGCGACACCTCACGTTTTTCTTACTACTGGCCGAGGAATACACACCGCCACTCAGCGTCGGTTCGGAATGGCCTCAGGGGATGGCATAAAGGACGTCAATTAAACCACCCCTTTTCTACGGCGTTGTATCCACACATTTTGCGGTCGAAAACGAGAGTTCGCAGTACGATGAACAACAGAAACACAACTTTTGACACTGTCGACAGTTCGTGGACGAATCAGCCCTTCTCTATGAACATCGTGGGCCTGTAAAGCCACTGAACATTATCTGATCTCCGTGGAGGGTGGCGAACTCGCAGTTTCTACTTATTCATACAGGGTGGAACCACTAAGGACCGTTGAAAACTATTAGACGAAGATTCTTTTGACCCTGCTGTGACGTGATCACGAGGGTGTACAACATTGACGCGCGCATAAATAAAACGAAAAAGGATTTCTCTAAGCCCCCCCCCCTCCCCATCCATCAACACTGTCGGTGCCTAGGCGCCTAGAAATTGGTCTATGGTTTCTTTGTACAGATACATTTTAATGCGCTTAAGAACGGTGTGCTAGTGGCACCTAGTGCGTTGACTTACAAGGGGACTGAATTTCGCCCGACGTCGGAGTTACGCGAGACGCGCTCGACGACAATGAATCCGCAGTCATATTTTTAGCACCGCGTGAGATGATCGGACGAGCTGGCGGACGTCGGACGTCGGACGTCGGCGGAATCGCCCGTTGTCAGCTGCGCTGTGACTGCTGTGTCCGTAACTATCACGCACAGTGCAAGCTTTGGCTCGTGTATCTCCACGCTTCCTTACAGTCTTTCAGGCTTTGCGAGGAAGACTTGGCTGCAGTACGAAGCGGTCCCTGGTTAGCGACAGACATTAATACGCCAGTGGCCCATCAGCTGCGGGGTGGGAAGGAGACACTAAAGGCGAAAACGAGAAGATATAATAGATATTTACCTCTATGCTTCACGAAAACTACAATCACTGGTGAAGAATGTAATTTCATAAACCATTTCAAGCTGTTGACAGAAAGAAGCCTAACAAGTTAAAGAGAGATCTTGAAACCAAACGTCCTGAAGTACCGCGGAAACGAAAAGCATTTTTTGTCAAGAAATTAAATGTTTCGTTGTTCATTGTCTACCTAGCAGAACTTCACTACAACAATGAAAGTGACTTCCGAGCCCCTTTTAGCCTCATAACAGATTTCGCATAATATTGCTAAATGCAAGAAAGCACACAGGCCTACACAACCTCTGGTTTTACCAGCAGCGATTGATAGAGTATCTACAATGTTTGGCGACTCATTTGCTCGACAGTTGACAAGCATTCCTATCTCTGATGACACAGTGCGCAGACGATTTTTAGATATTCCTGACGATTTAATCGAGCAGTTAATCGATAAATTGCGTTAAAACTGTTTTGTACTTCAAGTGGACGAAGCATCCGATATTCAGAAAGATGGTCATTTGATAGTTTATGTGCACTGGAGTATGCACACATGGAGCTAGCTTAGTGTCTAGAATTCTTGGTGAACAATAAGTATAAATTAAAGAAGAAAATCCTGATGCAGTATGGGCTCACTGCATGATATATCGGGAGGATATGGTGGCTAAAGAACTTATCCCACCACTTCGTGGAGTTCTGGAAACGCTTACAGAACTAGTTAAAATTGCTAAGACAAAATCCGTAAATCCAAGGGTTTTCATAGTGCTATTTGAGATGTCCTGAAAACACTCAGTTGCTCTTTTGTAGTACCGTTTGGTGGCTTTCAAGAAGTAAAGTACCAAAAACAATGTTTGAACTGAAAATGAGGTATTCCCAGAGGAAATTTCCTGCTGAGAAAGTAAATATTCTTCACACTTCACCTCAAGGTAATCAGGCTTCTGTTCCATCTCGGAATGAAAAAGTGAAGCCGTTTATAATGAAATTGTAATTGTTGTAAAACCGAATGGAAAATGGTTTGCTAGATATGTCCCCTATTCTATCATCACTGTTAAAAGACACAGATAATAAAATACTTCCTATGGGAATAAAAACCTACCTTGCAAGACTAAAAGTTCATTTCTAAAAGTATTGCAAAGGCGATTTTGATAAATTTAATTTGACTGTAAAGACATATTCGTAACGAACCCCTTCAGGTGCGCTGCAATTTTAATTTCATTACAACGATTTTTTTCATTACCTTTATTCAGTTGATCGTAATTACTTTATTTCTAATCCTCTGCCACGACAGTTTAATCGTAGTATTTATTTGCCGATCACCTTACAGATGGTTTCGAAAGGTCGCTACTAACCCTCCATCGTGAGTCACCGAATGTTCTGTCGTCAGCAAATGATACTGGACAAAAGTATTTGCCAGTGAGGAAGACTGGGTATAATAGTTTACAAATTCACTTGCCATGAAGGATAAATACGGTTGTCGCCAATTAGTACTCTTTCGTTAATTTAGAAAATATTTTAGCATTTGTGGATCTTCTTTCGTCAAAGAAAATGGAATGTGATTCCCCTCACGAAAATAAAGAAAAGGCTTCATGTTTCATTTCTGAGTGATAGTGGTGCGTTCTTTTGTTTTTAGTCACATATGGGAAGTGAATCTTTAATGAAACCCGTGCCGCTGCCTGCATGCACAACACTTATGCTGACCGGCACTTTCCGTCGAGTAAACTCCTCCCACCATGTCACTTTGCAAAAACTCATCTGCGGGGTAGTGTGTGTGTGAATCCATGTTTCATCTGAGTAAACCACTAGCCGCTCTGATTGCGATGCTTCAGTTTCTGTAAGAACGTAACGTACTACACTACTGGCCATTAAAATTGCTACACCACGAAGATGACGTGCTACAGACGCGAAATTTAACCGACAGGAAGAAAATGCTGTGATATGCAAGGTTGGCGCCGGTGGCGACACCTACAATGAGCTGACATGAGGAAAGTTTCCAATCGATTTCTCATACACAAACAGCAGTTGACCGGCGTTGCCTGGTGAAACGTTGTTGTGATGCCTCGTGTAAGGAGGAGAAATGCGTACCATCACGTTTCCGACATTGATAAACGTCGGATTGTAGAATATCGCGATTGCGGTTTATCGTATCGCGACTTTGCTGCCCGCGTTGGTCGGGATCCAATGACTGTTAGCAGAATATGGAATCGGTTGGTTCAGGAGGGTAATACGGAACGCCGTGCTGGATCCCAAAGGACTCGTGTCACTAGCACTCGAGATGACAGGCATCATATCCGCATGGCTGTAACGGATCGTGCAGCCACGTCTCGATCCCTGAGTCAATAGATGGGGACGTTTGCAAGACAACAACCATCTGCACGAACAGTTTGACGACGTATGCAGCAGCATGGACTATCAGATCGGAGACCATAGCTGCGGTTACCCTTGACGCTGCATCACAGACAGGAGCGCCTGCGATGGTGTACTCAACGACGAACCTGGGTGCACGAATGGCAAAACGTCATTTTTTCGGATGAATCCAGGTTCTGTTTACAGCATCATGATGGTCGCATCCGTGTTTGGCGACATCGCGGTGAACGCACATTGGAAGCGGGTATTCGTCATCGCCATACTGGCATATCACCCGGCGTGATGGTATGGGGTGCCATTGATTACACGTCTCGGTCACCTCTTGTTCGCATTGTCAGCACTTTGAACAGTGGACGTTACATTTCACATGTGTTTCGACCTGTGGCTCTATCCATCATTCGATCTCTCCGAAACCCTACATTTCTGCAGGATAATGCACGACCGCATGTTGCCGGTCCTGTACGGGCCTTTCTGGATACAGAAAATGTTCGACTGCTGCCCTGGCCAGCACATTCTCCAGATCTCTCACCAATTGAAAACATCTGGTGAATGGTAGCCGAGCAACTGGCTCGTCACAATACGCCAGCCACTACTCTTGATGAACTGGGGTATCGTGTTGAAGCTGCATGGGCAGCTGTACCTGTACATGCCATCCAAGCTCTGTTTGACTCAATGCCCAGGCGTATCAAGGCCGTTATTACGGCCAGAGGTGGTTGGTTCAAATGGCTCTGAGCACTATGGGACTTAACATCTATGGTCATCAGTCCCCTAGAACTTAGAACTACTTAAACCTAACTAACCTAAGGACATCACACAACACCCAGCCATCACGAGGCAGAGAAAATCCCTGACCCCGCCGGGAATCGAACCCGGGAACCCGGGCGTGGGAAGTGAGAACGCTACCGCACGACCACGAGATGCGGGCAGAGGTGGTTGTTCTGGGTACTTATTTGTCAAGATCTATGCATCCAAATTGCGTGAAAATGTAATCACATGTCAGTTGTAGTATAATATATTTGTCCAATGAATACCCGTTTATCATCAGCATTTCTTCTTGGTGTAGCAGTTTTAATGGCCAGTAGTGTATGACCTTTTTGCAGTTATATCCCCTCGTTCCATATAACAACACGTTTATTATGGCACTTTTTAAGGCTAAATCCCGTAGACAGTACAGTTTTGCTAAGAGTTTTACTGCTAGTCTTGATGTTTTGCTCTAAAAACTGTGTAGTTTTCTCGAAGTTGATTTCTCTTTATAGCGTAGAAACTGCTGACTAATAATACATTTACCCATATCGTCAACGGGATACTTATTGTGAGCAGAATTCGTATTGTGAGCACCTCACGCCTCCTACTTTGGCGCAGGAATGTGAGTGAATGCCGCTCTGGTCGGCTTCGTGTGCCCCCATCCCTAATTTGTGAACCATCTTCTTGCTCAACTTTGACCTTTCGGCTGCACGTTCCGTCGTCTTCTCCGTCGGTACAATTAATCTAATCTCTTTCTCATCGCCAACAAATTTAATCACGTTAACCGGAAGCCGTTGCTCCTACCAGCGAAGATATTTTCCGCGCTTACCTTCCATGATTCGACTGCGACGTAGCAATGCGCACTACTTCAATCGGAGCGTGCCTGTACCTATCCATGTGACCAGGTTAGTTCCCACTACGGCCGCATTACCACTTCGCCTTGCCGTGTAAGTAATACGTTGAGCTGACAAATGCCAAGGACCTCCTTTTGCCGGGGTTAGTGCAGCAAATCGTCGTGGCATGGACTCAGCACCCCGTTGGATGTCCCCTGCAGAAATATTGAAGCATACTGCCTCTACAGCAGTCGATAATTGCGAAAGTGTTGTCGGTGCAGGATTTTGTTCACGAACTGACCTCTCCATTATGTCTCATAAATGTTCGATGGGGTCCATGTCCGACGATACAGGTGAGCAAATCATCTATTCGAACTGTCCAAAATGTTCTGCAAACAACAACAAAAATTGCAAGGTTGTTGGAGAGAGGGGGGGGGGGCATTATGTCCATGAATGGCTGCAAATGGTGTCCAAGTAGCCGAACACAACCACTTCCAGTCAATGATCGGTTCAGTTGAACTATAGCACCCAGTCCACTCTATGCAAACAAAGCACACGCCGTTATGGTTCCACAGTGCCTTGTTCACAACATGGGTCAATGGCTTCGTGGGGTGTGCCACACTCGATTACGACCGTCAGCTGTTACGAACCGAAATCCAGGACTTAACTGATTAGGCCACAGTTTTCCACTCGCCTAGGTTCGAACCGACATAATCACGAGCCCAGGAGAGAAACTGCAGGCGATGTCGTGCTGGTAGCAAATGCCCTCGTGTCGGTCGTCTGCTGCCACAGCCCATTAACGCCAAATTCGCCATACTGTCTTAACAGATACGTTCGTCGCACGTCCCATATTGATTTCTGCGGTTATTTCACGCATTGTTGCTTGTCTGCTAGCACTGATAACTCTATGCAAACGCCGCTGTTCTTGGTCGTTAAGTGAAGGCCTTCTTGATGCAATAATTTACCAACAGCCGTATTATTTGTAGAAGTTTATTTTGTTTTATGAACTTGTAAGTGCTACCAGTTTCGGCACTACGTTGATGCCATCTTCAGGCCCCACTCGTCATAGTCGTAAAATCGCTATACACGGAAGGAGCCATATAACGGGATCCGTCAATCAATCGTCCTGCAACAGCTCTTGGTGGCCAGGCGACACAGACCGTGTGCTGGTAAATTATTGCATCAAGAAGTTCATGCCAGCCGTCGTCCCACGATCCATAATGGATCAACGAAGTTTATGTGAAGGCGGTCGGCCACTGCGTTTTCTGTGGTGAGAGCGAATCCCTGAAATATGATATTCTGTATTTTCCAAACGAAAAGCTCCATGCATCTAGCTCCAACTACGAGGGTTTGAACCTTAATAGTGGCAATTATTTATTTACAGCTCGTACAAAATAGATACATGTTTCAAAGGTTTACTGACCCTCAAAGTAGTCACCAGCGTTGTGTATAACCCGTTGCCAGCGATGTGGAAGTTGTAGGATACTATTAGCAGTGCCAATTGTGTTGACAGTTCGATCGACGCGGTCTATTGTCCGACGAATTTGTAGCAGTTCTGAAGCGAATGCCGTGAAGTGATGCCTTCAGTTTAGAAATCCTGTTTTCATTTCACATACAAATTCTTAATCGTCGATGTTTCATCAAAGGCAGATTATTTTGCCTTAAAAATTGAATTGTTATACTATCTTAATTTAAGCAACTTTTATGAACAGTATAATTACTTTTTTCATTTACTACTTCATATCTAAAAATACGTAATCCACTATGATGATGCATGTAGTATCAGGTAGGGTTTCTTTGCTTGATTTGAAGAAGTGACTCTGAGATTTGTTTTTTAATGTTGCCCATCTGTCAGAGTTTTAATGCTATTTGGCAAATGACCAAAGATTTTTGTAGCAGCATAATTCACCCCTTTCTGTGCCAAATGTGCAGCATGCATTAACAGTTTTGCGTTTTGGTGATACGTGCATGCACATACGTTATGCATTCCATGACTGTTTATAGCAACACATTCTTTTGGCCTAAGTTCACAAAATTTAGTAAAACAAATTTTATCTTCAGGGTATTTTTCTCTGAAAGCCAAGTATGTCTTTCATATTATGTAAAATTAGTCTTTTTGTCTTATACACTCTTTTGTCATTTTCTGAATGGACAGACAGACAGTCTTTTTTATTAGCAGAAATGCGACTTATATCATCTTCACAGTAAAAATTCTGGACACGTTTTTCCACATCCCTACCTATTCTGTTTCCCACGTTATAACTCCCTTTTGACAAAATACCATCTTCTTTTAGCAATACCCTCGATTTCTTTACCATCTATTCGGTAGTGTTAAAAAACATTCGGTTTTTTTCTTTACTCCATGAAGCTGGTGCTAAGGTAAGTATTTGAAGTTTTTCTTTAACAGAACTTCTGCTGAATTTCTCTTTAAGTTTTTGCATTAAAATATTATAGTCTGCCAGTTTCTTCAGACACATTTTTCACTGGAACATGTAGCACTTCTGATGCTGTTTGCTGGAATTTTAAAGCTAAGCGACGAGACTTAGATCGAATGTATTCTGGACGCCTGTCTTGTGCTCTCTTGATAACCTTAAATGGTGAAATTTCACGTAATTCACAACTTTCATTAAGTTTTTAAAGAGCTGTAGATGTATCTGGTGTATATTCTTGATTTTCAACTTCACATTCATCCATCCCTGGTAGGTTATCCCCCATAGGAGATAAAATGTCCTTACGGAATTTTATGCACAGCTTGATACCTGGGATAAGTCCAAGGGTTTTATATTCCCTTTCTATGGTTAAAGAAATAGGTTTCAAAGATTTCTTAGCAGTCTTTTTACCATGCTTCTTAAAAGGGTCACAGCAAAGGGTCTTCAAAAACAGGTGCTTCTTAGCTTCAGTAATTCAATATCAGCTTCATTCAGGCTTGACATATCTATTAAATCATGCTCTTCACTGCTATTACTTTTCTTGTGACACACAACTGCTGACACAAAACCTAAAGAACATTCGTTTTCCATTGTGATTTTTAATCAACTGTGTATGTTGCAGAAAAGAAGTGAATGGTTCGAATCCTTTTGTTGTTCTCTAATTAGTCAAGAACGTACTATGAATAATCTGTAAGGGGGAAATGAGAAAGAGTCAATTATCACTTTATTAAGTGGTCTCTAATATTCACATTATGGAACAACTTTGTATTACAGTCAGACCCCTCAGTATGGAACCCCTCGATATGTATAATAAGTGCACAGACAAACCTGACACACACAGCCTGTGTTGCATGTGAGTGTTGCTGCTAGACTGAATTTTTCATTGTTGTTTCATATATTGTTGATTAGCTATTTGAAGCAATAAATTATTACAGCATTATTGAAAAAGTTTAATAATTAACAATAGAGCACAAACACCCATCTGATTGCTTTATATTTAAAAGTATGGCAGTAGGAATTATTTGAAACAAAAATTCAAATGGTGGAATTTGTGTTTCTGCTGAAAAAAATTCCTGAAATTTTAAAAAAAGTTGGTGAGAAATAACATTAATTACAAATTTTCAAACATTTGTTGCTTTGACACAGCACTTTAATAATTTTTATTATAGTTCTATTCTTTTACTTTCCAATGACACCAAATTGAATACAACTGATTCATAAATAAAAAAGTTACAGTGGTTACAAACTTACGAGGCACTTCGTTTCTCAACGCCAGTTGATAGAAGTGGCCCACATTTCAAAATGGTCTCCTAATTACAATTTTGGTCAAAAAATTCCAGAAAAAATATTTTAACCCTAACTCATTATGTACATTCTTACACCAAATTTTCAGAAAAATCTGTGACATAAGGGCAACGGCCACTGGGTGATTTCACATGAAATTACCCAGGTATGTATTTTGCTATTATTTTTGAATGGGGGCGGGTTATTAATAACAAATTTTAGAAGTGAATGTATGTATTGAGAAGGTACTGTGAATATCCCGAGTTCCTTAAATAAATGTCTGCAAGGTGATATTGGATGGGCTCAAGTTATTATTCTGATTAAACGCTTTTGCGCAATGAATACTTTTTCTCTTAATGACGAATTACCCCAAAACATAGTGCCATATGAGAGCAGTGAATGAAAATAGGCATAGTAGGCTAATCTACTGATATGTTTATCACCAAAATTTGCAATAACCCTAATAGCATAAGTAGCTGAGCCTAGCTGTTTCAGCAAATCTTCGATGTGTTTCTTCCAATTCAACTTCTCATCAATGTACACACCCAGAAATTTTGAGTATTCTGCCATAGCTACAGACGTCTGTTCAAAATCTATATTTATCAATGGTGTCATGCCATTTACTGTAGAGTGTACTGTGTTTTCTCAAAATTTAGTGAGAGTCCATTTGCAGAGAATCACTTAACAATTTTCTGAAAGACATCATTTACAATTTCCTCAGCTGATTCTTGTTTGTTGGGTGTGATTACTATCTTTGCATCATCATGAATATAGAGTGGCAAGTCATAAATATATATTAAGAACAGTAAGGGACCCAATATTGAACCCTGTAGGACACCATTCTTGACACCTCCTCAGTTACAGGACTCTGCTCATTTTTGCAGACTATCTGTAATGTTAATTTCAACTTTCTGCATTTTTCCTGTTAAATATGAATTAAACCGTTTGTGCACTGTCCCACTCATACCACACTTACTACCTAACACAGTAAATTAATATCATAGTGAAAAGTTTGATACTCTATTTTTGGGGTTGATAGAATATTAAAATTTTCTTCAGTGCGATGTAATCGAATAATTTTCATAATTGACGCCTTGTCTTTGGAAGCCTGGTCCTTTTTTAATGATAAATAAACAAACGCCGTCTGGATCATAACTTTTTGCTCTGCTGGAACCAGATGGAATATGCGCTGCAGATCATCTTCAGGTCTAGGTTGAAACAACAGGCAATAATAGTACTTGTTTTACAGAGGTGCAGTGTTACAAAAATTGTCTAATGAATAGTAGAAGTAACAACAAAGTATTATGAACTCACAAATACCTGGCGCTGCAAGGTGCTGTTTGACAACCTTGTGTGAAAGTAATAAAAAAAACAAGTATGTGGTGGGAGAAAAAATTTTCGTTCATTTACGTAATCTGTGTGTAAGTCAAACAGTATATTAAAACTGTATGAAACTAATTCCCCATATATATTTAGTTAAAAAATTAATTATAATTTGGTATTAAATGACACATTAATGTAGTAAATTTCAGTATAAATGATGCGCTCCACAATAAGATAAAAATATGTTACAAATATACTGAAAGCACACTGCGTATCGTTATTCTTGTTTACATATTTTAAAAGACAGTACAAAATCACCGAACACATCTAAAACTTTACGAATGTGCCTTCATTTTAATGAATATGAATATAAATACCTGAGGTCTCTTACTGTAAGTTAAAAATCGGGAAGAAATCGGGGACTAGTTACAAAACAATCATAGAAAAAGCAAAGAAAAAGAGGTTCCCTTTTCTTCAGTTTTTCTATGATTAATTCGTAACTAGTCCCAATTTGTTTCACCTTTTTAACTTAGGCTACAGTAAAAGTTTTCAGAGTATTCATATAGTTAGTCATTGAAATGAAGACAAATTTTTAAACTTTTATTACGCATTCGATAATTTTCCACTTCCATTTAAAAATTTTTTACATTATGTAAACAAGAACTAAAATGTACAATTTACAGTGTCCTTGTTAATATGTTTGTGACATTTTTTGACATTTTTTATCTTCTTGTGTAACGTTCACAGTGAAATTTACTATATTAATGTGTCATTTAAGTCCAAAGTTTAATTAATTTTTCATTTAATTTTATATGGAGAATAAGTTGCATACCGTTTTAATGTACTGTGTGACTTACGCATGTATCACGTTACTGTACAAAAATTTTTTCACTCACCACATCCATTGTTTTATGTTAGTTTGGCACAAAGTCGACAAACTGCATTTGCGGCGCCAGGTATTTGTGAGTTCATAACAGTTTGTTATTATTTCTACTATTCCTGAGACAAGTGTTCGTAATATCACCCTTCCGTAAAATAATTATTGTTATTGCCATTTTGTTCCAACCTAGACCTGAAGATGACCTGCAGTGTACATTGAAACCAGTTGCCGACAAATAAAAAGTTGTGATTTACAGAGCGTTTTCTACTATCGAAAACTTATGATGTACCTACTGCGTATATTGTGTTGTTTTGGCAGAAACGGCGAGCCCCCATCGGTAGATTCTAAATCCTCAACTTCCATGGACTTATTTACGCTTATTTTATCTTCATTTGTTTTGTCCGGTTTGCAGATCCTCGGCTTCAAATGTCCGAGGTGATTTGAAACGGTTAAAAAACAAACGAACACTTTGCTCAACCATTTAGCTAAAAACCAACAAAAACGTACTGCTCCACTTCAACATGGCGTCACCACTGCTGCCACCACGGTGTTAATTAGAATCGAATCATCTGAAACCACTGTTTCTGCCGCCCTGCTTGTACCTGGCCTAATGCGCTGGGAAACTTTCCACAACTTCCCATTTTCAGCTGAGACGGTTTCTGCTATTACAGTGGATGTGACGCCATTCTCAAGTCATCCACCAGCCATTCATCAAAATTACGAAGCGTCAAATTTATCAAAACGGTCATTTGCTCAATTTACATTGACACTGAAGACTATATACTGGGAATGTGACGGTTGCAGACACGCAACAAGTATCTCATAAAAGATCTGAGGTCTTTATCCATTCACTTGCCACAAACCACCTGGACAATTTAACGGTTGTTACAGCACTTATTGACTTCATACGGCAGGTTGAGTCTTCTGTTTGGAAGACTGGAATAGTGATGCCTAAAGAAGGGCAGAAAGGTGCAATTGAAACTTTGAGAATAACAATGCGAATTTAGGAAAGAACGTTTAGGAAAGAACGTTCATGTAGGCCTACAGTGGACTATACCGAATGACACGGACAAAATTTCGGAGGGTCCGCAGGGGCGTGTTGTGAGTGTTTTGGTGTAAGTGACCCGTGGTCTCCGGTGCGTCTATAATTAATGATTTAGTCGGTTTTTTGCCCCGATTACTTTTACTTCAGTGAAAATTCCTTCAGAATACCGAAAACGCCTGCAATCTACATCTGCATCTACATCTACGTACATACTCCGCAAGCCACCGTATGGTGCGTGGTGGAGGATACCAAGTACCGACACTAGTTATTTCTCTTTCTATACACTAGCAAACAGAGTCCCAAAGAAAGCAAGTGTTGACAGATGTGAAAATTACCGAACAATCAGTTTAATAAGCCACAACTGCAAAATACTAACGCGAATTCTTTACAGACGAATGGAAAAACTAGTAGAAGCCAACCTTGGGGAAGATCAGTTTGGATTCCGTAGAAATATTGGAACACGTGAGGCAATACTGCCCCTAAGACTTATCTTAGAAGAAAGATTAAGGAAAGGCAAACCTACGTTTCTAGCATTTGTAGACTTAGAGAAAGCTTTCGACAATATTGACTGGAATACTCTCTTTCAAATTCTGAAGGTGGCAGGGGTAAAATACAGGGAGCGAAAGGCTATTTACAATTTGTACAGAAACCAGATGGCAGTTATAAGAGTCGAGGGACATGAAAGGGAAGCAGCGGTTGGGAAGAGAGTGAGACAGGGTTTTAGCCTCTCCCTGATGTTATTCAATCTGTATATTGAGCAAGTAGTAAAGGAAACAAAAGAAAAATTCGGTGTAGGTATTAAAATCCATGGAGAAGAAATAAATACTTTGAGGTTCGCCGATGACATTGTAATTCTGTCAGAGACAGCAAAGGACTTGGAAGAGCAGTTGAACGGAATGGACGGTGTCTTGAAAGGAGGATATACGATGAACATCAACAAAAGCAAAACGAGGATAATGGAATATAGTCGAATTAAGTCGGATGATGCTGAGGGAATTAGATTAGGAAATGAGACACTTAAAGTAGTAAAGGAGTTTTGCTATTTGGCGAGCAAAATAACTGATGATGGTCGAAGTAGGATATAAAATGTCGACTGGCATTGGCAAGGAAGGCGTTTCTGAAGAAGAGAAATTTGTGAACATCGAGTATAGATTTAAGTGTCAGGAAGTCGTTTCTGAAAGTATTTGTATGGAGTGTAGCCATGTATGGAAGTGAAACATGGACGATAAATAGTTTGGACAAGATGAGAATAGAAGCTTTCGAAATGTGGTGCTACAGAAGAATGCTGATGATTAGATGGGTAGATCACATAACTAATGAAGAGGTATTGAATAGAATTGGGGAGAAGAGGAGTTTGTGGCACAACTTGATTAGAAGAAGGGATCGGTTGGTAGCACATGTTCTATCAATGGATCACCAATTTAGTATTGGAGGGCAGCGTGGAGGGTAAAAATCGTAGAGGGAGACCAAGAGATGAATACACTAAGCAGATTCAGAAGGATGTAGGTTGCAGTAAATACTGGGAGATGAAGAAGCTTGCACAGGGTAGAGTAGCATGGAGAGCTGCATCAAATCAGTCTCAGAACTGAAGACCGCAACAACAACAGCAAACAGAGCGAGAGAAAAACGACAGCGTACATTTCTCCGTTCGAGTATTTTAAAATTATTTTTGTGGTGTTTACACGAAATTGGCAGCAGCAGAATAGCTCTGCATTCAGCTTCAAATGACGGTTCTCTAAATTTTCTCGTTCCTCGAAAAGAACATCGCCTTCCCTCCAGTGATTCCCATTTGAGTTCCCGAAGCATCTCCCAAATAGTTATTCGAATCCACCGACAACAAATCTAGCAGCCCGCCTCTGAACTGCTTCGATGTCTTCCTTTAATCCAAACTGGTGCAGTACTTGAGAAGTATTCAAGAACAGGTCGCACTAACGTCCTACACTCCGTCTCCTTTACAGATGAACCAAACTTCTCTAAAACTCTCCCAACAAACCGAAGTTGACCATTCGTCTTCCCTACGCAATCTGCACATGCTCGTTCCACTTTATATCGCTTTGCAGCATTAGGCCCAGGTACTTATCACTACACTACGTGTCTGTGTCAAGCAGGACATTACTAATGCTGTATCCGGACACTATGGATTTGTTTTTCCTGCTCATCTGCATTCCCTTACGTTTTTTCTACATTTAGACTTGAATGACATTCATCACATCAACTAGAAAATTTGTCTAAATCATCTTGTACCCTCCTGTAGTCACTCAACTTCGACACCTTCCCGTACACCACAGTATTATCAGCAAACAGCCGCAGATCGCTTCCCACCCTGTCCGCCAAATCAGAGAACAGCGGTCCTATCACACTTCCCTGGGGCGCTCCTCACGATACCCTTGTCTCTAACGAACACTCGCCGTCAAGGACAACGTACTGGGATGTATTACTTGAGAAGTCTTCGAGCCACTCACATATCTGAGAAACTGTACCTTATGTTTTTACGTTCGTAAACAGTCGGCAGTGTGACACCGTGTCAAATAGTTCACGGAAATCCACGAATATGGAACGTGAGGCCATTTTCCAGGAGGATAACTCTGTCTCATAAGGCCAGACTCGTGCAACAGTGGTTTGAGCAGCGCGATGGTGAAGTCATGCTGATGTCTTTGCCACCAAATTCGCCTGACCTGATCAAGATGTGTAACGCAGAGACTGTCAAACACGTGGCAAGGGCACAGCATCTATCCACACTAGTCCTCACCACTAAGAAAGAGAAATCAAAATTATTCCTTTAATTCTGATCACAGATTAGTACTCCACATAAAATTCTGAGTAAACTGATACCTCACTCCGACCAGTCGAATAATTAACTATCAATTCATTCAAGACTGATCATTGAATTAAAAATCACTAAATTAATTTTCCATAGTCCACAGACACTAGCGAGGTATTGTGTACATAGAGGACCGTCCGTTAAACCGGGAAGGATACTTTTAGGATTCCCCGTTTAATTAATATAGAAAACGCCCAAGACTGCGAAATCTAGCTTGCTTGTCAGGCCTTTATTTCAAATCGTCTTTGGAGCCACGCGGTGCGGAGGCACGCACGGTTCTCCCGCCTTTTGAGAATTGTCGTCAGTTCAGGGTCCCCAACGTGAGGGACGGCGGCCAGAACAGCAGGAATGTTCCACCTCTCACCCCTGTTAGGTTGGCTAAGGGGACCTACTCTCATGTCGCGGAGGTGCACTGTAGACCATCGCCCGAGCCTATAAATAGCCTGGAGAGCAGCTCTCTAGCCCCAGTCCGTTGCAGTTTCTAGAGGAGTCAACATGGCGAAGTTCAGTGTACGGCAGTTACCGCCATTTGATGGCTGGTGTTTCCCATTGCCCTGGGAACTGCATAGGTTTAATCATCAGGGAACCACTCGTGATGTTTCTGAAGCACTCCGCAGTTACGACGGTTGCGACTGCGTTAGAGCTGCGTCTGTACAGCGAGATACTGGCGCCGCAGACCGGCATGCAGAGCAGTAATCTGTTTTGGCCGACCCCTGTTGCTGTTAGCGTGACCCGTGGTTAGTTTCTCTGGTTATAGTGACACCCACTATTTCATTTCTGTGCTCTCTCTGGTCTTCATACTGAAGGAGGGTTGCTGCGTGATCTTGTGTACTTTCAACTTGTCCTACGGCAGGTATGCCCGCCCAGCGGCTACATTCCGTGTGTGACAGTGTATGAGTACTTGTGACACGACTACCTCTGAATACCTGTGTTCATTCCTGAATATATGCATCGCTAGATTACCCCGACTTTCACTGCCTGTAGCACCCCTATTGTCCCTTCTATAAACCAATTTCTCACTGGACTACGAAACACCTGCAGAAGAGACGAGGTCCGACGCCAGGGACACAAGACCCTCAGATGAGTGATCTGCTAGTGAACGCTGTCACTCGGAGCTCCACTGCTAATCTGCTGCAGTTGCTTCCACCAGAAACCCAAACGCTACAGGTGGAATACATCCGGGACGCTACTGGGTGCCAGAACCACGACCACAGAACGCCAACCACCAAAGGACTGTCGGCCGGATTGGCCGAGTGGTTCTAGGCGCTACAGTCTGGAATCGCGCGACCACTACGGTTGCAGGTTCGAATCCTGCCTCCGGCATGGATGTGTGTGATGTCCTTAGGTTAGATAGGATTAAGTAGTTCTATGTTCTAGAAGTTCTCAGAAGTTAAGTCCCTTAGTGCTCAGAGCCATTTGAACCATTTGAACCAAAGAACTTACGGAATCTATGCCACGCAGAAAGGCTGCCGTACTGTATTCCAAAAGTGAAGTCACACGGTATTGACCAGTTGGGCATAATGTTTTCTCTCACTGGTGCATTTCGACCTTATACTTGAACTGTGATACCTCAGCTGCTACAGATACTTTTTAATGAAAGTCTCAAAAATATGTCGACCAGTGTTCTCCTATCATGTTTGATGGACTCAGTTTCACGAAAAGTGTTCTCCACGAAACACACGAAGTCATGGGATAGCGATATGCACACGTAGAGTTGGCGGTAGTATCGCGTAAACAAGATACAAAAGGGGAAGAGAGTTGGCGCAGCTGTCATTTGTACTCAGGTGAATTTTGTGAAATGCTTTCCGACGTGATTATCGCCGTACGACGGTAATTGACAGACTCTGGACGCGGAGTGGTAATTTGAGTTAGACGCATGCGACAATCGCTTTCGGAAATCGTTAAGTGATTCAGTATTCCGAGATCAACTGTATTAAGAGCGTGCCGAGAATAACATACACTACTGGCCATTAAAATTGCTGAACCACGAAGATGACGTGCTACAGACGCGAAATTTAACCGACAGGAAGAAGATGCTGTGATATGCAAATGATTAGCTTTTCAGAGCATTCACACAAGGTTGGCGCCGGTGGCGACACCTACAACGTGCTGACATGAGCAATGTTTCCAACCGATTTCTCATAAACAACAGTTCACCGACATTGCCTGGTGAAACGTTGTTGCGATGCCTCGTGTAAGGAGGAGAAATGCGTACCATTACGTTTCCGACTTTGATAAAGGTCGGATTGTAGCCTGTCGCGATTGCGGTTAATCGTATCGCGACATTGCTGCTCGCAGAATATGGAATCGGTGGGTTCAGGAGGGTAATACGCAACCCCGTGCTGGATCCCAACGGACTCGTATCACTAGCAGTCGAGATGACAGGCATCCTATCCGCATGGCTGTAACGGATCGTGCAGCCACGTCTCGATCCCTGAGTCAATAGATGGGGACGTTTGCAAGACAACAACCATCTGCACGAACAGTTCGAAGACGTTTGTAGCAGCATGGACTATCAGCTCGGAGACCATGGCTGCGGTTACCCTTGACGCTGCATCACAGACAGGAGCGCCTGCGATGGTGTACTCAACGACGAACCTGGGTGCACGAATGGCAAAACGTCATTTTTTCGGATGAATCCAGGTTCTGTTTACAGCATCACGATGGACGCATCCGTGTTTGACGACATCGCGGTGAACGCACATTGGAAGCGTTTATTCGTCATCGCCATACTAGCGTATCACCCGGCGTGATGGTATGGGGTGCTGTTGGTTACACGTCTAGGTCACCTCTTGTTCGCATTGGCGGCACTTTGAAGAGTGGGCGTTACATTTCAGATGTGTTACCACCCGTGGCTCTACCCTACATTCGA